>NC_089743.1:63749613-63787113 GCF_040412425.1 Macrobrachium rosenbergii
TACCTAGCTCCTACTGATGGTTACCCATCAAAGCAATCACCAGGCACAACAAAACTTAACCTTAATTTTAGATACTTCATTTATATTACCGATAACTTTTAGTAATAATTTACAGCTTTTGAAGACTTGAAGAATATGGTTCCCTTAATATTTCTGCCTATTTTTTGGCCACACTAATTTAAGGATGAATCCTTTCACAGCCTTTAGCACCATTATGGAGATACGATTTCCCAGTTCTTCATACGATTCTGATTTACGTCAACACAGTTCTAAACACAATCACACAATAATTCGTCAATTTTTGTAATAATCGGTTCCAAATTGTCTATTTTCACTTCGCCCTGTTAAATACATAACAACGACATGTACCCAAATTTTCATAAACACTCCGATAAAATATGTAATCAGTAACTGATAACCCACGTAGGGAGTGGTGCCGTCAATGCACATCATGCGGTGCACTGTAAGCATTACTTAAGGTTCTTTGAAGCATGCCTTCTGCCCTTAGCTGCAAACCTCTTTCGTTCCCTTTATTGTACCTCCTTTCATATTCTCTTTCTTCCATCTTACTTTCCACCCTCTCCTAACAATTGATTCATAGTGCAAATGCGATGATGTTTTCCTCCTGTTACACCTATCAAGCCTTCTTACTGTCAATTTCAGTTTCAGCGATGAATTACCTCATAGGTCCTAGCTTGGCCTTTGGCCTAAATTCTATATTCATTTCAATTCAGAAACTGATAACATGCATGTTGCCGTAAAAGATGTTAGCTGGATGTTAGAATGATCTTGTGGGATGGATGAGCAGTGTCCACCTTTAAAGGTCCTCTAATAGTTTTGACTTTCCAAAAATCTCAATGTCGTGCATGAATGTCAAATGGTTTCAATAATTAAATAAAAGAAGACTGAAGTAGCAGCAATAAGTAGCAAAGAGGCAACGCAGTTATCTAAGAACAAAACGTAATAAGAATTGCAGATTCAAAAACTCTTCACTATTACAACCATAGCCTTTTCTTGAAGGTATCTTACTACCCATTTAATATTATTCTGTAATTCCAATAGTCATAGTATTGTGAGTCTAATCATCAGCTACTTATAGATAAGATTCCTCTTGAAAAACCTGAGATTTCTTGCGTGTGTTGTCATTTCCGAGCAAGGTACGTTACTTGGCACAATTAATGGAGCTATGATGATCGGCGATCAAAGTTAGTTGTAAACCGTTTGCCCTTCCTTGTAAATCTTTGCAAAACTGTAGGGAACTAATGACAACCATCGGAAAGCTGAATTATGACAAGACTCCTCCGGCTGAAGTACAAGTTACTACTATAAGAATCACCAGTCGATGTTCATATCGCCAGGGATTAAGTGCTAGATCAAGAGAACGCACTGCTGTAAACGTAATGACTAATTCCATAACCTACAGGCATTGTTATACTTGCGATCCAAAAATAAAAGTACGCATTAGCAGGAAACTGATTACTTTGAATGGAAATAAAGAAAAGGTTTGCATTCAAATCCAAAGCTAATTACTTTTCAACTGCAGAATAGCTGTGATGACGTTTGTTGAATTTTCTTGAGTGACATGCAACCGGTTGACCCATATCTTGGTCATCTTTTTGCAATTACATATTGCCAACTCCAAGACAACTGGCATCAATAGCAATCTCAAATGGTTGAGAAAAACCATATTCCTGCAGCACTGGTGCTGCACACTAAGTACTTTCTTCAGTATCAAAAGGATCATTACGTCTACTCAATCCATTACGAACTTCTTACTTTTCCCGAGCAAACCTGTTATTGGAGAATGGGAGAATCTGTGATATTTTTTATCTGTGCTTGTCCAAGATAAGTTACCATAACATGACTGAAGACTGTTGGCTAAATTAAAGGCCATCTTGGTTTCTACTAGGCAACAATAAAGACCCGTTAACCATTTCAAATTTTCTTGCCATGTGTTAATGTAAATGTTGATATCACCATCGAAACAGGTAACAGATCACTTCTAATCCCTGAATGACCCGATTGATCAAATGCTGAAGTGTATCAGGGGCATTTTTCATCCCCGAGAGGCAAGTCACATTCTTGCAGGCCTTGTAGAGTTCATAATGAACTCACCTATCCGCCTTAATATTTACAACAGTTATTCCTTCCACAAAGATGATTCAGAACTGATACCAGGCTTATGGCTCCAGAGAAAGCAGAAGCAGGACAACGTAAAGTATGGTTCATTACATTAATGATAATAATGATCAACATCTATAAACTGCACTGCTAAGACATAAATGTATGAAGATGGTCTAATAATCAATTTATAAAATGTAAAATTAATTAAAGGAGAAAACATGTAATAAAACTTGATCAGGTCTTCAGTGACCCACCATCTCCGTGTTGTGGGAACAAAAGTAACTAAATGGCGGACTATACTGTTAAAGAGGTTTTGCCCAGATGAACTTCGTTGAAGACCAGAGGCATTGCGTTATTTACTAATGCATACTCTCAGGATAAGCCAACTTCTGTAAAAAGGAAACACTAACATTCAGTGCAAAGTCCTATAAATAAAAATGTTATGACAAAGTGTCGTGTGCCTTCGCAAATTTTACCGTACAGTATATACTGTATACCCGAAAAATATATGATCCCGCCGTGCAAATACATAGCTCATGCTGCTTTTGCACCATGCAGATCAGCAAAATATCTCGTTGATATTATCAATTCACTGGTTGAAACCAATTCAGAAGATGAACCCTACTCATAAGGAAGAAGCCCGCAGGGGCCAATGACTTGAAATTCAAACTTCCAAAGAATTTGTTGTTCATAAGGAAGAAGTAACAGAAGGTAATAGGAAATACAGGCAGAAGAGTTATCACTTATTAAAAAACAAAAAATAAATTAATATATTAATAAACAGATAAAAATGTATTAAAATGCAAGGCGACTAGTATTAGGGTAGTCATGCATTGCATCTTCGCTTGAACTAATACAAGGAGTATCGTAAAATTAATCATTAAATTAAACGAAGTACTGATTAGCTCTGATTTCAACCTTGCAAATTCCAGTGTACTATCACTGACCATCGAAATACCCATTGATGATTTGTTGCAACTTTTATCTGATATCCTAGATCGCAGACAACTGAATATACCACTTTCCCAGAATACCCTAACACAGAATTGATTAAACTTTGTGAAAAGGATAATGAATCTGAATTTCAGTGTTCTTCGTTTCGTCATTTCATGTTTTAATCCTTCCTTCCGCTCAATAACAAAACTATATACACACATATATATACATATACATATATATATATATATATATATATATATATATATATATATATATATATATATATAATATATATATAATATATATATATATATATATATATATAATACATATTTTATATATATATATTATATAATATATGTATGTATATATATATATATAAATATATATATATATATATATATATATATATATATATATATATATATATATAACTGCTATATGGGCGTATTTTTCTCTCATGCAATTTCTATCGAAGTTCATGTTCTCATTTGCAGAGACTACCTTATTATTTAGATTCAGTCTAAATAAATAGATATCCTGCAAAAATTGCCACTGCATTCAATATATATATATATATATATATATATATATATATATATATATATATATAGAGAGAGAGAGAGAGAGAGAGAGAGAGAGAGAGAGAGAGAGAGAGAGAGAGAATGAATTTATAATAAAACCACTCTGATTAGCGTAAGATTTGAATAATTTCTTGTTATTCACAGATTACAATTGTTACCTGCAACGTGAAATTTGTTTGTAAAACCTTTGAACAACTGGCCTGGAAAATAAAAGAAAACAAATTTAGAAGAAAATTAAATTCACCATGTAACCAATATAAGCATAAAGTCGAAAAAGTTACATTTAATCAATTAAAAAACTATTGCAACGAAAGCGCAGCCTGTGGAAGATGTATAAAAGAGTAAATGAATCACAATGACAACTCATGAGAATGAAGAGAGGGAAGGTTAAATTTGCATGTGGGGAGAAAACCCATCAATTGTTACAACCAAGTTGCCTTTGAAGTTTGTGGGAATTAAGCATCGTTGAAATAATAATGAAAGAAAAACGAAACTTTACAAAAAGGAATGCTGTGGGTGAAACGGATCCAAGTGCTTTGAAGTGGCTTGAATGAGCAGGAAGAATGATCAACTACAATATGCATCTGAGAAATTACAGTTTAATATCCAATTCACTATGCTCCACACATACAATTTAATATCCAGTTTACTATTCTCCACAAATACCATTTAATATCCAATTCACTATACTCCACAAATACCATTTAATATCCAATTCACATACACAACAAATGCCATTAATATCTAATTAACTGTACTCCACAAATAAAATTTAATCTCCAGTTCACTATACTCCACAAATGGTATTTAATATCAAACTCACTATACTTCACAAATACCATTTAATATCCAGTTCACTATACTCCACAAATGCCATTTAATATCCAATTCACATACACAACAAATGCCATTAATATCTAATTAACTGTACTCCACAAATAACATTTAATTTCCAGTTCACTATACTCCACAAATGGTATTTAATATCCAATTCACTATACTCCACAAATACAGTCTAATATCCAATTCACTATATTCCACATATATCATTTAATATCCCATTCACTACTCTCCACAAGTACCATTTAATATCCAATTCATTATACCACACAAATACCATCTAATATCGAATCACTATACTCTACTAATACCATTTAATATCCAACTCAATATTCTCAACAAATACCGTTTAATATCCAATTCACCATACTCCACAAATAGCATTCAATAACCAATTCACCATTCGCCACAAATACCATTTACTATCCAGTTCACCATACTCAACAAATACTATTTAATATCGCATTCACAATACTCAACAAATACCATTAAATATCTAATTCACTATACTCCACAAATACCAATTAAATTCCAGTTCACTATACTTCACAAATATCATTTAATATCCAATTCTCTATACTCCACATATACCATTTAATATCCCGTTCACTTTGCTCCATAAATACCTTTAATATCCAATTCACCATACTCCATAAATACCGTTTAATATCCAGTTCACTATGCTCCACAAATACCATTTAATATCTAATTCACTGTACTCCACAAATACCATTTAATATCCAATTCACTATGCTCCACAAATACCATTTAAGGCCCAATTAACTGTACTCCACAAATACCATTTCATAACTAATTCAATATACTTCATAAATACCATTTAATATGCAACTCACCATACTCAACAAATACCATTAAATATCTAATTCACCACACTCCACACACACAATTTAATATCCAATTCACTATACTCCACATATACCATTTAATATCTAACTCACTATTCTCCACAAATACAATTTAATATCCAATTCACCATACTCCACAAATAGCACTTAATAACCAATTCAATATTCTCCACAAATACCATTTAATACCCGGCTCACTATACTCCACAAATAACATTTAATACTCAATTCACTATACTCCACAAATGCTATTTAATAACCAATTCACTATATTCCACAAATACCATTTAATATTCAATTCACCATACTCAATAAATACCATTTAATATCGAATTCATCATACTCAACAAATAGCATTTAATATCTAATTCACTATGCTCCACCAATAACATTTATATCCAATTCACAATACTCAACAAATACCATTAAATATCTAATTCACTATACTCCACAAATACCAATTAATTTCCAGTTCACTATACCCACAAATACCATTTAATATCCAATTCACTATACTCCACAAATAACATTTAGTACCCAATTCACTATACTCCACAAATACTATTTACTATCCAATTCGCTATATTCCACAAATGCCATTTAATATGCAATTCATCATACTCAATAAATACCATTTAATATCTAATTCACCATACTCAACAAATGCCATTTAATATCTAATTCACTATGCTCCACAAATACAATTTATATCCAGTTCACAATACTCAACAAATACCATTAAATATCAAATTCACTATACTCCACAAATACCAATAAATTTCCAGTTTACTATACCCACAAATACCATTTAATATCCAATGCACTACACTCCACAAATACCATTTAATATCCAATTCACTATACTCCACAATTACCATTTCATATCCTATTCACTATACTACACAAATAACATGTGATATCCAATTCCCTATGCCTTAGGGAATAACTTACACCCAAAGGGAATTGATGCTGATAAATGCTTCTGTCATGAGGAAGCAGTAGCATTAACAATTAAAATTCCCCGTAGGTAAAGTGACCCGCATATCAAACGGTATTTGTGCCCTAAAATTTGTGAATATAAGAGTAAAAAATTCATAATCTCCCATTTTTAAGAAACAGATTTATTGTTACTCCAGAAGGAAAGGCCATTTCATGGTTTACCTGCGGCTATCGTGCTTAATTAGAGCAGTCGTGCCCATCCCGGAGTGAAATAAAGTCAGTGCAAAAGAGACTTTTCCTGAACAGAAGAGTCATCGCCTTACAGAAGTTATTACACAGGCGTCTCCCCTTTATAACACTAGGAAGATTATAAAGAAGCAGTTGCTCTGATTATTAATAGACAGGAGATTCATTAAATGGAATTATTTGCTTCGCTGAAAGAACGTCCGCTTTATCTAAAAACATAAATACAGATCCACATTTAGATGCACCAACACTACAGCATATCAACAGCTTTTCACCAGTTGTACAGAATAACAATTCTCTTATTTAAAAGTTTTTAGGGGTCAGTCTGCCAGCCCCATGCCATTTGCTTGGCATCCTGCTGACGTTGGCACCATTTCTCTGTTGAGTCGACTGATGGCAGTAGGCTGTGCTCGAACCATGGACCCCACTGTAGCAACCCACAGTAGCAAGGTCAAATTATGTATATATATATATATATATATATATATATATATATATATATATATATATATATATATACAAACATATATATTTATGTGTATGTATATAGACACAAACACATACATTTTTCTATGTATGTATGTATGTTTGTATGTATGTATGTATGTATGTATGTATGTATGTATGTATGTATGTATGTATGTATATATATATATATATATATATATATATATATATATATATATATATATATTTATTTATTTATCTATTCATTTATTGTAATAGCCACAGACTTCCCTCAACTACTTAATTTTCTCAGACTTTCTAGATACACCTGTCACAAACAGCCTTAAACCCAAACGAAGAAAAAATGAAGACACCCTAACGTCCGCGGCAGGAATCGAACCCACACACAATACGTCAGAATAAGGTTACCCTTAACCACTCGATCGCACAGAAGGATTTAAGTTTATTCCCACTCTGCTTCTGGTTCTTCTGCTTATCTCCCTCCTCCTTTCGGCAGAAGAAGAGAAAAACGTCGATGAAAATAAGTCATTCTGTTTCTGGGAATGGAACGGAATAGAATTCGCACCGAGATCATTTCCAGCTGAACTCGGAGCAAGAAAATGAAGATGAACCTGCATGTAAGTTCCTTATAATGGAGACGAATAGACGCTGCATTCGCATAGTAAGAGCAGAGAATATGACAGGAAATTAGAATGCGGAATACGAAAGAAACGAGGAAGAGAGGGGAAAGAAACATCTTAGTAAGCAAATGGCAAAATATATCAATTTGATGCCTATTGGGGAATCGCGCAAAATTCCGGGACGAAAAATGCACTATGTCTGCAAGGTAAAATCAATAGTAAGCTTCGGACATTCATATTACTAATGTTTCACATTATTAAAGTCTATTACCACTACAAAATAATTAACTAACAGGATACAGAAAAATGCTAAAAAATAAGGGCATAAAATAAAAAAATGTACATTGCCACAAGACCTGATGAAGACACAATGGCAGACTGACTAGCTGGAATTATCAAACAAAAAATCTAAGGAGAGAGAGAGAGAGAGAGAGAGAGAGAGAGAGAGAGAGAGAGAGAGAGAGAGAGAGAGAGAGCAGGGTGGAGGAGGGAGGGAGGGAGAGAATATTTCAAGCTCAGCAGAACATGTGACAAATGGGAAAGGATTATTTTTTTGTTATTGCTTACCGTGATTTACATCCTTGAGGTATTTGTAAATTCATCTAACCTTCAGAAACACAAGCATTATGAAATTTCGAATTCTGATAATTTTCAACCACCTACATAACTCCAGCTGATTAATTTTTATAACCCTTAATTCGTCTATTTTTAATTAGGAAATAAAAAATATTTTCTTTGTATTTTACGAATTCATATCTTTTCAAGTAGTAACCCTGTGTTTGAGTACCTCTGTTTATCATTTTTAGAAGAAGCCAATTCACATGTTAGGGATCCTGTACTTATTTATTCGTACCAGAGGTACTTATTATTACTGAATAGCCCATAATTACGCTTCTGTTTGCGAATTAATTATAACAGAACCTTATTTTGAAAAAGTGCTCTTAGCAGGACACATTTTTTGTAGTAAGTAACGTATGACAAAAAAAAAGTACCTTTTCTTAAAATGTATACATAGTATAAAACAAAATAAACACTGCCTTCACATTACAGAAACGACAGGAATGCCTCCTTCACTTCACTCCTCGGAGCCACAAAGACGGGCAAGAATTTTATCCCTGTCTTTTTCAAGTTGCCAATCACATACTTCGGTTACAGAAAATAAAGCAGAGGGGAAACTGCAAGGAATAGCAAATAAGACACAAGAAAGCAAAGAACGGAATGACAGGCTTTGAGCGAAAATTCCGAATAAAGACGCAGTCTAAAGTAAGCGAATGGAACTTAAAGAAGAATGTGAAAACTTAAGGAACACGAGGTCGCCAACTTTCAATAAATGTGGAAAAAGGACAAATCAGGGAATAAGTCCTTCAAGTACAAATGAAACGTGGATGAAATAGCGTAAAATATTATCTTACTAGGATATGATTTACGTAATCTATATAATCTTAATGCTATTCATATTTGTTTGCTTAAATTGTGATTATTTTTATTGGGGTATTCTACTCATGAAAGCTAGGTAGGAGAGTCAAAAACTATTTGGTTTCCTCTCATAATGGCATATTTGTAGCGGCTGACACCAGCGATTCTGTCCTCGTTTAGCAAACGTATAAAAATCATTAGAGTAAAGAAATAACAGTGTCGAATAAATGAAGCAAACTAAAAATTTGCATAGTTTTTATTTTTAGAAACCACTGAACAATGGGGGGGATCCTTTTCAAACAAGACCTAAAAAAAAAAATTTCCCAGGCTTACTTGCTAAAACAAAAATTATTGACAAATCATTAATTTCCATGCGTGCGCGTGGAAAACGATAACTCAAATGAAGTTCGTTATACGTACACATCTCAAATGTCTCATTATTTATTCGAGGGAATCAACGAGCTATGAAAATCTGCACAAAGACAAAAGAGTAAACAAAACATGAAACGAGAGATGAAAATGAAAAGGACACAGTCAGTGTAAATTACCAAAAGCCCCTCTGACCACGGAGCCATAGAGCTGGACATTCTAGTAGCAGTGCATTCCACGTACCACTACTTGAAAATAGTTCCATCTCATGATGTCAATGAGTCAGACACAGTCAAATTCCAACGCAAAGGAAGACCATCAAAACTCGAGCAAATGATAAACTTAGGCTTGAATATTCCCGAGAACGGAATCGCTGAAATTCTCAGACTAAGTTCAACTTTGGTGACATAGTATCTCCCAAACAAGCTAAAACATTTCTGATGATACATACCTTAAATACTACTACTACTACTACTACTACTACTACTACTACTACTACTGAGAGATACTGTAACCCAAGATAAGGAAGAATCTGAGCTGATTCGGGGGATATGTGAACTACAACAGTCCTCAGTTGACATATTTTAACATTCTTCATCCTGAAATTTATTAATTTGACCCACTACGACAGCTAGAGGATCTATACAAGCAAGAATAAGAGAAAATCCTGTAGAATCTATACTTTTTGAAAATATGTTTAGGGATACTATATCGAAAACTTAATTCGCCTTACTAATTTGAATTTCAGCAAGGCATTTATCATATGAACAACATTAGGAAATGCATAATTTTAAATTCACCAAAGCATTTCTTTCAGGTCAACAAAGCTAAGAATGCTGTGCCTGCTTCATAGAAATATACATTGCAGACTGCAAACAGTAACAGGCCCATCTCAAAACTACCACTGCACTCAAGTTTGTTGAAAAAGGGCCCCATAATGCTGCTTAATGGCCAACAATCTCTAAAGTATATTGCCTTTCTAAAAACTCTCAACGCATACAAGACAATTTGATATTTATGATAAACCTTTGGTGCTTACAGAGTTTAAGTCCAGACATATTCAGTCCCACCACTAGGTTAACTACTGGCTCTTATGTTAAGTATTAACCTAAGTACCGGAGATTTTTCAGGACTATAACTGATTTCAGTGAACGTTTACCTATCATTTGGTGCTTTACAGCTTCCTATCTAAGGATCTTCCTGTTTTTAGAGTGTAACACATATCAGTCAGTGAGATATGTACTCGAATCCAAGCAAAAAGACAACTATACTGATTAGCCGATTCCGTACCTTAATTTCGTACGCCACAGTTCACCGTCCATAGGTGCTACTGCATTTAGTGCTTCGAGTATTTTTTAATACTTAAGAGATATCCCACCTTCGACTCCAAGCTTCCAATTTCGCAGCAACGCTTCAACAAGTATCAGTGTACAGTACCTGAGGCGGTTCTTGGGCAAGCTTCCCTGCATACCAGTGAGTTTCACCCACCTTCCCGACCCACCACTCGCCCAACTAATAGCATCTCATTCGAACTACCCCTCCTGAGTGAAAATAATGTAAATAATCAACACAGTCATTTGTGTAATAGAAACTCGCTGGTATGTAGGTGTGTAAAGCCTCAGGTACTGTATATCAGCGATTAGGTTCCACATTCTTTTCTGACCAGGCCTGTATTCATCAGGTGGTAACGCCCTTGCCTTTCATCTGAGAGTCTTGGGTTCGACCCCGATGTGGCGTAGAAATTTATTTATATTACACTTGTGGCTGTCTGTCGATTATTTCCAATTTAAAGTACCATACACAAAGAGCCAAATCAAACTCGTAGCAGCTACAGTGCAATAGCAAATAAAAAGCACTGGCAAATTCATTTTAGTATATAAAATACTAAAAGCGCACAAGGATGCATCGGAATAAAGAATCTAACTTACACGTGTGAACAACAAGAGAGAGAGAGAGAGAGAGAGAGAGAGAGAGAGAGAGAGAGAGAGAGAGAGAAATAAAAATCCAGTATGAAGGATACGTATCTTAGAGCGAATAAATCGAGTTCCAGTGTAATTTTACGCCTTGCACACTTCCCCGTACTCCCTCCAGATAGATGTCATCACAAATGTAAATATATATTCTGCCCTTTTGCCTACTGCCAGCGACGACGAAGAAGGCGCCCTCGCCCAGCGCTTACTTACTATCACCGTTCCTATTCCACTTGGCACTCACTTTGTGGGATTTAAATTCCACGCCCCGACTCTCTCTCTCTCTCACGTCATTTTGCTGGGTCTATTTGCTATCAGGGGCTCTCTCCTCTCTCTCCCTCTCTCTCATGTCTCTCTGCTAGGTCTATTTGCATTTGGGGACTCTCTCTCTCTCTCTCTCTCTCTCTCTCTCTCTCTCTCTCTCTCTCTCTCTCTCTCTCATCTTTTCCCTGCTCTATTGGCTTTATGGGAATTTGCTCTTTTCTTGCTCTCTCCTTTTCCAGGGTCTATTTTGTTTCGTGAAATTTCTCTCTCCCTCCCATTCTGTTCCTTCTCCTGTGTGTGTTGGCTCTCTGGTATTTTATATCTACTAACTACAGTTACAACTCATAGTTAGATTTAATTTTTGCAGTTCAGTTCAGTTTGAAGTCAGACCACCCATGCCTTCTGATTTCTGTGCTGAGATTCATCGTAATTTCAAGATACCAGTTTTTTCATCTCTCTCTCTCTCTCTCTCTCTCTCTCTCTCTCTCTCTCTCTCTCTCTCTCTCTCTCTCTCTCTCTCTCTCTCTCAGTCTTTTGGCTGAGACTATTAGCATACAGGGAAAACTCTCTCTCTCTCTCTCTCTCTCTCTCTCTCTCTCTCTCTCTCTCTCTGTCTTTGGGCTGAGCCTATTAGCATACAGGGAAACTCTCTCTCTCTCTCTCTCTCTCTCTCTCTCTCTCTCTCTCTCTCTCATATATATATATATATATATATATATATATATATATATATATATATATATATATATATATATATATATATATATATATATATATGAAACTGAAGTCCTTTGGCTGGGATTTGCATTGGTGAATCAATCTCTCTCTCTCTCTCTCTCTCTCTCTCTCTCTCTCTCTCTCTCTCTCTCTCTCTCAAAAGCATGTCCAAAACTTTTAATATTTTTCTTTTACTTTCCCCTTGGGAATTTGTGCTTGATATTCTGTGTAAAATTCACTTTCTCTTCTAACACCACCGACAGAGATATTGTCTTTTTCTGTCCCCTGTTTATTGCTCTGTGCTTCTGACAAAGCTTTAAGTGTCGTACGTCATTTCGAGCAGGCATTTTTTCCCTCTGAGCTGACTCCACCGACACACATAAACTACGATTTTTTAACGGCGACATAAGCTATCAAAAATATTTATTCTGCTGTTCTAGTTCTATCTGTTGTATTTTATGTATCTGTCCTTATTGTTGTTTATTATCATTTGTTAATTTCCATTACCTTCTCTTACTTCTTTCAAATGAACACCATATTCTTTGGAGGCTTGAATTTCAAGTCAATAGACCTTGTGGGCTTGTTCCATACGAATAGGGTTCATCTTCTGAATAATAATAATAATAATAATAATAATAATAATAATAATAATAATAATAATAGTATTTCATTAGATGAAACCTATTCACATGGAACAAGCACACATGGGCCACTGACTCGAAATGCAAGCTTCCAAAGATTGTTGGTTTCAACTTCCCACCACAGACCCACACTCTGCAGCAGTAGCTGATTATGGTACAGAGCCAGTGAATTTTTCATCGCCCTGGGGGAGGCGCGAACCGGCGACATCTGAGCGGCATGCCACGACGCTAGCCACCATACCAGTGGACACAATTACACGACTAAAACGATAGTGTTCCAACAATAATGTTCTTGTCCCAAGGCTATTTGAAGCATCTTACTTCAATTAGGTAATGAAATCAATGAAGGTCTTACTAAGACGAAAATGCATCAGATAAAAACGTGTGTTACATCTCTCGCGTTCTGACCTCTCCATTCCCTTGGCATGAAGATTGTGTTTCCTCCCTGAATAGATTTACAGTTATCTATTTCCTTCTCCAACTTGTTAATGGGCGTCATTCTTTCACAAGACAGTTGCCTTTTCATATCCCCAAGACCTTATTTCCTTCGCAGCGTGAAACAGCTGAAGTAATAATCGTCACACTG
Source organism: Macrobrachium rosenbergii (assembly GCF_040412425.1). NCBI lineage: Eukaryota > Metazoa > Arthropoda > Malacostraca > Decapoda > Palaemonidae > Macrobrachium > Macrobrachium rosenbergii. Next base: position 63,763,203 of record NC_089743.1, read on the forward strand.
ACGTAATATGACGTCTGAAATCAACGACGAATGAGATTTCGTGCACTTGGGGTTATGGCATGTCTTGGCGCACGGTAAACCAGGTAGTCGTAAAACAGAACGGCCGTTTGTACCGAAAAACTGGTTCACAAACAATTCGTCCTTAGTTTGACGAACTGACTTACGCCATCTTTTCCCCATTATGAGAAAATTGGCTTCAAAGATTTTGATATTATGCAGACCTTTTGATTACCTAATTTTTTGAGGCAATTGAGTTTGAAAATGTGACAACACAGACAGCTGAAGTTTTGATATGTTATAGAGTAACAAAAACTGAGACACTTTGGTTGGAAAATTCAGAAAATTTATAAAAACAGGGACGAATTACTTTCTTGGACGTCACCCCGGAAAGTGTACTTCCATAATCACACGCACACACACAAGACAAAGAAAAATGTGTTTGATCATTGCTACAGTGTGAAATTGTGTTAATGCAATACCACCCTCTTTTCAAAACTGGAAAAATGTAAAAATAAAGAGAGTACCCATAAGACCTATTTGTTAAGACACACAGAATTACGAAAAAACTTTGAGAAACTGTTTGTGGGGAAGTAGTACTTTTGTTCACATCAGTATGACAAACGCTTTCCTTTTTCCTTTCACAAAATGGTACGGATATTTTTCCTTTGTTTTTCCTTTGCTGGGTTCCCGTAACTTACATCTAACTGCAAACGCTCAGACAAACCAACCACAAACTAATTTTTACATAAATATAAAAAAAACTTGCTGCAATTTGCCAGCTAATTTTTACATAAATATAAAAAAAACTTGCTGCAATTTGCCAGCAACAAAAAAAGGTTTACACTTCTTAAATTCTAAAGGACAAGTAATTCACGTTCTTAATCCCATTCCCCTACATGAGCGACTATATTGTGTGTGTGTGTGTGTGTGTGTGTGTGCGCACGCGCGCGCGCTTTAACACATACGTCCAAGCCAAGGCTAATCTCTTCTCACAATATTTTCATGCATATTGACATTCATCAGGCACCTTCTTAAACTCTTCTCTCCCTATTCTACATATTCCTTTGATTTTCTTGAACTTCAGCCTGTTTTTAAACGAGACTCCTATCATTTCCTCCCTTTCCTCCTCCGAGGTACCTCAACTTTAATTATCCTCTCTCTCTCTCTCTCTCTCTCTCTCTCTCTCTCAAAGAAGAGGGAAATGAATGTCAGCTCGGCGCTTCTTTTATTTTCGAATCGATGTCGTTATGATCAAAGTCTCAAAGACAGGTTCCTGGAAGCTGAAGACGGGTGTACCAAAGTAAATACCGGGAAACTGATGTCCCTCAGTCTATTTCGACCATACATTAAGGAGTCTGTCAACGGTATTTCATTGAAATCTAAAGATACCGCGAGTCCGGTTACTTACAACACTTTTATGTGATTATCGTAGTCGATTCCTCGCAAAGAGAAATTAACACCGTAATATAGGTAGAGCAAAGACTTTTTTGTTTATTCTTTCCAGAAGAAAAAACGCATCCAAATAATACTGAATATCATTCCAATTTATTACGGAAAACTATTCACTCATTATGGTATTGTTTATACAAACTAACTCATTAAATTGCTTCACACTGTAGAAGTTAGTAAGGAAATCCTTCAGACTGCCATGGATTCCAAGTCCTCCTAAATCAACTAAATGGAATTACTGTAGCTGGTAATTCAGTTGGAGAATACAACAATTCCAGATGATACAACCAAACTGGCCGCATATACATTAAAAAAAAAGTTATCATTAAACTTCCGGCACAACGCATCCGAATTGTCAAAGAAAACGAGTCATGTCCAAAGGTGATCACTCTTCGGAGGCGCGCCTTAGTTTTCCTGTCTTGCATTGTTTTTATTTGCTCCTTGGTTGTTTTTCCTTAATGTATCGCGATTCTTGCTCGCTTTTTACTCCGTTTTCTTTTACCTAGTATGAAGACATTTCATTTTCTCGAAACCTTTTATTGCAAGTTGATGAAGTTTATGGCTTTTTCCAAGTGAATATTGCAAGCAAGTGGAATACTTAACAATCAAGGAACCTAAGACAGCAAGTAGTTTTCATACTGTCAATTTCTTTTCATGTTTATTTGTACATTCACTCTACTCTCTTCTTCTTCTTCTTCTTCTTTTTCCATCTCAAGACCCCATATCACTTCTTCCCCCTTCCTTCCTTCCTTCCCGCAAACTACCCAGAGTCCCCGTTAACCTTTCCTGAACGAACCTATCACATCCTGCGTTTCCCACGACAACCTCCTTCTTCCCCCTCCTTCTGCCATCCCAAGAAGACCACCATCGCCTCCTCATCCTTCTCCGTACACTAAAAACATCCTACTCCCCTTCCCATCTTCCTCCATTCTGACTAGTGTTTCCAGGAGGGTGGAGGACTTGGGACCAGTGGAAGAAGAGATTGTTGAATCAACCAATTGTTTTTTGGGTTCGAATTGTTTTCATCAGATGTTTTTAAAACATAACCACCTAACAGAAGGGCGAGTCATTTAATATGGTAACCTGAATTATCTACGATATGATATGCTCTCTGGAACCTAACCAAGTCGATAAGTGAGGATGGATGCAGATTTACTTTCTAACAAATCATGTGAACTCCCGTCTTGTTTGTAATAAGATTTATCATTTGTTTTATTTTATTTAGGATCGTACAGTGATGTCACATTGGGAGACAATGCTAATTTGCAGACGACAGAAAACAACATGCAAAACCATAATTTTATAACTTACATAATGTATTCTGACGATATATATATATATATATATATATATATATATATATATATATATATATATATATATATATATATATATATATATATATATATATATATATATATATATATATATATATATATATGTCCGAATACTTTATGTAAGCTATAAATTTCTGGTTTTGCATGCTGTTTTCTGTTGTTTGCAAACTATATATATATACATATATATATATATATATATATATATATATATATATATATATATATATATATATATATATATATATATATATATATATATATATATATCATATATATATATTATATATATATAATATATATCGTCAAAATACTTTATGTAAGCTATAAATTTCTGGTTTTGCATGTTGTTTTTTGTTGTCTGCAAACTATATATATATATATATATATATATATATATATATATATATATATATATATATATATATATATATATATATATATATATATATATATATATATATATATATATATATCGTCAGAATACATTATGTAAGTTATAAATTTATGGTTTTGGATGCTGTTTTCTGTCGTCTCCAGTGTGACCACAGTACGATCCTAAATAAAATAAAACAAATGATAACTCTTACTACAAACAAGCCGGAAGTTCACATGTTAGAAAGTGAATCTGCATGCAGCCTCACTTATCGACTTGGTTAGGTTCCAGAGAGCATATCGTAGATACTTTAGGGATATATATATATATATATATATATATATATATATATATATATATATATATATATATATATATATATATATATATATATATATATATATATATATATATATATATATATATATATATATATATATATATATATATACAGTATATATATACACATATATATCGGGCAGTGAAACGATTCTAAAAATTCAAAGCGCTCTAGGTACACTTAGCAAGCTTTATAGGTTCATAATTGTACATTCCATATAAAAATTGTTCTTCGACAATAAATATTTTCCCTATAGGCTACGTGATTTCACGTAGACAGGATATGGGTATTTTTTCCTCTGGGAAACTGACCTCTCCAAAGATAGTTGTGAACAACACTGACACCAGTACAACTCTTTAATGTTAATGAATACTTTCTAAATCTTAAGGAAATGATAATCAATGCCAAAGATTCGACATGTCCAGAGTCTTCAAGGACTTACTTTAAGAGAAATCAGGGTAATGATGGATCCTACAAAAATGAAAGAAAATTTTGAGAGCTTTGTCATTTCACTTGAATATCAAAAGCGTACCTGTAAGTTGTGAAATTACTCGAAATTTCTTTCTGAAGAACAAATAATGTTTTTGATATTCACGATACAAGAATAACTAGAAAATTTTGATAGGGCAATGGAGCAGGATTCGCTATTTTTCTAAACGAAAATTCTGATGAGGCAATGGTGTATGATTTTATATTTTTCCAAAGGAAATTTTGTTGGGGCAATGGCAGTACGATTTTATATTTTTCCAGAGGAAATTTGTTGGGGCAATGACAGTATGATTTTATATTTTTCCAGAGGAAATTTTGATGGGGCAATGGCAGTACGATTTTATATTTTTTCAAAGGAAATTTTGATGGGGCAATGGCAGTATGATTTTATATTTTGCCAGAAGAAATTTTGATGGGGCAATGGCAGTATGATTTTATATTTTTTCCAGAGGAAATTCTGATGGGGCAATGACAGTACGATTTTGTATTTTTCCAGAGGAAAATTCTGATGGGGCAATGGCAGTATGATTTTACATTTTTCCATAGGAAAATTCTGAAGGGGCAATGGCAGTATGATTTTATATTTTTACAGATATGGTAATGGCAGTATGAATTTATATTTTTCCAGAGGAAAATTCTGATGGGGCAAAGGCGGTATGTTTTTACATTTTTCCAGGGGAAAATTCTGATTAGGCAATGGCAGTATGAATTTAGATTTTTGAAAAGGAAAATTCTGATGGGGCAATGGAAGTATGATTTTACATTCTTCCAGAGGAAAATTCTGATGGGGCAATGTCAGCATGATTTTACATTTTCCAGAGGAAACTCTGATGGGGCGATGTCAGTATGATTTTACATTTTTCCAGAGGAAACTCTGATGGGGCAATAAAGTATGATTTTAGATTTTTGAAAAGCAAAATTCTGATTGGGCAATGGCAGTTTGATTTTATATTTTTCCAGAGGAAAATCTGATGGGGCAATGGAAGTATGATTATATATTTTTCCAGAGAAAAATTCTGATGGGGCAATGGTAGTATGATTCCACAATTTTGAAAAGGAAAATTCTTATGGGGTAATGGAGGCATGATTTTACATTTTTCCCGAGGAAAATTCTGATGGGGCAATGGCAGTATGATTTTATACTTTTCCAGAATATTCTGATGGGGCAATGGCAGAATGATTTTATATTTTTCCAGAGGAAAATTCTCATGGGGCAATGGCAGTATGATTTTATATTTTTCCAAAGGAAAATTCCGCTGGGGCAATGGCAGAATGATTTTATATTTTTCCAGAGGAAAACTCTGATGGGACAATGGAAGTATGATTTTATATTTTTCCAGAGGAAAATTCTGATGGGGCAATGGTAATATGATTTCACAATTTTTTGAAAAGGAAAATTCTTATGGGGCAATGGCAGCATGATTTTACATTTTTCCAGAGAAAAATTCTGATGGGGCAGTGGTAGTACGATTTCACATTTTTGAAAAGGAAAATTTTGATGGGGTAATGTCAGCATGATTTTACATCTTTCCAGAGGAAAATTCTGATGGGTCAATGGCAGTATGGTTTTATATTTTTCCAGAATAATCTGATGGGGCAATGGCAGTATGATTTTTTTATTTTTCCATAGGAAAATTCTGATAGGGCAATGGCAGTATGATTTTATATTTTTCCAGAGGAAAACTTTGATGGGGCAATGGCAGTAGGATTCGGTATTTCTGCTGGAAACGTCTGATGGGGCAATGGCAGTAAGATTCGTTATTTCCGCTGAAAAATTCTATGTAACAATGGCAGTGGGATTCGATATTTTTTACTAAAAAATTTTGAAGGGCAATGGCAGTAGGATTCAATATTCTTCTCAAGGAAAACTCTGATGGTGTACTGGCAGTTGCATCTGATACTTCTGAAGGAAAATTCTGATGGGACAATGGCAGTAAAATTCTATATTTCCGCCGTATAATGATGATGGGTCAATGGCAGTTGGTTTTTTCAATGGAAAGCATTCAGTATTTCCTTTGGAAAATTCTAGTGAGGCACTGACAACTGAATTCGATTATATTTCTTTTTTTATATTTATTTATTATACATTTTCCATTCTACTTGTGTATCTATTTCTCTATCAATTTTGGCTGGATTACATCTTTCAGCTTGGTTATTTTATTAACATTTTCAACAGAAGAGGGAATCGAGATAGCGTATACTATTTTAACCTTATTCCAAGAAAAGGGAATGGAATACATAATAACATAATGAGATAAGAGATTGGAAGTAGTCAAGAGACAAAGTTTTAAAGGATATGAAAGGCGTAAACAGACGATTATGATGAAAGGAAAACAATCGGCAAATGGAAACACGATACAAAAGGAGATGAAAATGATAACAAATACAACGAAATGCGAGAAAATTTCAGGACCTGAATTACGGAGGCAGGAAGGACAGAAGAAATGCATCATTATAAGCAAACAAAAGACAGCTCACCCTGTTTCTGACAGTGACCCCTAAATCTCCTAAAATTGATAGTTTATGAGAGAGAGAGAGAGAGAGAGAGAGAGAGAGAGAGAGAGAGAGAGAGAGAGAGAGAGAGAGAGAGAGAGTGAGTTTGTGGCATGCGAAGATCTTCCATGAATGGTGGAAGGGGCCAGAGCTGCCGAAATGGAAATGGCCGATATTTTTCGTGCTTGGTCTGGATTGTTCGAGATAGTTAATCCAAATGGGCGAGCAAGAGCATGAGAGATGGAAACAAATGACCACAGGAAAGGGAATGAAACAAACGGCGGGTTATTCGTCACGTTCCAGGGTCCAGACGTTTGCCAAGAAAGAAAGACGATGATGGATGAAAGAGTATTGAAAGGTACGAGGTTAGAAGCATCATTTATTTTTTTCTAGGGGTTTGTGTGTTATGGAATGGCTTGCGAGGCATGATCAGTTAATGATTAGTTCGGCTACATTCTTCCTCTCTTTCTCAGAAGTAGCGTTATCTTAGACATATGATTTAAAAAAAAAAAAAAATTAATGTCTCGTCCGACATTACAAAACGTACATTATACACAATGATGCATATAATGAAAGAAAAAGAGCCAGCATTATATACAACGATGTATATAATGCTTCTTCCCTTATGCAACATCCCTAAAGACTGGATCCCACTGACTTCTGATTATACTGAAAATTTACCACTACTGAAGTAGGAAGACAGTATCACCGAACCTAGCATGCCTAGTGTTCTCCTAAAGCCAAATGAATCTAAGATTTTGTAGAGGTTTTCGAAAAGTAAATGCTAACATTAACAATGCAAGACTGCACTAGTTCCATAGGTAAAAAAATTTTTTTCATTGAATTTTATTACAAGTATCACTGACCACAAACAGTATAAGAAGAATCATATGGATTATTCTAGTTGATCAAGACTTCGTTATGAAAACGAAAAGTTGCCTATGCTACATAAAGAATGATGAATTATCTGTATCATAGCAAGGTACAATAACCCAAACCCACTTCACTTACAACCCTCCCTTCTTTCTCTAGATGGCGCTCAGCATTATGGGAGTATTATTTTGCAATTTATGAAACAAATCATGGGGAATGATAAAGTCAATGCTGGGGCTTTGCCGAGAATTTGTAAAATTGTTGTTAATGCATATTTTGAACATCACAGATTCCATATAAAAACAAACTTTTACTTTACAAGAAAGTGTTGCGTACTAGTACAGAGTACTCCGTGGAGGTTTTGGTGCAAAATAATATAATTTCTGCAAAGCATAACTGTCTCTTGGCTATGACATACCAATCATGCTTTCATTTTGCTAGTTTCACATGTCACTTTTATCACAAACTCTCTCTCTCTCTCTCTCTCTCTCTCTCTCTCTCTCTCTCTCTCTCTCTCTCTCTCTCTCTCTCTCTCTCAAGTCATTATGGTTTATTACGGAACAGAATGGCCTCGATAAGCAGCTACACTGCAGATTAATTAGTTCCGCGAAAGTTTCGGAAAAGAATGGAAATTAGGGAAGGAAAATGAGTGTCGTACCGCCTTAAAAGAATCCGACATCCAGCAACGGGATTAATCATTTACGTTAAGATAATTACTATCGACATTTGTTCGTTAACGAGCGCGGCAAAAAAATCACTTGTCGCCCGAACGACCCTGAGGTGAATTTTCACTTCAATTCGCAAAGAATTAAATTTTCGTCAGTACAAGGGATGCAGATGAGCGCGTGAATGCTCGCTCTTACGAAGTCACCGATAAAAACTGAGAGAGAGAGAGAGAGAGAGAGAGAGAGAGAGAGAGAGAGAGAGAGAGAGAGAGAGAGAGAGAGAGAGAGAGGGTGTAAATTGGGGAATATCAGAGGGAGAGAATAAAGGATAAAAACTGAGAGAGAGAGAGAGAGAGAGAGAGAGAGAGAGAGAGAGAGAGAGAGAGAGAGAGAGAGGTGTAAATCAGGGAATATCAGGGGCGGGAGAAAATAAAAGAAGAAATATGAGACTCGAACTTACGGGTCGAGTTAAATGAGGAGGAAATTTCGGAGGAAATACGCCGGAGAGAGTCGAGAGTGTAAGAACGAAATGAACTTGGGCAAGACTATGAGGATGAAGAATGTGGGAAGATTCCTTTGTATCAAAAGAATGAAACAGAAGGAGGAAATCCTTTTTCGGACTGGCAGGACGTTTTTGATACACGGTCGTCAAACACTAAAGGTGATTAAGAGTTATTCAGTATCCAGAATATTTCACTGTTAGCGATTTAAACATCTTTCACTGTGGAAAGTGTTAGAATCATTTCCAACCACATACAAAGTTTGAATCATTTCCCGCCAAACACAAAGTTTGAATCATTTCTAGCCAAATGCAAAGTTTGAATCATTTCCAACCAAATACAAAGTCTGAATCATTTCCAACCAAATACAAAGTCTGAATCATTTCCAACCAAATACAAAGCTTGAATCATTTCGAGCCAAATACAAAGTTTGTACCATTTTCCACCATATACGCAGTATAAATCATTTACAACCATAGTTTTATAAAATACGGAATACAGTAAACACGTTGAAAACCTCTTTTATAATAGTTGGGCAGGGGGCATATTTCATCATTCTAATTTAAGACCCAAAGAAAAATGTGTAATTGTAGCGTTTCAAATCAAACAAAGAAAAACTATCAAAGCCGGTTCTATGCATCTGAGCCTCACAGTCATATGGCCTTCTTTCGTCATATATCTTTACCACTGTCATGGTACAAAGAATCAAATAATCTAAGTCAAAACAAATTACAATGACGTCCACTTCATTAAAGCACCCCATTAACGTATTTGAAGACACCTTCAAAACAATCCTCAGGAACTGAAGTTCGAAGTCTCGACGACATCACTTGCTCTGAACCCTTATCCAGGAAGCGAATGGATGTCCCTCCCTTCGCCTTCTCGAACGCCGTTAATAAAGAAAACGTTCTACATTAGTTGCTCCTTGTTAAATAAAGCAGGTCTTGTGCAAACACGGGGTCTTAGTTTCTACAGCAACCCGTAGGAGAACGGTAGGGGTTAACGTAGAATCTAGAGCTGTTCAACCTTAAAAATGTTTCTCACGCCGTTTATTTTGCCTTAAAGATGGCTCTCCGTTCAGAATATAACATTAGCAATCTTCAATTGTCAATGGCTCAGTTATGCCAGACAGTATTTTACAACTGGAAAGAGAGAATTCTCCGAAGTTAACATTTAATCAGTTTTTGAAGCCTTGAATAAAATAAAAATTAATTAATGAAATCTCCACTATGAAAAGTAAAAAAACTAAGAGAATCGAATCTGTTACAACAAAAAAGTATTACATCGATTGTATGGGACTAGCATTCAAAATAGATAGAATCTTTTAGTTATGATTAAGCCATAAACTTCAAGATAAAAGATGAGACGCACAGTTGAATTCAACAATAATTCAAAAGATTTTCCTAAGACAGGAAGATCAAGGCCATAAACAAGAGTTATAATAAAATCCTCTTTTAACAGAATCTTAACTTTGATCAAATGTTTACAGAAAACAACTCTCTTTGTTCATCAACTTGGTACATTTGCAATAAAAAAGGCTGGAAGGTCAAGCCAGTTCTGCAATACAAAAAACATATGTTGTGAGTTACCTCGACGGCTGCCATCTAAATCCAGTCTTTGAGTCATTTTGATGCCCAACGTTGCACTGCTACCAATCAAGTGGCCTCATTTACACTGTTGCAATATTAAGTACAGAAAAATACTTTTGAGACAATTAACAAAAATAGGTCAGGGAGTCAATGGAAAAAACAACCAAACGACATCCCGAACAGAGCCAGGCCTAGGCCAAAACAGTCGGCCGGAGTGCGTAACATGAGCATCGTTCTGGCGCGTAAGTTGTGGAAGGCAATATGGCTGCGCATGTGGAATGTGGACATCCCTGAGTCATCGATCCTTTCTCATGTTATGTCTATGGCACATGAAGCTCGGTTATGGGGACATCGAAGAGGGTGTCCGGTCTCGTGTCCACAGCAAGGAGGTTAGATTCCCCCCCCCCTCCGCCCCAACCAAAAAATACCCCTCCTGCCCTCCTTTAAAGAGCAAACCTTGGGGGTCGTGAATGTGCTGGCGTTCACGAGTAATGACCAGCGAACCTCTGCGCGCGTGAATATCTTGGGGGGTTATTTAGCCCAGTCTTGTGTAATGTACTTCCACGATGCTGAGTCTCTTTTATTGTCTCGCATGACATGTACTCGACTTTTATAAGGCTATAAAGGAATTTTATGAGCTTGCAAACACCTTTTCCGCTGGGCCTTTCCCAGAAGAGTTATTTATTTGGGGCTTTATTTTTCTTCACGTTCCCTCGCGCTTGCGAGAGTTCGTTCTTGCTGCTGCTGCTTCTTATTCGTCTCTCAGGATGCTGACGGGAGGTGTCGTGTCTCATAAGGATTTATGACACTTTCGCAAATGCTGGCACATCTGCCAGACGACGTTTCCTGCCATTCTTCTGAAATTCTGTCAGATAATATCTTGGACCTGCTGTGTTCATTGGAATGCCATAATCGTCTGGGCGGCAGATAAGCATTCAAGTAATATTATTTTCTGTGAGTTATGATCATGCCAGATGTACCGTTTTCAAATTAAAATGGTGACATCGCGACATTTAAATTAAAATGATGACATCACGACATTCTTTGCACTGTCTGTAATAAATAGTAAATAAACATTCAATAAACTTTCAAGGTAAAATATTAAGCATTCTCTGAACTAGTCGGAAAAAACTAATAACTGTCAATACTTCATTTGAAGACGTTTTACATTCAGAAAATGCATTTATCTCATGTTTTGTTACATCAATAAGAAATTAATTTTGTACTGTACACAACAACTTAAATATAGATGCACACCCCCGTGGACACTAATTAAACGTTAAAATTAAATAAGACATAAAGCCCCGTATGCATCAGTTTAAAAAAAATTGAAATTTTGTGTTCTCATTTGAAAGGTCAATTCCCCTACTAGTGAAAAAAGCATATACCCTACTGAAAACGATTACCAAAAAAAAGTGACAGTCAAATCTGCGACACATGATACCAAAACTTGAGTATTCTTCTGTTTATTTCTTCTTTTGTCATAATAAAAAATGAGCGCGTGCAGAGCAACGTCAGCCTTTGTCAAAGACAGCACCGTGTACCCTGACTGCAAAAATAAGGCAGAGAGAGCAAATCAAAGTTTTAATTGTGAGTTCCTCCTGGAATTTCGCACAGAATATTGTACTACAGGAACTCCTACATTGTCATTCTGTTTCTACTCTAAAAAACGGCTTTCGAAATCACCTCCTTGTACACCGGAGTACATGTAAATTAAACTGTTGGCAGGTCCTTCAAAACCAAATTTATTCTTCGCATGGATTTATTGTAAATAGTATTTGGATTTATATGCATTCATCTCATTATGTCTTATACTGTACATCCAAGACGTTTCTAAGAATCCTGAAGACATTTATTGAGAATTTTCAGTTTTTTACAGAAGAAAATATTTAATAAGAATTAACGGTGGGAAGGTTGAAAAAATTTGGTGACAATTTAAAGTATTTGCGGAAAAAAATTTAAAAACAGAATTAACAATGGGGGGCTGATGTTGTCACATTAGTACAAAAACGAAAGGGGCTTGATTCCAGGAAATGCAAGAATGCGGGAAACTAATACGCTAAAGGCAAAGCATACATAAGGAGATGGTCGTGCTACTAATTATATATATATATATATATATATATATATATATATATATATATATATATATATATATATATATATATATATATATATATATATATATATATATATATATATATATATATATATATATATATATATATATATATATATATATATATATATATATATATATATATATATATATATTATATATATATATATGTATATATATATATATATATATATATATACATTATATAATATATATATGTATATATATATATATATATATATATATATATATATATATATATATATATATATATATATATTGTAAAGGTTCATAAAACACCATTTGGAAGACCCGTTCACAAGGAAGTGCTCCAGAGGATACGCCCACCAGTCTCGACACAGGTGGAATAATTTGATCTTAAGAAATTTAGGCTGTAAAGACAAGCACTGTGCACTTTCGGCCATTCAGCGCTTAAAACAGTGAAAAGTGGGCGTTGCAATGATTGGACAGCAAGATAAGTTAAAGAGGTCCAGAAAGTAAAGAAAATGAAGTGCAAAAATCAAATTGTTGAACTGAAAGAATACCCTACATTTTTGCTTACAAATAATAGAGAGTTTGGACAGGAAGATTGAGAGGATGCTGGAATGAAGGGAAAGTAAAAATACAAAAAGTGAATGCCGCTAAGGGGCCAAAAGGAAGTTGCAATCACTCTTTAATATTTACCTACAGTACACCACGTAAGGTGCTCTAAAGGCACTAACCCCCACGGGATCGAAATAGTTGGGTGGTAACGAGGACTAAAATCAATCACAAGATAGCCGCCTTTTCAAATACCACCAACGTCGTTTCCGCACATGCATATTTCTATAAATACGGTTGTCACTCACCAACTGTTTACATTCACCAGTGATTAGGACTGAAGATTGTCAATTGATACATATAGTTCTGACCTTGTAAATGGTGTTTTACAAGCCTTTTAAACTTCATAGAAGACTGCTGGATTATATATGTATATATATATATATATATATATATATATATATATATATATATATATATATATATATATATATATATATATATATATATATATAACATATACATATATTATATATATAACCTATGGAAGTGACAGTCGTGACTGTAAGAATTATAGGGTATAATAGTCCAGTGGAAAATCCATTAAACCTTGTTTTGTCTGATAACAGATGTTTTATTGTTGATTATAGTGCTAGGGTCTCCTGGACATATTTAAGCCGGGTGACATTCTGACACCCTTTGGGCAAAATTTTTTATAGCCAAAATTCAAAATGGCCGACACCGCCATAAGGAAAATCTTAAATTTAGATATCTAAGCTTCTAATTGTCATAGAAGCCTGATTTTTGTGGCTAAATATATGTTTTTGAGGTAGTAGAAGACATCTAGATACTCAAATTAGACATATTTTATCTCTTTATATACATCTGAGAACATTGATACATTTTGAGGCCCCTTAAATCACAGTATAATATGTCATTGGAAATTTAACTTCAATTTTCTGGTAAAGAGGAACATTTTGTTTGTAAAATGAGGTCATTAATTAAAACTACAAAATAAAAAAATAAAAAAGAAAAAAATACAGACAGCAAAACTGCAGCATTATACATTGATAATTAACATCAGGTAACAATAGTGTGCGACAGCAACATCAAATATATTTAGTTTATGTGTAATGCATTATGAAGTATTTTATTATAGGCACCAAGTCCTGTTCTATCAAGCACATAAGATGCAGTATTTATGCTGAACAATTTCAGTACTTTGAGCAGAAACATAATAATCAATCTATGAAATTTAATAAGGTATAATCTGAAAGTTGTAACAAAGTTGTTGAACCCGCACATATGCACGCAATTATATTATACACTCATAGCAAATTGCATTAACAAAAATCAATTCATCTATGCCAAATCATATTTCTAAATCCTCTAAACTTTAGGCACAAAAGCAAACAAGCAATCAATTGTCATCTTCTGGTTCACTTAGTTCATTATCTTCCTGGCTTACTGAAGTCATTCTGACTGTCTGAGGGTTTCTGCAGTCACCAGATAGATAGCAGTCACAAAATTCTGAGCAAGAGACTTGGGCTGTTCTACAGCTACAGCGGGCTGTGGAACAAGAATCACATCCGCATTTGATCATTTTTAGGACATAATTAGGTGCAACAGACACATTTGATGGCAGAGGGATCGGCTCCAGTATATTGGCTGTAGGACTCTTCATCCAGCCATACTTTAGGGACTGAGTGCAGGTGGATCTGGTTGTAGTGCGCTTCTCCATATGGCAGCTTGAAAATGAGCTCTAAATACATGTTGCTTGAAAGCTTTACTGTAGGGGTAGAACTCTCAATTCAGGAGCAGAGTTTAGCCTATGGTTGGCCATCTTACCTAACCAGACCTGGTAACGCAGAGCTGTCATATCAGTTTCATTCTGGTGGCTACAGCATGATGCAATGAAGGCAACAGACTGGAGTATAACAGAGGCCTCATTCTCTGTTGTAATGCCATTATGTTAAGGTGTTTCTTTCCAGATTTGAGAACATTGAACACAGTTCCTTTCCCTATGCCCCACAATGCTGACACAGTATCACAGCCAGACAATACATGTGCTGGCAAGATATCTTCAATGATGTCCTCATGCTCCTTAACAGTTGCTTTGATATCAGCACATTTTCTTCCTAAACTTGTCCCCATCATGACTAGATTGCATGTAAGCTGTCTCTGCTTGTAAAATGCAGTAGTAACACAAAAACATCTGTGTCATCAGCCACCACCCGAATATTGCTGTGCCCTGTTTCAGCCAGATGGACTACCTGCTGTGCAATGATTACATCAGCCTCTTCATGCGTCGTGCGAAGATCTTGCCGCTCCTGAACTTGTCCATACGCAGGGCTCGTATGTTTTGAGGGTACTTTTTGCCTGTTAACATCTTTGCAACACCTCCAAATGCCACATCCATGATGGGCTCAAGTCCTGTGTCAGCCATCAAGGTGCCGACTGCCCCTACAAAACTCATCAAGGTATGCATCCCACCAAGTCTAGGAATGAAATTCAGGAACAAGTCATTGTAGACCCAGGTGATGTTCACAGCTACACGGTATAGCTGTTGATCATTTAGAAGATTGTGTAGACTTGTCCTGTTGCATTTGTAAGTTTTTGTGCTTCCATCATGGCTGTCAACATGGTTGTTGGTTCTGCTGGTGCCATGTCTATCAGGGCAAATAAACTGCTTTTGTCTTGGCTTTGATTGACTGACCTTGCTCCCTGGCATGCCTAGTGTTGTAGCCTCCATACTCTGGTGTTTTTCAACACTGACGATATCTGTGAGGAACTGAAGATCTTCTTCTTTCTCTCCTAACAGAGATCACTTGGCTGGTGAGCACTGCAAGTGGCAATGGAGACTGGTTTTGCAGCCCATGTTGGCATAGCAGGTTTCTTTGGTCCTTCGTACTCATGGCTTGAGACTTCATCAATTGTACTCTCAGACATTTCTGCCTTTTTCAGGCGCCTGATCTTGTGCTCCTCTTGTGAAGTGGTCTGACTATCTGGTTGTGGTTGTGTGACAAGGAGAGCCAAGGCATGGGGTTGATTTAATCCCCATTTGGAGAGGATATATTAGCATCAAAATTGTCAGCCACTACCTGAATCAATCCAGTATTTTCACATGCAATCCCAAGTTTTTCTATGTCCTTTGAAGCTGCATGATGGCTGAACTTTAAACTGAAGTACTCATCGTAGGAACATGTGATTCCTGATTATGCAGGAGTTCAATATTCATTTCTCACGAATGACCACACCGAGAGCAATTTGTAGTAAAGTTGGCTTATTGGTGATTGCACATGTAACCATGTTTCCTGCCATTGCAGCAGAAGGTTTCCATCGAGCTTGAAGATAATCTTGACAACAATCTCAGCATAGTTGGGCTGCTGCTGGAAAGTGCATCTTCTAAAAGTTATTCTAGTATCATATCTTTCTGGTCACGCTTTATTTCCTTGGTTTCTAATGATCACTTTGGCTAATCTTTCCTTGGTCAATTACATCTTCACTGTTGCCAACTAATTTCTTATGTATTGACACTTTACTTCTGAAAACAAGGATGCTTGCCACACCAATGCCTGAGAGAACAAGGAGATCTGGTTCCAGTTCATTGATAAGTTCTCAATCAGAAGCCTGCGTGACATCTGTGTACCACCATAGGAGTACACAATTCCTCAAGTTCGATGGCATTCCATATTTTAGTCTTGTCAATGATCATACTGTCTATGACCTCCGCAAAAACTCTATCCACATCACAATTAGCTTCAATCTGCGCATTGTCCAAGTGGACGTAGAGATTTGAAAGTCTGCAGGCAGTCTCGGTGATATTTGGCATCTGCTGCATGCAAATCGCTAACTGTAGCCTGATACGGAGCCTCACTTGGTCTCCCCATTGATCATTCCGTTGATCACATGTGTAAGGCTCCTTGAATGTCCTTTGTAATTTTCCTCGGTCTGCAGTTCTACAGTAACTATATGGACGCCATCGTGGGATGTTTGGATCCCGCTCTTCACATGTTTTACCGCAAATGAAACAATGCTTTTGGAAAATGAAAACATTATCTTCTGATCGACGACTCCGCTTTTTCGGTGGGGTTTGACGCTGAACATTTTGAAATTTGCCTCTGGATGAGTGTCTTAGATGTGTAGGTTGACACACAATTCTTGTGACACCAGTACCTAGTGTCTGAATCTTCAGACAGCTGAGCATGCAAGCTGTCACCTCTACTAATACTAGCTGTTCGTGAATCGTGCTGCCGAAGTAAAACTACCTTCCCACTGCCACTACAGTTAACATATTCTTTCAAATAGCAATCCCTGGTCAGCCATTTTTGTTCATCTGAAATAAGACAGACAAGGAACTTAATGTATGCCACCACCATCAAACTATCAACAATTATTATGTAATTTGTAACTACTATGAAAAAACATGCAAACAGTTCGATTAAGAATTTGGGCCAATTTTCGGCCTCTATCATCAAAATATGTACAATGACTTAATGAATCATAATCATGACCTGTCTTGGTGTCTCATAATTCTCCTAAAACATACATTTAGCTACAAAAATCACGTTTCCAGGTCAGTTAGAAGCTTAGATATCACAAATTTAAGATTTTCCTTATGGCGGTGTCGGGCCATTTTGAATTTTGGCTATAAAAATTTTGCCCAAGGGTTTCAGAATGTCACCCAGCTTAAATATGTCCAGGAGACCCCTAGTACTATAATCAACAATAAAACATCTGTTATCAAGCAAAACACGCTTCTTCAAAAATCTTCAGTTTTCCACTAGACTATAACAATACTCAGCATACTAAAGAAGACCTCTAGCAATATTCTGAATTGGAAAGAAAGAGACGATAGAAGAATTAATTGGAGAACATTGTGGGTTTACAAAAGCAATTAGGTGCGCGGGAGGAATAACCGACTTCAATAAGCAAGTGAGGAATAAGAAAAAGATCCCTATAGGATCAATCCCAGGGTGATCTTGCGCCGGATAGTATTTTTGTTAAAATGTCTCCTCTGCCGTATTCTTATGGAATACCCAAAGTTCAAAAAGAAGATGTCCTCTCTGCCCTATTATCGCAACCTGAAACTCCCCCGACTCTGTTCGTGAAGACCAGCCTGCAAGTCAATGAGAGCCCTTCTTTGGGCACTTTTGTTAAGCCCATTCGAAACATTCGGGGGAATGCAGAAGAAGAATACAGACATAGGATATAAAGAGGGAAACTGAAGAGTCTGAGGATTACCGCTTAGGTCACGAGGGTATGTTTGTTTTCGTTCTGATCACTGAAAGAAAAATATAAGCTGGGACTTACGGGTTTTCTAATTTTGATAGACTGCCTTTAGACTAAAATTCTTGCGTTTGCTTTTTGAGTTTGTTTTCCTCTTACTGCAGGGGGTTATAAACAACAGCCTTGGCGTTGCTATGGGTTCCAATTGGTCTCCAATAGTAGCACAGCAAATCTCATTCTGGAAATTTCAGAGTGAGAATATGGAGAAATATCTAGAGATTTTTAAACCTATTATTATGGAGATATACATACATATACATATGCATATACATATATATACGTACACACACACACACATATATATATATATATATAATTTATATATATATATATGTATGTATGTATGTATGTATGTATGTATGTATGTATGTATGTATGTGTATATAAATTTATAAAATTTTTATTGAAGTCAACGGCATTACTCGTAGATACTGCCTTTTTATTTACACTCTGAATCATTCTATACTTCTTTTTCTATTCAGGCAAGCTTCTTAGGAATAAGGAAAAATTATTCACGTTTCTTTTCATTCACTTACTGCTGGGAAGCTTGCCTGAAGAGGAAAAGAAGTTTAGACTGATTCAAAGTCTAGATGAAAAGACAGTATCTACGAATAATGCCATTGACTTCAACAGGAACTGCATAAGAGAGAAAATATACCCAGATAGCATTTATATATATATATATATATGAATGTCTTTTATAATACTAGTGTATATATATATATATATATATAAACATATATATAGACAGATAGATAAACAGATAGAAAGACAGATAGATCTCTCTCTCTCTCTCTCTCTCTCTCTCTCTCTCTCTCTCTCTCTCTCTCTCTCTCTCTATATATATATATATATATATATATATATATATATATATATATATATATATATATATATAATATATATTATATATATATATATTAACAAGAATCAGGACTAATTCGATACTTCTTCGAATTATTTATAAGAGTTTAATTCCATCAATAAGTTTGCAGTTCAACTTGAGAAACACACCAGACCAGGTTTTTAGAGGTTTTACCCTTACGTGACCCAACTTCGCACAACTTCAAAAATGTCGAAGAAAAAAATCCATTTCCATTCTTCCACAGTCGTCAGGTAAAAACCACTGTAACTAAGAATTTTGTTTGTAGATCCCTAGAGCATGGGATACGTGCCCCTGAATTTTAGAGAAAGAGTGAGAGTGTATTCGCCGGTTTTTGACCAAACTATTTTACCTGACACACTAATCAGTGAGAAAGCACTGAAGGAAAGGAAAGAGAAGTTTTATGCCCCAGACATAAAAAAACAGATTTGGGGGAATATAAGTCATTTTTATTGTTGCCTTACCACTTAAACTAGACATGTTTTATAATAGTTTTGACAACAGGAAGATGATAACCTCAGCTTTTGATTACCGTAACTCTATACGAAAGTTAGTTCACAACTAAAATTATTACCAATGATTCAGAGGTATATGAAATACCACTGAGTAAATAAAAGTTCTTATATTCCGGAATTATGGCCGTGGTCTGGAAACCATAATGAAACAACATCGACTATGTATCTCTCTACACTACTGGATGGGAAAATGGTCACTTTATCAATTGTCGCAGTGAAAAAGCTGTAGTCAAGAGTAATTACATACGAATCGGGAGAATAATGGAGGGGACAACCACCACCATAAGACTAGTTATGGTTGATAACAAGCTCTGACTCAAAAGGACAAAGTCATTATTGGAACAATTTGAGAGAAATTTCTCAAGAAACTAGATTTTCGGGTTGATGCTCATTTTACCGCCCCAGATGCTTATGTTGCCTCATCTCCCGCTCAGATAACAAGGGTATCAACACCATCCCAATTTACAGAACCTATTCAGCACGGAATAAAGGATCTGACATCTCAAAAAGCAACAGCATAAAACTTTCAAGAGGTCTAAATCGCTTGCCTTCAGAAAACAACAGTATCGCTTTACAAAGCATCACGATTAATTATTCTTCTTTAAAGGAGGCAATTGTGAACAATAACTGTTTAAGTCTTTTTTACATATATTTTTAGCTTCCAAATTTTATAAGAAGTTCTAAATCTAAGTCTTCAGAATGATGATGAAAGTGGAGCACGAGTTCTTAAACTCTCTGTGTAAAAATCTTAATCTACTTTGACAAAATACTATTGTGGATTTTAATCTTCGTATCATTTCTAGTGACAGGAGTAAGTCAGCCTCATCATCATGCTTACAATTCTAAAAACTATCTTCGAATATAGAGATGATTAATGATAAAATTTCATTGCAAAGGTTCTTGAGATATTACTGTCAACTGAAATTAAAGCAACGAAAGCCTTGGGCTTATCTTCACAAAAGTGCAAAGCAAAAATTAACAAACCAAGCTCTGAAAAATGTAGCCTAACAGTCAATACGCAAAACTACAAGGAAAAATTGAAGATGTGCACCAGACCCCATTCGGCAATGTTACCGAGATGTTTGTTTATGAATTATAGAAAAAAGAACTGATGGCCTCATCCACACTTCAAACCTCTCCAATCCTACAGAGACCTTACTGTAAAACAGAAGCCCGAGCCCATTTCTCTCAGATGAACGGATCGCAGTTTCTTCTTTGGCAATTTAAAGATTCGGGTGTTTAAAATACCTTCAACTGCTGTGTCTTGAGCCCACAGTGGATATAGTTGGTTATTTCTAACTCTATCTCTGCTAACATTTCTAACAATGTCAAACTTCTGGACGTCTCTCCTCAGTTGTTCCCTAAGATATAGCACAGGATTCCGCTTTCTGACTAAACTACTAAACAGTAAACAAAATATGTGGTTTAGCACAGCTTCAACGTTAATGGTTACCTCTAAACAAGAAATTTTTAATTTTCCTACACAGAATTTCAATGCATTTTGTATTAATAAATGTGTCAATGCATGCAAGTATAAAAATAAAGAATATGGAGGATCCCTATTGACTTTTTGCTATTCGCTATGACATAACGATAGCCACAGAAATTGTCAAGTAGAAAAGGATGACTGAAATATTATACAAATAAAGGAGCAGTATACAATTGGAAAATTTTTGACAAAATGTGCGAGAAATATATATATATATATATATATATATATATATATATATATATATATATATATATATATATATATATATATATATATATATATATATGTACATATATATGTATATATACATACATATATATACATATATAAATATATATATTTGAAAACTTTAAAAAAGGTAGTGAAGAAGGATATACCAAACTGGGTCAGATAAAAGAGAGAACGGAGGAGCCCAATATACTAATCTCCGTTTTCCCTTGTTTTGATATATTATATATATATATTTATATATATATATATATATATATATATATATATATATATATATATATATATATATATATATATATATATATATAGGCTATATATGTGTGTGTGTGTGTGAGTGTATGTTACACACACACACACACACACACACACACACATATATATATATATATATATATATATATATATATATATATATATATATATATATATATATATATATAAATATTTATAGACATATTAATGTACATATGAATACATATATAAATAATATAATATATATACAGTATATATATACATATATATACATATATATATACAGTATATATATACGGTGGTATAAAGAAGGGTGATTCCCAATAATAACCCGACCCCATCCATTTTATAGCGCTAGCATATTTAGAACCAATTTCCGTAACTTCTAGGAATAGCTGCGCACATTAATAATAATAATAATAATAAAAAAAGGGGGTATCTGCATTTAACGTATAAGTCTGAATGTTGCATGACTGCTTTCTTCATATCTTTCTTCCCACCAAAAACCCCATAATAACTATAATAACTACATAGTAACTGCTTCGATTAGAGATAAACAGAACGCTTTTTCCAGCGTTATCTATTCACGTAGGGCAGCGCTGAATAAATCTAGAGAGGAATCGCCGCCCGAGGACTTAATCTCCTAAACTGAATTAACCTGTGATTAGCCGATACTAATGAGATTACGCTTTTGAGAATGGAAGCTCACTTCGTTGAACTTCGAAAGGAAAAATCAGATACTGCCAAGTACACATATACATACATGGATACATACATACACACATGCAAATTTCAATACTTTCGCTTATTTGAAACTTGAATTTACCATGTACACAGAATTGTTATACTTGCTCTTACTTGAAACATAAATACACCAATTACATAAAATCTACTGGTCAATTTTTATCAGATACTTATGTAACTGTAATAACCACAACGCCATCTTAACTTCTCGAATTCTTCACGCTTTTAGATACGCTTGTCACTACAAAGCCTTAGATTCAAATGCAGAAATATGAAATAATTCTGATGTCCGTACCAGGATTCGAACCCACATCCACAGTATCAGAACGAGGTCGCGTCACCAAATGACCATAATCCTACAACTTTATTTTGTAGGATTAAGAATGGGATACTTTTTATAGCTTGGATTCTTAATAAACTATATACCAGAGCAAATGAAGCTTATTTGAGGGTTGTGGATCCATTGCGTGGGATGGAATGGAATAAGATCATTTTCTAAAAAAGTTAATGATAACTACCCTTTTACACCGATATGACGGAAACTTGGTAAACAACGCATTTTCTGGATGGGATTGGAGAACGAAAGAAGGCGGTCTAAATGCAAAGATAAACTGTAGTGGAAAACTGGTGCAGCTGTAGAATTGGGTATCAGGAGTAAATGTGAATGGTTGATTTGATTTTATGAGATTTAGGTTATCACCCCAAGCGCTGCGGCACCTCTGGAGGGAGTTGGAGTGATTACACAACAAGATAAAGAGGTCCAGAAAATAAAGGAGATGAAGTACAAAGAGTTACATGTGGACCTGGGAGAAAACACTACAGATGCTCAAAGAAGTAACAGTTAAGAGAGGTGAGTAAGCAAGACTGACGAGAGGAGGCAGGAATAGAGATAGAGTAAGAGGCTACAATGTGGGTGCAGCTAGGGCCGAAGGGAAGCTGCAACCACTCTTTAGTAATGCGTACAGTGCACCACGTGAAATGCACTGACGGTGCCCCCTCTCCCCCAGCCCACTGAGAAAATGTGAATGGAGAGACTCGCACAAACAACTGTTGGGAATACATGGTTCCCAAAGAAGAAACAAACAACTGTTGGGAATACATGGTTCCCAAAGAAGAAACAAAAACTGTTGGGAATACATGGTTCCCAAAGAAGAAACAAACAACTGTTGGGAATACATGGTTCCCAAAGAAGAAACAAACAACTGTTGGGAATACATGGTTCCCAAAGAAGAATATCCAAAAGAAATTGTTGGAGTAGGAAAATGACGAGAGGTTTACTAAACTGTGTTAATAGAGCTGATGGAAAAATAAGTTCAAAGATACAATGGCGAAAAAATGAGACAGCTAAGGAGTTTATGAAGCTGAAGGTAATGTGAAAATAAACATGCTAATGTAGAAGTGTAAAAAGCTGGTGCAGCCATGGGCTGAACGGAAGCTACAAACACCTTTTAGTAATGCCTACAGTGCACCAAGTGAGGTGCACGGACGGTAACCTCCCTCCCCCAGGGGAAATGTGAACGGAGAAGCTTGTACAAACAACTGTTGGGAATAGATGGTTATCAACGAAGAATACCCATAAGAAATTGTTGGAAAAGCAAAATGATGAAATGTTTGTTAAACTGTGTTAGTAGAGCTGATGGAAAATAAGTTAAAAGACACAATGGCAAAAAAATGAAACGGCTAAGGGCAGTTTATGATGCTGAAGCAAATAAATGTGGTTTTCGCTGGGGAAGAA
>NC_089743.1:63792113-63882113 GCF_040412425.1 Macrobrachium rosenbergii
CGAGGCCCAACATGATCCGTGAAAGAAAGCGTAATGAAACTTACACAAAAAAAGATGGCGTAGTCTGAAGAGTTCAGCCTTAAAAACTCTAAAAGGGAAAGCAGGATACTGGCAGCGAAAACTGCCTATGAAAAGAACGTTAGCCTATCAGAACTTCAAATCACATAAGAGCTGCTGGAAATCCTTCTCAATTATAAAGCAGAACACCCAAGTGGGGGGCAGGGGGGGGAACTGACTTTTGAAGAAACACCCTCCAACCTACAACATTTTACATTTAAAAATGCATTTCTACGAAACACTTCAGCAGCCTTTGGTTACAAAGTTTTCTTTATGAGTTTTATAGATGACTTAAATGTTATCCATCTACACAGTCTGCATCTAATAAATAGAGCAACAGGAATTTTGTTCTTTCCTTTAAACGGCATTGATATATATATATATATATATATATATATATATATATATATATACATACTGTATATACTGTATATATACATATATATAGCATATATATATATTATACATTTATTTATATATATATATATATATATATATATATATATATATATATATATGTATATACGTTGTATATTTATATATAAAATATATATTGACGTATATAAACTTTACCTTAAAACAAAATTGCTCCCAACTGTTTTAACATATTTCAATGCCATTATATCTCTGGCACATTCTGAACTTAACATGATTTCTCAAACCTGGATGACTGAAGTCTATATGTTATTATTATCATTACTCGAAATCTCTAAAAGAATTTCCTGATGCATCATTCACTAGAGCTCATTCCATAAAAAAATTGCGTTTATATTTAAGAACTTACGTAAGGATCATAGACGAGATGAATTTCTTAAATATATTTATCGAGCAATTACACAGAAAAGAAATAAATAAGTGGATGTACACTTAGCATTACACAGAAGGATATAACTAATTTTTTCATGCACCAGATATTCTTAAATCCCCAATAAAATACACAATACCAGAAAACACATGCTTATACAGTGTAACATCTTGAAAATTTGTAAATGACCAATTCCTCATAAATTATGCTGTCAGTCATTCCACGAAAATAACAAATAACCAATACCTCACAGAAGATCATTAATTAACCCGCCTTGTGCTAAAGTAGGTCAGTCTTTCACTACCCGCCGTATTCAATTAAAAGTGCTTTTATGAATGCTTGTTCTGCATTTGTTTAAAACTATATATATCTTACCTATGTCTCAATCTTTCCAGCTGTCGCCGAGTCCAAAAGGTAGAGACATACCCTGGCAAACTATACTTTTCAGTATTTCACACTGGCACCCCTCAAACCAAGAACTGTTTCACGAATTTTTCACAATATCAACAGTCATAAGCCTATTAGCCCACATCGAGAACCCAATGCGCAGCAAATCAAGTCAAACTTCGTGTGTGTGTGTGTGTGTGTGTGTGTGTGTGTGTGTGTGTGTGTATGTGTGTGTGTGTGTGTGTGTGGAAGGGAGGGGGGATTTTCATCCCATGATGCAGACAACTAATTATTTTGAACAATGCTAACCCTCAGTATCCTGCAGCTGCTGCTGTTCTTGTTGACAACAGAATATTCAATATTACTGAAGTTTCAGCATGCTAAAATAAATAAACCAATGATAAAGAAAACACAACCACTCCCATAAATCAAGTATTTTGAGGTTCGAGAGAATTGTAATTCTGCAGATATGGCTTTCCTATGACGTTTTCAACATAAAATAATGCACTGATGTTTTATCATACCGGAATACTCAAGGCTACAAGATGGGATTTTCTGTAAAGATGAGTAATAATCAAAAGGTCATCCTGCCCTATTCTGCATCAAATGTTGCACAAAATATTAAAGTCTACATTTTTTATGGAAAATATACTAAGAACGGAATGGAATAGCATGGAATATAAAATTTAGGCCAAAGCCAAAGCGCTGGGACCTATAAGGTTATTCACCGCTGAAAGGGAAACTGAAAGCAAAGGAGGTTTTAAAAGTGTAGCAGGAGGAAAACCTTGCAGGTGCACTATGAAACAATTGTTAGGAGAGGGTGGAAAGTAAGATGGAAAGATGATGATATGAACGGAGGTACAGTGCAAGGAATGAAAGGGGTTGCAGCCAGGGCCGAAGAGGCGCTGTAAAGAACCTACAGTAAGTAATGCCTACAATGCACTGCGTGTAGTGCACTGATGCCACTATCCCCCTACGTGGCAAAACATACTCGGGATCAAAGGTACTTACCAATACGGTCACAGAAATTCACGCCCACTGAAAGGTATCCTTATCTTGTCACTACCTGCAAAATACAATAACAAAGGTATTAAAGAAGGGCCCATGTTTCAGCGATTTACAAAATACCCCATATGTGATTCAGCAGTTTACAAAATATCCCTTACTTGACTCAGATTTACAAAATATCCCTTGTCTGATTCAGCATTTTACAAAATATCCCTTATTTGATTCAGAAATTTACAAAATATCCCTTATTTGATTCAGCAATTTACAAAATATCCCTTGACTCAGCAATTTACAAAATACCCCATATTTGATTCAGCAATTTACAAAATATCCCTTATTTGAGTCAACAGTTTACAAAATATCCCATATTTGATTCAACAATTTACAAAATATCCCTTATTTGATTCAACAGTTTACAAAATATCCCATATTTGATTCAACAATTTACAAAATATCCCTTATTTGATTCAACAATTTACAAAATATCCCTTATTTGATTCAACAGTTTACAAAATATCCCATATTTGATTCAACAATTTACAAAATATCCCTTATTTGATTCAAGAATTTACAAAATATCAAATATTTGATTCAAAAGTTTACAAAATATCCCATATTTGATTCAACAATTTACAAAATATCCCTTATTTGATTCAACAGTTTACAAAACATCCCATATTTGATTCAACAATTTACAAAATATCCCTTATTTGATTCAACAGTTTACAAAATATCCCATATTTGATTCAGTAATTTACAAAATATCCCTTTTCTGTCTCAGCAATTTACAAAATATCCCATATTTGATTCAGCAATTCATTATTTATTCAGTAATTCGCAAAAAAATCCCTTACTTGATTCAACAATGTACAAAATATCCCTTATTTGATTCAGTAATTCACAAAATATCCCTTATTTGATTTAACAATGTACAAAATATAACCCTTATTTGATTCAGTAATTCACAAAATATCGTTATCTGATTCAACAATGTACAAAATATCCCTTATCTGAATCATTAATTCACAAAATATCCCTTATTCGATTCAGCGATTTATAAAATATTCGTTATTTGATTCAACAATTTACAAAATATCTCTCATTTAATTCAGCATATTTACAAAATATCCCTTCTTTGATTCGGCAATTCACAAATTATCCCTTATTTGATTTAGCAGTTTACAAAATATACCTTATTTGATTCAGCATTTAGGAAAAATATCCCTTACTTGATTCAGCAATTTACAAAATATCCTATATTCTTATACAGCCACTGACAAAGGTCAGTCAGTCAACTCGAATTGATCATCAGGAAACGTATGAAATATTAAAAACAAATATTCTAAAATCAAGTTAATATTTTTCCCATCGTAAACACCAGATTACGATGTTATCTATCGGTTTATTGTCCTTTTAATTCACGCTCGACTACACAACAAGTCACGCACTACCGGTGCCCCGTGACGAACAACATAACAGCAGGGACAATGCGCTGATTAACGCAACCAATTATCCGCATTCATATGCAATCTACAGTATGGCGTCATACGCACACGAATGACGATTTAAAATCCACTTCCAACTCCGCGTTTGACATTACGATAGAGAGATGCATCTAATAAAGTGTTCATTCCGCTCTAACGCAATATACAGCATGCCATGGCCGTAAATCTAATTATCAGCGCATTCAAGTATTTTCTGCCATATATATATATATATATATATATATATATATATATATATATATATATATATATATATATATATATATATATATATATATATATTCTGAAGTATATTGCTATCAGGCTGTAACAGATGTTGGAAGAAAATTGCTTTTTTGATCATATGAAATAATGACCAAATTTTGGTAAATATATCGGTACGGGAATTAACATCATTTTCCCGCCAAAATTACTATCAAAAAGGCACATCACGATATCATCCTTCATCACCGCAGTGGGTATTTGCATTCACAAATTCACTGAACTTTGACTTTATAATTGTTTGCCCAAATTATGGCGGTTTTCGACCCATTGTAAAAATAACCAAATGAATAAAAGAGTAGTTTTCGTATTGTCATTATTTAAAATTATATTATTAATATATATCAATACTTTTGACTACGACTTCCTTTAAAGCTTACCATGCGGAAGAATTCCGTAAACCATATATTATTAATGAAACTGATTTGAGAAAATTGGGCTGTAAGGACAACCACTAGGGCACTTTCATCATTCAGTGCTTAATGTGAAAACAGGGAGTTGGAGTGGCTGGACAGCAAGATGGAAGAAAGAAGTGGGAACAGAGGTAAAGTAAAAGATTGAAAAGTGGACGCTGCAAACAACCTTTAGTAATGCCTACAGTGTACCACAAGTGGTGCATTGACGGCACTAAACCCCCCCCCCTCTAGCCCCCTACGGGGCTATGTCTTATTAGTACGTGTATACGAAAATCATTTCGCTTGTAAAGTCATTAAAAACCCTTACAATTCATAGTTTCCCTAAAGGAAACTGTCGTCTCATTACCGAAGTAATAAAAACATACAAAAACAGAAACTGGGGCAATTTAATGCATTTTAAATCGGCGGAAGGAGGAACGCAAGCGCTCGAAGGAAATCTTCCGACTCGAAATGATCGCGGGAATAAAAAGAGTGAAGATGAATGGCATAAAGCAGGCGCCAGAAACGACAATAAGTCAAAAGAAACTTTTTTGGTCACGGGTGCTGCTATTCCGGGTCTGGACTCCCGAAATCAACGCCACATGGGACCTCCTCCTCGCTCGAGAATTCCGGCGATGGCAAACATGTGCGCGACAGTTAATTCCAAAGTGGAATTTCTCCCTTGATAAATCACGGCCATTCGGCTTCAGGGTCCATCTTAATTCGATTACATGACAAATGAATGAATAAAAAAAAAAAAACGGTGAATGTCAATAGACCTGTTATGAATTGTAACTTTGATTCTAAAACTGAATTATAAATCTAAAACGAAATAAATTTAATATGGATGGAACAACTACAGCTACAATTCTAAAACGGAATTATACACGTCAAATGAAATAAACCTAATATGGATGGAACTACTGCTACTATAATCCTAAAACTGAATTATTAATCTAAGATTAAATAAATCTAATATGGATGGAACTACAAATCTAAATCGGAACTATAAAAAAATCTAAACCGAACCTACGAAAAATCTAAACTGGAACTATAAATATGATGTTCCTTTTAAACTTCCTTCAAAGGGAACTATAAATGGTCAACTTAATCTGACATCCGGGACTTTGAATAAACTTCGGGCTTAGCAATCTGACGTCAGATGTGATTGATTGATTGATTATGAAATTTAGGTCTTGAAGACCAAGCGCCGGAACCCATCAAGATTATTCAGCGCAGCGATGAAGATGAAATATATGAATTAATTATGTGATTGACAATGAAAAGGTGAATGATATACTGTACTAGTAAAATTCAGTGTTAAAATATGAACGTAAAAAATGAAGAATGATATTAGATAAAAACCATACAAAATAAATAAATACAAAAATTACATATTTAAAATGTATACTTAAAATATAAAATAAATATGACAAATCTTTAATAAATATATGCTAAATTATCTCATTAAAAAGATCAGATTCTCTCAGATAGCCCATAAGGTTATCAACCCCAACATCATCATTTAAAATTTCTAAAAGAGCCTTCCCCGCTAATAAGTACTTTGCCCTAAGGCGATTAAGTCTAGGACAGTGCACCAGCATGTGCTCAACGGATAGCTGATCACCACAGTGAGCACAAACTGGGGCACTGGCTCCCTCTAAAATATAACTATGGGTGAAGAGGGGTATGGCCAATTCTAAGCCGTGTTAGGATGATCTCGAATCTTCTGTTATGATTAAACCCGAACTCCAAAAATCAATACTTTTTCTAATATTTCTGTACTTCCTATTTGTGGATAAAATGGAGGAAGTCCACCTCCGAAGCCATTTCTTACGAATGTATCCTCTAATAACTGGACTCATATCCAAATGTGGCACCTTACAGGTTAAGAAATCACATCTTGCAGCATCCTTTGCTTTACTGTCAGCCAGTTCGTCCCTTCTAGACTAGTGTGCCCAGGAATCCAACAAAACTTAACTGACTTGTGGCGAACAGAAAGATAAACAAAAAGCCATTCCTGAGCCTTTTGAATTAAGGGATGGGTAGGATTAAACTTCTTTAGGGCTTCTAAAACACTCCCTGAGTCACTATATGTAACTGTGGATTTAAATTTCTTATCAGATGCAAGTTTCAAACCATCAACTATGGCTGTTGCTTCAGCGGTGAATATGGATGAGGAGTCTAGTAACTTTTTTATATGATTCCCCCTCACACACCACTGCACATCCCACTCCATCTTCCGATTTTGATCCGTCAGTATAGATTTTCCTGTCATTTATATGCCTCCCATCATGCTCCAAAAACTTGTTTCTGACTTCTTCCGAACGACCTTTCTTTTCTATTTCTTTAATGCAGACATCTATTGCTGGAATAAGCCATGGAGGGATAGCAGGATGTTTAACTTGTAGGACCTTCTGCGTTTTTATACTTTCATCCTCCAGTTCATCCAGCTGTCTGATTTGAAATGGTATTGAAGGTCTAGATCCAAAAAGCCTTGAGTCACACCGTTTTAAGATCTCAAAAGAAGGATTCTCCTTTGAGCTTTTCAGCCGCATGGTGTATCTCAGACCTAGCGCATGCCTCCTTAAGTCCAGTGGTAGCTGATGGGAGTCTGCATAAATACTTTCAATGGGTGAAGTTCTAAAAGAGCCAGTGCAGATCCTTAGCCCCATATTATGCACAACGTCCAATTCCTTAAGTTTAGTCTATGAAGCAGATGAGTATACTTGACAGCCATAGTCTAACTTAGATAAACATACTGCATTATAAAGCCTTAACAACGATTTCTTATCAGCACCCCAATTAAAATTAGATACTACTTTTAAAATATTTAGTGATCTCTTCACTTTCACGTTTAACTGGTCAATATGATTACTTGAAGTGAGCTTTTCGTCAAAGACCACTCCTGAAAATTTTACTTCAGTAGAGTAAGGTAAAATAGTTCCATTTAAGGCAAGAGTTGGAATGGTTTCCTTAGTTCGGC
Organism: Macrobrachium rosenbergii; assembly: GCF_040412425.1. NCBI lineage: Eukaryota > Metazoa > Arthropoda > Malacostraca > Decapoda > Palaemonidae > Macrobrachium > Macrobrachium rosenbergii. The sequence goes on from NC_089743.1 coordinate 63,799,518, forward strand.
GCCTGCAGAACCGAACAGCAACCATTTTTTATTCGGAAAATCGAAATCCTTGCTCATCAGCCCACTTGCTTACTTTATCGATGGCTCTTTGCATCAACCTGTTAGTAGATACTGCATCATATCCTGTGCAGTGCAGAGCCAAATCATCTATAAATAAAAAGCCTTTTACTGGTGATAATATCTTTTCTAATACTTCATTAATGGCAACAGCAAAGAGGGTGACACTACGGACACTACCCCAAGGAACTCCCTCTTCTTGTAAGAAAGGTCGCGATACATGATTACCAACTCTTACCTTTTATATCTTTCTGATAAAAACGAATTTATAAATCTGATCATTTTTCCTTTAACGCCCATCTTATACAACTTTTTTATAATACCAAAACGCCATGTGGAGTCATATGCCTTTTCCAAATCAAAGAAAACTCCTATTGTTTGGCTCTGTTTAGCAAAATCTTATTTATGTGGTTTGAGAGCCTGACCAAGGGACCTAAAGTAGATCTCGTTTTCCTAAAGCCAAACTGGAATGGAGAAAGAAACTTATTTGTTTCTAAGTACCATACAAGTCTGGTGTTAATCATCTTTTCCATCAGCTTACAAACACAATGGTGAGAGCTATTAGTCTGTAGCTACTAGGTAAAGAAGGATCCTTGTTTGGTTTCTATACAGGGAGGATTAATGATATTTCCAGCTCCTAGGAATAATACCAGTTTCCCAGATTTTATTTATTATGTCTAAAAGAAATTTCTTTGGCTTTTCTGGGAGATGTTTCAGCATTTCATATAGTATTTTATCTTCACCAGGGGCTGATGGATTGGTATTCTGCAAGGCATCTTTGAGTTCCTGCAATGTAAATTTTGTATTATTTGGTTCAAAATTAATTTCACTTAAATCAAGAGAAATCTGGGCATTTCTAATGTCTTGGAATTCTCGAGAATAGTTCTCACTACTCGATATTCTCGAGAAATGCTCTCATAATTTTTCTGCGACCCTCTCTGGTTGGGTGATTAGGTTATCATTTATCTTTAGGGTAGGCGGAGGTTCAGGAACAAACTTGCCATTTAGCTTTTTAATATTCTTTCAAATCATTTTAGATGGCGTTTTTGAGCTAATGCCATTTATGTAGAACATCCATGACTCTCTTTTTGCTTTTTTTTAAAACATTTATTTTGTTTGGCCACAGCACGTTGGTAAATAACTTTGGCTTGTGCTTATATTGCGATACAGCGATCTTGGTTTGATTGACAATTGGTCGAAAAGCCAAATGCTGCGAGAAAATTCTTCAGTCATTCAGCACAGATCAAGTAACAAAAGCTTCCACAAACAAATTCATTCATCGCACTGACAACAAACAAACACAGTATTTGGCAAAAGTTAATTTCTCAAAGGTGAAGGGATTTGATACTTCATTTGCTCATCAAACCACTTCAGAAACATCAAAAAAGGCTTGACCCACCAAAAAGAATAAGATGAAACTCTGGAGGTGTTCCTTAAACGTCTCATTCAAATGCAGATAGCATCATTGGAAAACTGATTAACGTAAATGTAACTTGTAAGATTTTGACGCCGTTTATAAACCTGTCCAGCAGTGTGGGCTACCTGAATAGTATGTTTCAAGATTCAGGATGTGCTGAGTATTACAGACGAGTATCACACTACCAAGATAAGATTTTTAAGCCTCTTGATAAGCAAGCCAAGCGGGACAGAGCTTAAACAATTAACCGATAAAATTCAACAGTGCAGAGAAGACAAGATAATATTCAAGACATATACCGATGTACACCCCAACAGGTTCCCACGAAGAACATCAAACATATTGGTCCCATTCTGCTTTAAAAAAAAAATTAGAATAATAACAATTTGGTTTATTTAAATCCGTTCAGGACCCATAACAGGTTTTTTTTTTTTACATTTAGACCCCTTCCAGCGTCACTGCTCAAATTTCTACGTAAATGTTTCATCACTGCTTGCGTAACCATTATATCATTGTAATAACAAACTCACCGCATAGAAAGCAGAAAGAAACAAACGAACATACAAAGAAAGTTATCAGCAAACACCCAAAAAGTGGAAAGAAAATAAACGTTTTCAAAATATGTATACTGAAACATCAGCAATGAATTAATATTAAATAAAATTTCAAATCTGATAAAATCGAACATGGTTTAGTTAGTTTCATTACCTTCAGTATTTAAGCTACAAATATCTTGACCTCATATGTGAAAAGCTAGGTAAAGTTGTCTTATCAGCCGCTGTTTTGTTCCAGGAACTGACACTGGCGGCTTCGGGGACAGTTCTACGATCATCTGTAGCAACGCGATTTGTTACTCGATCCAACGTAGTGAAAACTACACTTGGAATATGAGATTTGATAAACAGTTAACACAGCACAGTAAGTGTCAATTGCTCTTCAGTTGCAAAAATTACATTTTGTTACAGTTCTATTCATTTTGGATTAATGCCTCGGAGCATTTTGTGTATATTTTTCTCGAAGCCCATTGTGCTTACATCTGAAATGGACGGAAAACTTTTATACGGTGCATTACGTTTTTCGGTGAACCGCAATATTTTTTTTAGAAATACGCCTCCTTAAAAACAAGTAAAAAATGCGATGAAGCAATCGAGTTTCCTGTGCAGGGTATAATGCAGTATGAAACCCTCAGCCACGATCATGAAACTCTCAGCCGTGGCCCATGAAACTTTCAGCCACGGCCCGGTGGTGGCCTGTGTTGTTGGCACCTATAGCGGTGCCAGACGCACGATCATGACTTACTTTAACCTTAAATAAAATAAAATCTACCCAGGTTAGAGGGCTCCATTTTGCTATGTTTGATGATTGGAGAATGGATGATCAACATACCAATTTGCAGCCCTCTAGGCTCAGTAGTTTTTATGATCTGAGGGCGGAGAGAAAAAGTGCGGACGGGCAGACAAATAGACGTCTCAACAGTTTTCCTTTATAGAAAACTAAAAACCTACAAACCCTTTGAAAAATATTGCAACTGAAATCATTTTTCCAAAAAACAGCGACATTTTCTTCCTCTAGTCCTACCCTTCCTTTACACCCTTCCTCGTCTAGCAATTTTTTCTCAAAGTTTTCTTGATCATCACAATATTCTAAAAAGTAACTTCCCTTAAGAACAAGTAAAATCGGAAGGTTGTGAATACTTGCGTTTTCTATCTTTTGCAGCGTGCTTTCATTTAGTGGGTCCTCAGTCAAACGTGAGATGGTTTATGACGAATGGATAAACAAAGTTGTGTTATGTTTTCATATGGTGTCATGAATTTTTAAGCTATCGTTCTTTATTCCCCTGTAATGATTTACGCAAATTGTAAGTCTAAGCATTATAGAAAAATTCGATTGAGCTATTTACTGCTCTCTTTTAAAAATCAACGCTATGTGGGCCGCATAACTACTGCACACTAATGATCTGATTTCATTTGGACAGTTTTCTATGCAAAGGGGTTTATAATGGGTCATTAAGATGTTGCCTGTGTTACAAACTGAACTGTCCAGTTTTTGTCCATCAATATGTCTTCGTATTATACCTTTAAGAAGACATATTGATGTCGTTTCAACTAACAGGCTTACTGGCCTTATAAAACGGCTCTTTTCCATACCCAGGTCGCTATGAAATATCACACATTTTTTATTCTGATGCCGATAGTTTTCTAGTTGAAAAATATTTTACATAAGGGAACGAACAGTAATCGAACTGATCACTCTAGTTGGAAGTAGTGGCGGGTACTTCACAGTAAAAAATAAAAAAAAGATAAAAATTTTTTAAGATTTTAACCTTTTGCACTTGCTATATATTAATACGTTAATGCTTAATTCTTTAATACTATAGTGTGTTTATGGTTAACAAACATCGAAAACTTGTAAACTGGTAAAGGACAAAATTGTCTCGATACATACACGCATAAATAAGTATATGCATACATGGCTTTCGAACTAGCAAGCCTGGGACTGCATGTCGATACCAGGATAAGCTTCTACTGCTTAACACAAGTACCGGGCGAAGGGTCCGGACCCTTGGCTAAGTTCCATTACAAAGATGATGAAGATACCAAACATTTTTGTGACGTGATGAAGGTGTTTCCAATAGAATAGCATAAAAACAAAAACGTTCTTATGGACACGAGACTTCATTGATAACATGAGTTAAGCCAAAGAAAATTTCCATTGGACCCTCAGAGAAATGGTATATATATTTAATAAAATAACAAATGACCGTGAATAGGCTTACCGTATAAACAACTCTGAGAGCTGAAACCTTCGGTTGTAACACCAACTGGTTCCTCCTCCTCCTCCTCCTCCTCATTCTCCTCTTCCCTCCTAGTACTACTACTACTACTACTACTAAAATTGTTTTAAAAAAATCGGCTGAAACATTAATTTTTGTCTTAAACATAGAACCATGATTTAAATTACTTTTAGCTTTAATCAAATCTAACTAACTTGAAATTCGTTTTCATTTTGATTACCTTTACATATCTTTCACTCCACATATCAGTTTTATTATTGTCAGTTTTACAACTGAGATTTTAAATCGGCTTTTTTTTTTTTTTACCCCAGACGAGTAACATACGCAAATCGATCAGCAGCTTGCAACAAGAAGAACAAACCTGCTTAAAAAGAATGTAGACATAATTTACAATAAGGAAATTTACTGACGAATCGAACTCCCCGCTGTGATACTATGAAGTCAACGACGGAAAAAAGTAAATAAATCATTTTAGCGGAAAATCCCGCCATTCCAATTAGCAGCTAACGCAGCCATCAAAGAGAACGACCTGGGCTCCTTCGCTTTACCATAAAGCCAGCTGCGCCACAATGCCATCTGCTTTCCCAGCCATCTCCTGAGTCATAGTCACACCCACCAACCACTCGAAGTAGGCGCAGCTGTTTTCGAGCAACGATAACGATCAAGTGACGCCTTGCTTTCAGACGCAGAAGAATAAGGCACCCCCCCCCTCTCTCTCTCTCTCTCTCTCTCTCTCTCTCTCTCTCTCTGCGCAGCCAATTGGACCCACCTCTGACCTCATACCGCAATATCATTCCTTGTGACCAAGGGAGCATTGAAGTCATATTATAAAGGTAACTATTTAATGGTTAAAAAAATTCATTAATATACCTTTCAATTTGGCAAAGTTTAGAACCCTGAGAAAATATCAGTTATTCTATACCAGATAAGAAGAAGAAATAGGTCAGGATTTGTACCCAGTGTTTCATTTTCTCATTGGTACACCTAGTGTGCTCATGCACTGAAATAAATATATATATATATATATATATAATATATATATATATATATATATATATATATATATATATATATATATATATATATATATATATATATATATATATATTTATACAGTATATATATATATATATATATATATATATATATATATATATATATATATATATATATATTTATATATATACATATATATATATATATATATATATATAATGTTTATATATATATATATATATATATATATATATATATATATATATATATATATATATATATATATATATATATATATATTTTATATATATACATTTGTAAATATATATATATATATAATATATATACATATATATACATATATATAAATATAAGATATATATATTATATACACAATATATATACATATATATCTTCTGCAAATCCTAAAGAGATCGAAGCGCCTTTGACCTAAAATCCTAAGGAACTTTATGGCATCTGCTCTCGATGACAAGAGAAATTCCTACCATTACTCCTCCATGAATTATTGTCTTACCCGTAGTGACGACTTCTCTCTTTATTTTCCTTTCGACACACAATGGACTAGCTTTACAGAAATCCTTTAACGAAATCTGAACGGGGTCAGAATACAATTGGGCAATAAATATAATACAATATAAAACTGATATTTCTCGATTGTTTAGATAACGTATGTGAGAACTCCTTTATAAAGGCATTTAAAGAATTAACTGGATGAGAACAGTCACAGAGGCCTTCGTATTTCTATTAATCAACTCTAATTCTATTTTCCGAATGATGAAAATAGGAAGGAAAATGTTTAGCAAATAAAAACTACCACGATTTTCCAAAAGAAGAAAACGAGAGGCCAAATGTTTTCAATATTCTGCAAGAAGCGATGACCTCTCAGAGGTCGTTTGCATTCTATCAATAACAATTCTTCCCCACACATCTGTTATTCTTATAAGAGGTTTATTCTTATTAGAGGACACCATAAATTTGGAAGGCCAGGTTTTTGTAAAACTCCCCAACAGAGAGATGGAAAACGACTTAAATTCACATATTAAAATTGCTTCTGGGAACGCTGAAAACAAATTCATCACAATTATAAAGTCCTTTTCGATTCGTTGTCACTAAGTGATTCTTGACAGTTCGGAAGAGACGATAGCAAAATTTTCTCTCTCTCTCTCTCTCTAAAGAAAAACTTTCCCCATTACATGGGGTGGTTCCGTAGCTAAAACGACAATGGGTTTTCCACAATCACATCTAACTGCTAAGCTATGGAGGAACCCTTTCCATAAGAATTCCACAACATTAGATACTTTCTACACCTACACAGATTGCTCATCAGCAGCACACTAAACCCACCTACACACACTGGGTCATTCAGCTCTATCACAAATACTCTCACTTGTGAATATCGAGGTCAATCCTTTCAAATACTTCTTTCACATCAATCCAGGCATTTCTAGGTCCCCCCCTCCTCCTCCTCCTATCTCATACGTCCTCCTCCCCCTCCTATCTCATAGCTTAGGTCTCCTCCTCCTCCTCCTCCTATCTCATAGGTCCTCATTCTCCCCCTACCTCACCGAAATTATACTCTCTTTTCACCAGTCTCTCGTCCTCCATTCCTTCCACATGACCAAACCATCTAATGACACTTGTGGAGCATTTCTCCTATAATCTCCCTATATCTCGTCCTTTCAATCTTTTTACAAATTTAACAGCCACACTTAACCTTCATCCACATACACACACACACACACAGCTAAGTGGTCAAAGTCATTGTCTACCGCAGTTTCTAATTCAAGTCATCGTTCGAATCCTGGCCGCCAGAGAAACATTCATCAAATATAATTCCCGCTGGGTGTAAGTTATTCCCAAGGTATGGCGAACTTAATACTATACAATATTTGTGGCTTAATATTTTAAAATTTTATATATATAATATATATATATATATATATATATATATATATATATATATATATATATATATATATATATATATATATATATATAATGTAATTATGCCCTCTTAGCTTCTAGAATTCTTCACACTTTTTGACTATGCTTGTTCCTATAAAGCCTAAGATCCAAACAGAAATCACATAAAGCAATTCTGATGTCAGAATCAGGATTCAATGTTGCATCCGGAGTAGCAGAACGTTTTTCTAGATACTTCCTGTTTTTCCATATAAATCTTAGGCTTTGTAGTGACAAGCATATCGAAAAAGTGTGAAGAAACCAAGAGGCTACGAGGACATTGTAGTTATTACAATTACATACTTTTCTGGTAAAAGATGTCCAGTAATATATATATATATATATATATATATATATATATATATATATATATATATATATATATATATATATATATATATATATACATTATACATATAATATATATATATATATATATATATATATATATATATATATATATATATATATATATATATATATATATATACACATATGTATATGCGTATATATATATTTATATATGTACATGAAGAGAGAGAGAGAGAGAGAGAGAGAGAGAGAGAGAGAGAGAGAGAGAGAGAGAGAATATGTTTCATACCAATGAAACTTGCAAAAGTTTACGAAAACGTAATGAGGCATGACGCATGAATGTTATTTCCTGTTGTGCTCATTTTCGTATTTAAGACTTCATCGTAAGACGCACCTCTGCGTTTCTCTCTCAATTCATTAATCTACTTGTCACAATGAAATCAACCAAGTTGTCGATTTGTTAGACATGACTCAGCGGATACCAAGGTGCTTGTTGGTAGAGAGAGAGAGAAAGAGAAAGAGATAGAGAGAGATTTTTACTCCTAAGTAGATTTCACTTAATAACGCATTAAGCCAAAGAGGACAATTGAGGGAGCGACGGAAGGTGACGCAAGCCTCGTCGTAAGTTCTGAAGAAGAAGAAGAAGAAGAAGAAGAAGAAGAAGCAGAAGAAGAAGAAGAAGAAGAAGCTGCCCTTCTCCCCGTTCATCAGTCTCCCTTCCTCCCTCAGGAACGCAGGACAAGCAGACCTGAAGGGGAGTTCTTCAACAAGGCGACGCGACGGTGTACCTGGTTAGGTGTCCCTCTCAGTCCAGAAGGTAAAAACGCTTCGGTGATCATCTGCGTATCCCCAGCGTGACAGTGACAGTGTGTGGAAGGTGAGTTTTTAATGTCGGATTGATTTTATTCATTTGCGTCGTAACGAACTGGTGACTGGACACGGTTATTAATAACTTTTGGAGTTATTACGCCATCGTCAGACTTTGTTTTGCTAAACTAACAAAACTAAAACCCACTTACCAACTCACTAAATTCGGATAATGTGGTCTACATGAAGAGATCATGCGCGAATCATGAAAAATCAAGCCAGTACAGCGTACAAAAACTCGAAACGACTTTTCTACGGGTTTTTCCCAAGTAGAAGAATGATGACCAAAACATCCTCAGCTCATCATGGTGAACACTTTTAATCTTTGAGGACGAGTGCAAAACCATCTACTATCTCATTAAGTGTGCAATGTTTACTAACGCCTATACGAATTAAGTGTAACAATATTGTGTAGGTACCTCTGCGTATACAGGATGATAATTTTAGGATGATAATTTTATACAATAAATTATATATATATATATGTGTGTGTGTGTATAATTATATATATATATGTGTGTGTGTGTGTGTATAATATTTATATATATATATATATACATATATATATATATATATATATATATATATATATATATATATATATATATATATATATATATATATAATAATTATATATATAAATATATTTATATATCGATAGATAAGTTCACTATCACCTCTGTATATCAGTGGATAAGTTCACTGTCACCGCTGTATCAAAGTCCAAAAGCAACAGATTGGATCCTAGCCGGGCCGGATGCATCCTTTGGGTGTGAGTTAGTCCCTAGGCAAAGTGAATTCGATATTAAGGGGTTTTGTTCCTTAATTTTTGACAGTACACAAAAATCACCTGTCACTGGCAAAACTAAAACAAACATTGTTATATATATAAACATTTATATATATATTATATATATATATATATATATATATATATATATATATATATATATATAATGAAGCAGATCTTAAATGGCTGAGACCGATTAAAAGTCTCTATAATAAAATGGAAGTTTGTTAAAACATGTAAAGTAGGAAGTGACTAGTTAGGTGAAAATGGGTCCTAAGTTAGAACGTTTTATTCCCAATGCTGTTCAAAACCTTATGGCTGGAGTGATGACAAGAGTCGGAGAAGTAGTGGTATAAGAGAATCAGCTATTGGAATGTGGAATAGTTGATGTTTGCAGACGATACAATAATGAGAGGCAATAGGAAAGGTGTGAGTAAATGTCGATGTAAAGTTATGATGGTCGATGAAAGCTGAGAGTAAATGTTGATGTAAAGTTATGATGGTGGATGAAAGTTGAGAGTAAATGTCGATGTAAAGTTATGATGGTGGACGAAAGTTGAGAGTAAATGTCGATGTAAAGTTATGATGGTCGATGAAAGTTGACAGTAAATGTCGATGTAAAGTTATGATGGTCGATAAAAGTTGAGAGTAAATGTCGATGCAAAGGTATGATGGTCGATGAAAGTTGAGAGTAAATGTTATTGTAAAGTTATGATGGTCGATGAAAAGTTGAGAGTAAATGTCAATGTAAAGTTATGATGTTGTAAATGCTGTCGTTATGGTGGTCAAAAGTTGAGAGTAAATGTCAATGTAAAGTTATGATGGTCGATGAAAGATGAGAGTAAATGTTGATGTAAAGTTGTGATGGTCGATGAAAGTTGACAGTAAATGTCGATGTAAAGTTATGATGGTGGATGAAAGTTGAGAGTAAATGTCAATGTAAAGTCATGATGGTGGATGAAAGTTGATAGTAAATGTCGATGTAAAGTTATGATGGTGGATGAAAGTTGAGAGTAAATGTCGATGCAAAGTTATGATGGTGGACGAAAGTTGAGAGTAAATGTCGATGTAAAGTTATGATGGTGGATGAAAGTTGAGAGTAAATGTCGATGCAAAGTTATGATGGTGGATGAAAGTTGAGAGTAAATGTCAATGTAAAGTTATGATGGTTGATGAAAGTTGAGAGTAAATGTCGATGTAAAGTTATGATGGTGGACGAATGTTGAGAGTAAATGTCGGTGTAAAGTTATGGTGGTCAAAAGTTGAGAGTAAATGTCAATGTAAAGTTATGATGGTCGATGAAAGTTGAGAGTAAATGTCGATGTAAAGTTGTGATGGTCGATGAAAGTTGACAGTAAATGTCGATGTACAGTTATGATGGTGGATGAAAGTTGAGAGTAAATGTCAATGTAAAGTTATGATGGTGGATGAAAGTTGATAGTAAATGTCAATGTAAAGTTATGATGGTCTACGAAAGTTGAGAGTAAATGTCGATGCAAAGTTATGATGGTCTACGAAAGTTGAGAGTAAATGTAGATGCAAAGTTATAATGATGGACGAAAGTTGAGAGTAAATGTCGATGTAAAGTTATGATGGTGGACGAAAGTTGAGAGTAAATGTCGATGTAAAGTTATGATGGTGGATGAAAATTGAGAGTAAATGTCGATGCAAAGTTATGATGGTGGGCGAAAGTTGAGAGTAAATGTCGATGCAAAGTTATGATGGTGGACGAAAGTTGAGAGTAAATGTCGATGCAAAGTTATGATGGTCGATGAAAGTCAAGATTAAACGTCGATGTAAAGTTATGATGGTGGACGAAAGTTAAGAGTAAACGTCGATGTAAAGTTATGATGGTGGACGAAAGTTGAGAGTAAACGTCGATGTAAAGTTATGATGGTGGACGAAAGTTAAGAGTGAATGTCAATGTAAAGTTATGATGGTGGATGAAAGTTGAGAGTAAATGGCAATGCAAAATTATGATGATGGGTGGAAATCAAGAGAATGCAAAGAAAATTTAACAATGAATGGTAATATGGATGGCGGAAGAATGGAAGCCGTTGATTCTACAGGTATATGGGGGTAAATAAAAGGGATGTTGACAAGGTACAACAAGACCCGGGCCAATGAGCATTGGAAGCAAGAGAGGTATAGGGGTCTGGAAAAGACTGGGCTGAGACTTGAATTATACATGAATGACATAGTTGACAAGTACGAATAGACTGTTATGCCAACTCTCCTTTACAGAAGTGAAGTGTGGATGTTTAATGGAAATAAAATAATGATGAATAAGGTTGATAAGATGAAGTGTCTGCATATGTGATATCGACAGACAGATAGAAGTTTATTGACCACAACATTATAGTTATTAAAAACACAGGTTATTAAATATGGTCCAACAAAAGGACATAAAAATTACACATAGAAATCTTAAGAATAAGGGAACATCTAAAACCAGAACACTTGAAACCATTTTATATACAAAGAGGTAAAAAGGTATCTTGTAGTTGACAGAATTGATCAGTGTGTTTTGAGAAGGAAAGACAGCGATAAAGAGGATGGGAGGGTTCCTAAAAGATAAATGAAGGGCGGTGACTGTATGGAGATCCTTGAGGTGTAAGGCTATCCCGTTTGTCATAACAGTTGCATTTCCTCGCGGTCTTCTGTTTCCCGAACTTGATTTCAGCGTCCCGATTAAGCGTCAATATCCGTGTCGCTGCCGCAAGCACAACCAGGACGAGGAGGCAATTCTTATCAGGCACTGTGCCATATTGAATAGAACAGAATATAGGATTCAGGCCAACGGCCAAGCGCTGCGACCTATGAGGTCATTCAGCGCTGAAAGTGAAATTGACAATAAGAAGCTTTGAAAGGTAAAACAGGAGGAAAACCTCGCAGTTGCATTATGAAAAAAATTGTTAGAGAGGGTGGAAAGCCAGATGGAAGAACGAGAATATGGACGGAGGTAAAGTGATAGGAATGAAAGATGTTGTAGCTAGGAGCTGAAGGGACGTTGCGAAGAACCTAATGTAATGCCTACAGTGCACCACGTGAGGAGCAATGACAGCACTAACGCCCCCTTACGGGGACGGTGCCATATCGCATGCGCCGAAACGCATAACAATTCTGACGCATATTTAGCTAAATTAACTATATTTCTATTTGCTGATATGATAAGCATTTCAAATACGCATCCAGAGGCGACGTATTAGAGCATGATGACGAATCGGAACATATACCAGAAACTGATGCTGTCATCTTTTCTTCTCCTGGCTGATAAGAGAATGCTGTTTACCGGATAAGTAAGATATCCGTTTTGCTTCATTTATGCTGAACTTTATTCGTCATATCCTTTCTTCTCTTCAGTCATCATTTTCACGATAATGATGGCAAACTCGTATGAACTGGAGAAAAAAATATTTTGGAGGAAAAAGAAGATGGGGAGCAAAAGAGATTCGGTAAATAAACTCCACAAAAAATAATGTAAAATTCTATTATTATTATTATTATTATTATTATTATTATTATTATTATTATTATTATTATTATTATTATTATTCAGAACGTGAACCCTATTCATATGGAACAAGCCCACAAGGGCCACTGACTTGAAATTCAAGCTTCCACAGAATATGGTGTTCATTTGAAAGTAACAGAAAGTCATAGGAAATACCGAAAGAAGAGATCAGTTTTTGGAAAAGAAAAAATAAAATATCATATTCAATATATAAATAGATACAAATGTAAGAAAATCACTGGGAGATAATGCGTTGCACCTTCGTCTGAACTTTTGATGTTCAAATTGCACAATATCCTCGAGGAATTATTGAGAGAAGTAAACTTGTATTTCCATTTATGATATGAACATCGACATAAAGAATTCAGCCTACATAGTTTATCTAAATAAATAAACAAACGAATATAAATCTTACACAACCTACACATTTTCTTACGCTCCGAGTTAAGTCTGTAAAAACGTTGATTTTGTAATGAAATGACCCACAATTACAATGGCGGAATTTATTAACTCTGGCAGCGAATTCTGAGGACTACAACAAATGGCAAGATATCATTTTTCAAGTTGTCTAATTCAGTGAATTACAGTAGTGATTAGAATGAAGATTACACTGACATTTTAGCCTGAACTCTAATTATTAAGAAAAGATTCATTCATAAACTATTCATATCGGCGTGTGGGCGCACGTTCATCCCTCCCACAAAACACACACACACACACACTGGCGCGCACACTACTGCCTTTTAGGGCTTCATTCTGATTACCGTTCCCATCCTACCCTGTGACCTTTTCAGAAAATGGCTACGGATTCTTACGTCCGTGCGTGTGCATGCGTGCGAGCGTGCATTCAAGCGTATGAGTGTGTGTGTGTGTGTGTGTGTGTGTGTGTGTGTGTGTGAGTGGAACTCAGACACTACAAAGTTTCTCTCCTCAATGATATTGCTTGTATGGTGAGATGGCGTCAATGCATCAAACGCATGAATGACGCCAAAGAAAATAAATCAATAATATGATGAATATAATTAGCCAGAGTTGTACCATTCCCGAAGAATTGTTGGGGAGGTGGGGGTGGGGGGGAGGAGCACACTGCGATGACAACAAGTACTCCAGTAGTATCTACCTGCTGGCATAAATAATGTCGTAAAAAACCTACGACAGTTAATACGAAATCCAGCTTTGAAATTGTTCTCAAAAGTTTTAGTATATATTTTTCAAGCGAACTGTGAAAAGTTATTCAATATTTTTCAAGCGAACTGTGAAAAGTTATTCAATATTTTTCAAGCGAACTGTGAAAAGTTATTCAATATTTTCAAGCGAACTGTGAAAAGTTATTCAATATTTTTCAAGCGAACTGTGAAAAGTTATTCAATATTTTTCAAGCGAACTGTGAAAAGTTATTCAATATTTTTCAAGCGAACTGTGAAAAGTTATTCAATATTTTTCAAGCGAACTGTGAAAAGTTATTCAATATTTTCAAGCGAACTGTGAAAAGTTATTCAATATTTTGAACTGTGAAAAGTTATTCAATAGAACTGTGAAAAGTTATTCAATATTTTTCGAACTGTGAAAAGTTATTCAATATTTTCAAGCGAACTGTGAAAAGTTATTCAATATTTTTTTATTCAATATTTTCAAGCGAACTGTGAAAAGTTATTCAATATTTTTCAAGCGAACTGTGAAAAGTTATTCAATGCGAACTGTGAAAAGTTATTCAATATTTTTCAAGCGAACTGTGAAAAGTTATTCAATATTTTTTCAAGAAGTGAAAAAGTTATTCAATATTTTTCAAGCGAACTGTGAAAAGTTATTCAATATTTTTCCGAACTGTGAAAAGTTATTCAATATTTTTCAAGCGAACTGTGAAAAGTTATTCAATATTTTTCAAAGCGAACTGTGAAAAGTTATTCAATATTTTTCAAGTTAAACTGTGAAAAGTTATTCAATATTTTTCCAGAACTTTGAAAAAGTTATTCAATATTTTTGTTGAAAAGTTATTCAATATTTTTCAAGCGAACTGTGAAAAAGTTATTCAATATTTTTCAAGCGAACTGTGAAAAGTTATTCAATATTTTTCAAGCGAACTGTGAAAAGTTATTCAATATTTTTCAAGCGAACTGTGAAAAGTTATTCAATATTTTTCAAGCGAACTGTGAAAAGTTATTCAATATTTTTCAAGCGAACTGTGAAAAGTTATTCAATAAATTGAAAAGTTATTCAATATTTTTCAAGCGAACTGTGAAAAGTTATTCAATATTTTTTCAAGCGAACTGTGAAAAGTTATTCAATATTTTTCAAGCGAACTGTGAAAAGTTATTCAATATTTTTCAAGCGAACTGTGAAAAGTTATTCAATATTTTTCAAGCGAACTGTGAAAAGTTATTCAATATTTTTCAAGCGAACTGTGAAAAGTTATTCAATATTTTTCAAGCGAACGTTATTCAATATTTTTCAAGCGAACTGTGAAAAGTTATTCAATATTTTCAAACTGTGAAAAGTTATTCAATATTTTTTCGAAGCGAACTGTGAAAAGTTATTCAATATTTTTCAAGCGAACTGTGAAAAGTTATTCAATATTTTTCAAGCGAACTGTGAAAAGTTATTCAATATTTTTCAAGCGAACTGTGAAAAGTTATTCAATATTTTTCAAGCGACAAGTGAAAATTTTTCAAATATCTTTTAAACGATATGTGAAGAGTTATTAAATGTTTTTCAAACGATAAGTAAAAATTATCATACGCAAAAAATGAATGTCCTGCATAAGGTGGAAATTACCCTTCATCAACACAAGACACTGCAGTTGCCTTCCATTAGCTGTGCGGATTCCAGGCTGAAATCAAAGCATAGCTATTAACAGTCGTCTTAGTCGCTCTGCTAAATTCGGAATTGACCCTGGTCAAGATATAACAGAGCCAGATTCCTAGATAAAACCAAATAAGCAACAGAGGAAAATCAAAGCTACAGATCTCTGTTGAAAGAATAAGCCCGGTTACTGCCACTTACACAGTCTCCGATGTGCCATTCCAACTACCTTCACCAAACTTCCCCCACACTCAAGACTAATTTCAATTTTACCAGATTACACAGATAGACTATATAATCTGAAAACTGTCTCTCTTTCAACATAAATTCCTCGGGAATGCTGGAATTCCCTTTAGGGATATAAAGGTTTACAGAAATCAGCGTTTTCCCTAAGAATGGATGGCTAAAGAAGTACGGTGCTAACCGTCCACTCCTAAGCAATCAAATACCGGGATGAGGTTGCCAACCCTATGCCCTACACTGAAATTTCGTACCGGTTACCCATCCAATTACTGACCAGAGCTAACGCCTACTTGAAAAGGGTTCATGAGGAATATGAGGGAGTCAATCGAGAGCACTCGACATCGACGAAAAATTTCCTTGGCTGAAAGGACACATGTCTGCTATAAATTTAAAAGACTTTTTAAAACGTTTCTAGTTCAGAGACATTTCAAATCTGCTCCTGCATTAACGAATCCTCTTTATTACTGGCTTTTTCATTAAACTCATTTCCTTGGCTGTTAGTTTTTAAACTTTTCATGCCACCTTCAGTATCTGGCATACCCTAAACTAAATCCCTCAAAATACCTAAATAATCATGAGGATGGAAATCTCCCTGTAAACACAACATAGCAGTTTTTTCCATTTACAAATCACTCCTAGAAAACTATCAATGCAACATTCGCGATTACTTGAGATAAAACGATTAAATGCGAAAATTCTAAACATAAGAGCAGACCAATAGTCTATCTAAAGCAGAAAAATACATATTACAGAAAGAGATCAAGCGACAAACAATAAATCTAGTATTGTTATTTTAAATCCAAACGCGATGGAGCTTAATATGGAAATAAAGGAACAAGAAAACGTTGCTTAAAAATTAGAATCAAACAAACATCATCAAATACCAACATATTACTTCATTTACACGAGACTGAGACAACAACAAAGCAAGACAGGAAATCAGCTCCCTGGAGATCCTAGAGCTGGCGCGTGGCCGGTGGATTCAATGAAGGAGCACATGCAGTATATGTGCGAACACGACGCTTTTAAAACTCGGCAGACTGTTGCGAGCGCTGTAACTGAGGGAATGAGCGTCTGTCTGACTCTCGCTCCAAATGAAAACGGGCTTCATGTGTCTCCTCCGGAGGAAAGGGAGTTCAACTCGCTGCATAAGCATCGCGGACAAATTAAACCGATGCAATGAATTGCAAGCGGCAAAAGGTGAGGGGGAAGTCCTCGCGACGGAAACAGAGAGGTGACTTGCCATTGCTCTGAAGAGAACAGAATATAGAACTTAGGCAAAAGGCCAAGCGCTGGCACCTACGAAGTCATTCAACGCTGAAAGAGAGACTGACAATGAGAAGGTCTGAAAGGTGCAACATGAGGAAAATCTCGCAGTTGCACTATGAAACAATTGTTAGGAGAGGATGGAAAGTCAGATGGAAGAAAGAAAAAATGAACGGAGGGACAGTAAAAGGAATGATAAGAGGTTGCAGCTAGGTGCCGAAGGGACGGTGCAAAGACCCTTGAGTAATGCCTACAGTGCACCACGGTCGCCATTGCTCTGAATCTTTTTCAAATTGTTTTCATTTTGTGAATGAGTGCCGCTGCTTCCGGATAAATCCTAAGAGTCACCCTCTATAAAACTTTTCCAATCAACACCGATGTCCGACTCCACGTAATGAAATGCCAGCTGAAAACTTTCAGCATACTTATACCCACAGGCTAAAACTGACAGAAGTTAGGACAATGAACGTAACTTAAGTAAACATTTACAGGATTGCTGTAAGTTACAGTGACTCTTCGTTGGTTGAGTCGGTAGAGCTGCGGACTGTCACTCGATGGACCGGAGTTCAATTCCCCGGACGCTTATGAAGAGTTAGAGGAATTTATTTTTGGTGTTACAATGTGGTTCGGATTCCACAATAAAGGTCCCGTTGCTAAGTAACCAATTGGTTCTTAGCCACGTAAAATAAGTCTAATCCTTCGGGCCACCCCTAGGAGAGCTGTTAATCAGCTCAGTGGTCTGGTAAAACTAAAGTATACTTAACTTGTAAGTTACAGTGCATATATAATTTCGATAAACTACATACGAGTATACAAACAAAATATAATGTACCGATATTATAAATAAAGAATATTAAAAAACATACAAACTATATATCACACATGCTATTCATTCAATGAGCCATTTCCTTTAGAATGGATATTTAATAAGCAAGGTATTACCCGTCCACCCTTAGGCAATCAATCATCGGGATGAGGTTGTCAACCCTATGCCCTACCCCATCAATTCTTACCGGTTACCCATCCATGTACTGACCGGGGCCAATGTATTATACGTGGAAAGAGTTCGAGTTGTGCACTCGATACTGACGGAAATTTTCCCTGACTGAATGAACACGTCTTCTCTGGGTTTCGTGAACCCGGAAAACTTGAAAATTAATGAACACCATTAATGAGTCAAAATGGGTAAAAAAGAAATCACGGACGACTTCCCTGTCAAAATGGGAATTCTCGACATCTCTGTGCCCCATTTTCAATCAATATTCAGATGATTTAAACGTGAAGACTTTAACCAAATAAATCTTCAATCAAATTAAATCCTCGACAGTGTAATAAACAAGTACTGCTCATTGCAGACTGAGTTAATTAATCTTTCCTTAGCTTGCCCCTACTAACAAAATCTAAGGAAAAAACAAGTAAAAAATGCGCCGAAGTTTCTGCGGGGCAATCGAGTTTTCTGTACAGCGTATAATGCTGTATGAGCCGCGGTCCATGAAACTTTCAGCCACGGCCCGGTGGTGGCCTGTCCTACAGCATTGCCAGACGCACGATCATGGCTAACTTTAACCTTAAATAAAATAAAAACTACTAAGGCTACATGGCTGCAATTTGGTATGTTTGATGATTGGAGGGTGGATGATCAAAATAGCAATTTCCAGCCCTCTAGCCTCAATGTTTTTAAGATATGACGACTGCCAAAAAAGTGTAGACGGACAGACAGAGCCATCTCAATAGTTTTCTTTTACAAAAAACTGATAAAAACAAAACCTTAAAGTAACCTTCCCTACACGATTTCTTGAAGAGTAAAAACAAGTGCTGCAGCTGCCAGAGCACCCTTTGTCCCGAGGACTTCTTAAAGTCTCCTCCCACTGGCCCCTATACAGTACACCTGCAAAATAAATATCTTTGGCCGATGGCAGGCGTTCCCGTAAGGCTTCCAGAATGCAATGCGTTACTACCCTAATACAACACCCTTATACAAAACCATACTCTAATACAGTTCTCCTTAAGGTTTACTAATTTACTTACATTTTTATTTGTTTATTAATTTGTTAATTTATCTCTTTTCCTAATAACTGATCTTTTCTTTCTGTATTTGCCATTACCTTCTTTTATTTCTTTCGAATGAACACAATGTTCTTTGGAAGCTTGAATTTCAAGTCAAGGGCACCTGTGGTGGGCTTGTTCCACATGAATAGGGTTCATCTTCTGGTTAATAATAATAATAATAATAACCATAATAATCTATATTACCATCAAATGCAGAATAATAGTCCCAAGCTCTTAGGCGCCTTTCCCTTAAGAACTCACAAAAATGCATTAGTGAAACGTTGTGATTTCAGGTCAGTTAATATCAAACCGATACAAAGTGTGAAAACACTATCTCGCACACATAATGGAATAGATCAATCAATACTTAGAAATTTACGAGGAGTATTTTGGACAAAATGCAGCAATGTCTATGAGGGATACATAGTTTACAAATGGTTGAAAAACTTGAATACCAAGGGGACGTAATTATAAAAAACAACTTTAAGTTTCTAAATATACATTCTTTCTAGCATCGGCGCTAAGTGCAATACAATGCTGCAATTTCTTTTAAATATAATATATGTATGTATATATATATATATATATATATATATATATATATATATATATATATATATATATATATATATATATATATATATATATATATATATATATATATATATATCCAATACAACACGAAGGAACGCGTGCTTGAGAATATTACTAGGTCCACGTCGGAAGGTGAGTGAAAACCGGGACCTTGAACAAGTACTTTCGTAGTTTATTCTACATTTTCAAGTTCACACCGAATACAAAAGATGTTGTTGTTTAAGACTAAGCCAGCCTTGTGCTGGCACGGGCTCTTGCTCCTAGAGCAGCCCGTAACTGGATAATACAAAAGAAGTTTACAGAGGTTTATATACAAAAACAGAAGGTGGGGGCGGGGTTACAGTTTGTTAATCTGGGCAGCATGTTCTTTAAACAAAAAAGACATCGACAAAGGATCAAGGGATAATCCAGGGTGGGGATTAACATTCCTGGTGGAAGTAGCTTGGATGAAGACAGTCTCTAGCAGATTTGTCGGCTTTAGTTTTGGGTTTTTGTATTATTAAAGAAAATGTAAATATTCCAGATTTCTTGCAAACAATTAACGATCTTATACCATCCATAAAATTCACAATAGAATATGAAGAAAATAATTGTATACCATTTCTGGATGTCTTAGTTATTAGACATAACACCAATTTTTGTTTTAAAGTATATAGGAAACCCACGAATAATTTGTCATATATTCATTTTTATTCTAACCATGCTAAACAAATTAAGATGTCAACATTTTCCAGTATGTATCTTAGAGCTCTTAGAATTTGTAGTCCTGAATTTTCGGAAGAGGAGTTTAAAATTATTGATAAAATAGGAGGTTCATTATGTTACCCTCCAGAATTTTTAGAACTTTGTAAAAATAAAGCAAAAAAGTCATATTATAATCCAACCAGTGTTAACAACGAACTTAAGAATATTCTCTGTTTACCATTTCATCCTAATTTCATTTCTGCAGTGCCCATTTTAAAGACTATTGATATTAACTTAGTATTTAAATATAATAATATTTTGAGAAAAATAAACTAATTAAGAATAGCCCACCCAATTCAAACAAGATTGTATACAGTATTCCTTGTAAAGAATGTAATAAGATTTATAATGGTCAAACATCAAAAGGATTAAAAGTAAGAAGCTCCTAACACAAATATGCCATTTCAAGAGGCTTATCGAATAATGGCATTGTGGATCATTGGCTTAAGACAGGCCATGGGATGAACTGGGATAAGTCAACGGTCATCTACAAGGTCAACGACCATCGAAAAGGAATCTGCTAGAAACTGTCTTCATCGAAGCTACTTCCACCAGGAATGTTAATCCCCACCCTGGATTATCCTTTGATCCTTTGTCCCTGTCTTTTTGGTTTAAAGAACATGCTGCCCAGATTAACAAACTGTAACCCCGCCCCCACCTTCTGTTTTTGTATATAAATCTCTGTCAACTTCTTTTGCATTCAGTGTGAACTTGAAAATATAGAATAAACTACGAAAGTACTTGTTCAAAGTCCCGGTTTTCACTCACCTTCCGACGTGGACTTGGACTTAGTATATATATATATATATATATATATATATATATATATATATATATATATATATATATATATATATATATATATATATATATATATATATATATATATATATATATATATATATATATATATAATATATATATGTAAGTATATATGATTATAATCAATTTACGCGGTTCGTTTATCACACATTACCACAGGTGAAAATGTAGATCCTGACCGGTTTTGACTATATTGCCGAGCCACTGACTGATACATAGTATTAGAAGTCACAAATATATATACTGCAGAGACAGTACTGACGGACACACACAACCGTTTGATACTACAGATCCCCCACAGGCGGATGTCAAGGTAGGAGTGGCCTTCAAAACTCATTGTGGTCTCCTATGGTCTGTACGTTTATGGGGATTGTCCCTTGAGAGTATATTATGATTTTTTGCCATATGAGTTTAGAAGGTCACTCCTACCTTGACGCCCGCCGGTGGTGTATTTGTAGTCTCAAACACTTGTGTATGTTTGTCATACTGTCTCTGTAGTATATATTTTTGTGACTTCTAATACTATGTATCAGTCCTTCATCAATGGCTTGGAAATAGTCGAAACCAGTCAGGACCTACACCCCATCTCTTATTTTTAACCTGTGGTAATGTGTTATATATATATATATAGGCTATATATATATATATATATATATAATATATATATATATATATATATGTATATATATATAATAAATATATATATAATATACATATGTAGGTATATATACTAGCTAACCAACCTGGTGCTGGCTGGGAAAACTCTGAATGACAACCAATAAACTCTCTCTCTCTATTTCTCTCTCATCTCCTAACACACCACTAATATCTGTCAGTTTCGGTTATTTTTACATCTCACCACCCTTCCCACCCCCACCCTCTTTGGTGCCAATGATGTCTTACCCCCCTCCCCACAGTATTCTTTTCCAAACAGTAAGTCATATGTATACTGAAATGTGTGAAAAACTCACAGAGTTTATTTAGCTACTAAATCTACAGGCAGAACCAGCCCCGTTTCAGGGAATACCTTCCCACACCAAAGCCCACTGCCCCCCTTTGGTGCCCTTTGGTGCTAGTGAAGTCTTTCCCCGACAGTATTCTTTTCGAGGTAGTAAGTCATATGTGTACCAAGTTTGGCTGAAATTGCTTAATGCATTTCAGAGTTATGCAAGGACACACACAAGCACACACACACATACATACATCTGTTTTATATATATATATATATATATATATATATATATATATATATATATATATATATATATATACTGTATATGCTAACATGACTGCTCCCTTGTGTGTAAAAGCTAGTAAAGGCAGACGTAACTAATGTCTCGGTATTGAGGAAAACATGTTGCAATCCAAGGATTACTGATTTCCACATACTAAATGCGAGAAAAGGTGGCCTGACGGGTGTTATACGGCCTCTTATTTCCTTTAACAACTGATCACACTTGCATAAGGCCAGCAAATCAAACCACCCGTACAGTTCAACATAAAACAACAACTGATACAAAAGAGAAGAAAAAAAAAAAAAAAAAAAAATATATATATATATATATATATATATATATATATATGTGTGTGTGTGTGTGTGTGTGTGCGCGCGCTTGCGTTTGTGTGTGATCTTCAACAGTGTAGTCTTTAAACGAAATTAAAAAAATTGTACAATCATAATTTATTAACAAACATTAACGACCTTGACGTTACCAGTTTCATTTCGAAAAGTAAGTCTGCGACTGGTACACACACGCACATGCATCCATTCCTAAAATAGGAACAGCTATATATTTAACACAGACGCTAAAAATGAATTCCAACTGTTGAGAAATCGGGTATCTGAATTTCCCGGAGAAACGAAGTTCAATCATCGAGAACAAAATAAATGATCCCACCGTCCAAAGAGTGACTGATTTATCGACACATAAAGGAATAGAAACAGATATTGATGTGATGGAGGAGGAGGAGGAGGAGGAGGAGGAGGAGGGAGGAGGAGGAGGAGGAGGAGGAGGCAAAGGCAAGAGTGTAGTAGAGGGGAAAGAAACATGGAGGGAGAGAGAGGGGAGGGGGGAAGAAGCATGGGAGAGAGAGAGAGAGAGAGAGAGAGAGAGAGAGAGAGAGAGAGAGAGAGAGAGAGAGAGAGAGAGGGCAACTTTATATAATGTATTCAGACTCGAAGAAATTGCGTTTGAAGGTTCACTTCTTCCTGAATAAGTAATGGTTGCCATAACTCACGTTTGGATGGCAACAACCTGCTTTGACGTGACGGCGCCACCAGCTCTCTCTCTCTCTCTCTCTCTCTCTCTCTCTCTCTCTCTCTCACACACACACACACACACACACACACTTGCGCGCATAAGATAGTAGAAGAAAAAAAAAAATTATAATGATCGAAAAGGTGTCATATTTTCCTCTTTCTTTTTTCTCTTTTCATTATTTCTTTCTTTCTCTCAGAAGTTCGCTCATTCAAGATATATTTTCCTAAAGAGGAAAGTTTGATCTTGAGGTGTCATGAGAACCATGACAAATTAAAGAAAAATTAACCTCCTGAAATTAATTGCATTGCCTTCTCTTCGCTTCAATTAACTGTCACTTAAACAAAACAACAACAACAAAAACAAAAACAAACTTTTTATAGCATGCAAGAAGCCAAAAGGTAATGAATACACAAAACAGAAACAACGAAATAAACGAAAATTTTATACAAAATCACCATCACCTCTTCATAGAAACACAAGTACGTAAACATGATTTCCAAATGTTCCAAAAATATTTCCAATAACGTCCGACGAGAGTCTGATTCCTCAGGCAATATATCACAGCATTAATTGAGCCTTTCACGAGTAAGTCATTCGATTCATTACGATTCTCGAGACTAATTAATTATCCTTATCATATCTTTAACGATTAAAAATCCCGCTCAGACGCAAAATGTCTCTCGAGACAATTAACAACGCCATAATTGCATCATTATTGAGCAGGACACCCCTTTATCTCATAATGTCGTCGTCGTCTTCTTTTTTTCTTCAGAGGCCCGATCATTTGTTGCATTGCAAACTGATAAGTGAAGGGGGTCACATCGCCCTCGATATCGCCCATTATTTAAAAGCGGAGAGTGGTTAAGTCAGATGGATGGCTCCCGGGATGGGAAGGAATAGATTTTAACCGTCAGCTAAAGGCGAAGAGAAACAAGAACAAAAAAGGCACCAAACTGGTGGAAACTGAGGGGAGTTTATGAATTATTAAAGTACTAAAAATGATTCTGAAAATTTGCCTAACACATAAAAAGGATTTTCAGGGAAAGTCTAGACGTCACGCCCACACCCTCAACAACAGGAAATTATACAGTACATACACAGTCATTATAAATATACGTATTTTTTCTCCATAGCCGGGGTTATGGGGTTTGCAGTCTCGTACCATACACTAATATCATAAAAAAAATCACAAAAAGAATAAAATACTAACTCTTTGGGGTTTTGAATGGGCAAGATGTGGTGCAGAAGGGGAAATCTGTTTCACAGAGAAAGCCGGAAGTTTTGTCACTTAATGATACAATGGGTAAAGGCAGTATGTGAAGAATGGGAGGGATAAAGTGACTGTCTAGATTAACTGAAAACTGTAAAGCTTGAAGGGATGACGCTTGTAGTGTACGGAAGACTTCGGGGACACGAGAAAATACAGTGTGTTACAGATTAATATTAACATGAAAACAGCTGTGATAGTGAGTGTACATGGTTAAGGACCTGAAAAGAAAATTGAAGAGATCCTTTTTAACAGTCTGGCTCTCTGTACGGCCAGGTTTGGAGAATATGTTAGGTTGGTTGTGACAAGGGATTCGAAAGCTAAAAAGAGATAACATTTTCGTTGCTGGCAGGTACGTGGTTCCTGGAGAAAATGAAAAAGCAGAGTCTTATGATGTGTTTGGAAAGACGACTCACTGTCTGAAATACATGATTTCCAAAGAAGAATATTCATAGGTATATCTGAAGAGGTGAAAACCTGTGAGGAAAAGACTGCCAGACTGTGTTAGTGCAGAGTAGATGACACAGCAAGCTGCTCGTTTCCAGAAAAAGTTAAGATGGATTAAATACAAATTAATGAGGAAAAGGTAATCATGGAAGTGCTGATAGGAAGAGAAACCTGAAAATTGATGGTAGAAAGATTGTGGTATTCAACTACATAAAAGAAGGGCAATGGATACATGAATGTCAGTGGGGATACAGGAAAACTAGAAGAGGTTGGTTTATGAAGATATTTTGGAGAGACGGCGGAGTGTTTAATAGTGCTTACAAGTCGAGTACGCGGTGTACTTTAGATTTTAGACATCTCTAAAATCTTTGTGATGTAATTGTATTAAAAATACGCTGATTTTGCAGAAAAGCTCGACAACGGGAGAAGTAAAAGCAGTTGTACAGGTCACAATAAAAATGGTAACTTCATTTTGGCCGACAATAACATTTATTTTCTGAAGTTTTTAAGAAATTATATTCGTTGAATTTTCCAGACGACCCCGAATAGAAAGAAAGGAAAAAAAAAGAAAGAAGTGACAAGTCGGCGAAAGAATCGAATAATTGCAAAATTTATTATAAACGTCAGAATGCTTGCAAATGTAAAAAAAAAAAAAAAATTGAATTGACCGAATTATGGGTAACACACGGCACAGAATAAAAAAAAACAACATTATTTGAGTAACACATAACACAGATTTTAAAAATTAATAAAATCACCGGAGTCACAAAAAATACAGAATTTCAAAAATTAAACTTAACAAAATTACTCGAATAACAACTACACAGAAATTTGAATAACACGTAACAAAATTTTAAAAAAATTAACTAAATTCTTCATTCACACACACACACACACCACAACATTAAAAAGTGTGAAGACATCCCCACACCCGCCCCCGGCCGAAAACACACTTGCATAACTGATTACAGCAGTGCGTAAACCTCAAGAAGAGGAGAGCTGGCTGGCTGGCTGGCTTCAGAGTGAGTTACCCTTTTCAATCTTGGCTTAAAATATCCCCCGGCGGGCAGGCCCCTAGGGTATCATGCTAAACTCCCGAGGAGGAGTCTGCGGGGATTGCAAGTAATGGCTCTGGTCGAAGGAGGTAAGCGGATACAGAGATCGCAGCAAGGAACCCCAGACTCCTGAAACCTCCGACTCTCTTGCTCCAATGATAGCACCATATTTGTCTCGCTCGCTCCCTGAGGGAGAAGCAAGTGCGAGCTTCAGAAACTCCATTTTTTTTTTTCTTTTCTTTGTTTAACCACTCGCCTTGCAAACTTACGTAATTCCGTTTTTTTCGGTGACGTTTATAATAAATTTTGCAATTATTCGATTCTTACGCTGACTTTGTGATCTCCTTTTTTCTCCTGTCTTTCTATTTGCGGTCGTCCGGAAAATGAAAATCTTCGGTATTACTTCAAACACACCGTGTGTGCGTACGTGTGTGTGTGTGTGTGTGTGTGTGTGTGTGTTAACTTCTGAGAGAGAGAGAGAGAGAGAGAGAGAGAGAGAGAGAGAGAGAGAGAGAGCTTTCCCTAGTTACACTGTCACCAACTAAAAACTTTATATTAGTTATTTCTTAAAGGGCACAAGCTGTACCTTTCAAAATTCTGTGAAATTTAAACTGAGCCTAATAATCGTTGAAACTATTAAAAACTTCAAAGGTACAAAAAAACAGCCTTACAATATTTCATTATGTATTAAAAATAATTTTAAGAAATCAAGTTGGAAAATCTGTTACATCACATTCTAATACATAGCATTATAACGCAACCTTTCTTAGACAACTATTGGATACGAAAAAAAATGCAACATCAGAGTTCACTTACTACAATAATGTAGCAGACAGTGCTTGTACAGGTCTGCCGGTTTTTATGACAGCAATGGCGCTAATATACCAGAGCCTCAAGATAGGGAAGGGGATTTTGGGTGAGCTGGCCCCTCTTCATTTCCTCCAACACATCACAACACGTTTTGCCTTTCGAAGTTATTTTCTGAGGAATCGTGACTGTCGTATTTCATTGATAACTACAGACCGTTATATAAGTATTTGATGGTTTCCATTGTATGGCTTTTTCTATAGAAAGAAATGATTTTATTCTAGACGGTCATACATATGATTAGTCGAAAATCTCTCTCTCTCTCTCTCTCTCTCTCTCTCTCTCTCTCTCTCTCTCTCTCTGAAAAAATCTTATAGAACATGGCTTGCCAACCCCCACCGTTTCCCATAATATGAAATCCCTTATGTTTTTGTTTTTCCCTTTATTGCAGGATTACTCCAAAGATTAGGTGAAGATCTCCACAAAAATTTTACAGTGGGTGGGATATGTATCTGACATTAGGTGGTTAGTCTGGGAGAGAGAAGAATTTATCTTTTAGAGAGAAGGGACCTTCCTTGAGGGATACACTGCTCAGCCTTGACGGTGATTTGCGGTCTCCGATCTTTCTTGTTACATATATAACGGTAATGAAGGGATACAATTTTGTTAAAACTTGTCTATTATCCTCACAATTCAAAGACCGGTTTCAAATATAATAATGTTTATAAGACAAATAATCGGCCAGGTTTTGTTTATCTTAATCAGTGTTCCTTAGCACTTGTCGACATTCCCAGAAGTTTGCAAAAATCATGTATAGTGAAATGTTCAATACCCCACAATGATTGGTCTCTTGATATATGCATTTCGATATACAATAAATATTCCATTCTTGCTGAACTTTACTCTAAATAAAATATCACTACATTAAGCATGTATCCTCACTGCAGTCATTCTTTGCTCGAAATAATTCCGATGCATTATTCCGAGAGTGTAATAAGCGTGAGCGTGGATTAGATGGATTTCGTCATTGACCACTGATCTCACAGGGCGTCGTTTATCACAGCTGGAATGTGAAATTCCCCAAAAAGTGGGCTATGTGGCTCCCTACTTTCGAATCGATAGTCTCAACTATCTCCTATGACTGTTTGTATTGACAATAAATTCGAGCACTAAATTTTTACTTACTTTTATTAACTGAATTACGACCTCTAATTGCTGAGCTTAACGGACAAAACAAGGTCGATAAGTTTGATAAGTTCGAAGCAACAAACAGGAAATTTATTTTCTATTGAAGTAATACGTAACAAGACGAGATAAACGTAACAAGACGAGATAAAAAAAAAATATATGAATTCTGGAACCTGCACTTTTTGATAAGAGGAAAGTTACGAGCTTGCTTTCATATTTGTTCTGGAAATGCAGAAACTCTAAAAAGGAGGAAATTACTTATTATTGAGATTTATTAAGATTTTATAGCTCTGCGCTATACTGTCTTAAAAGAGCAGACTATGTTCTTGATAAGATATTAAAAGTAGATGCATAAATACAGTATACAATATACGTATGCTTCATTATGATAGTTCCATATATATATATATATATATATATATATATATATATATATATATATATATATATATATATATATATATACATTTAGATATATATGTGTACATATATATATTATATATATATATAATTATAATGTATATAATATATATATACATACATAAAATATATATATATATATATATATATATATATATATATATATATATATATATATAATATACATGACCACATGTAAGAAAATACATATACTACAAAGTATGAAAGAGACAATTCCCAGTGGGAGCACATTAACACCGTAAAATGCAGTTTTCGATCATCATACTGTTTCCATCCACTGCCTACCAAACTCCTCCATTTCGGTGGGACGGTTATAAGAAAAACGAAACTTGCCCAAAATACAGCAAAATCTCCACACAGCGATCTGGAATACCTGTCAAAACTCGAGCTGATCACAACGTACTCCAATGAGATGACAGAACAAATAAACGCACGCGTTCTAACTTCGCCGAACACCAACGAACCCGTGCCGAATGAAACGCGCCCAGTAGATGAAAATGAAACGAACTCTTCCTCATTCCGGAAAATTTCAGGGACCTCGGAAAAAAGGAGCTTTAGAGCCAGTCATGACACATTCAAGAGGCTGACGAAAAGAGGTCGCGCAACTGGTGATAAAAAACGATGCTGTAATCTCGGATTTACCTCCGAATTCGTAATCTCGGTTCCGAGCTCAGCATACTCATGCCTGGTCTGTCATTTTGGAATGGTAGTGAGTAATTCAGCGACGGGAGTTTAACCATTTGACAGGCTGACAAACTCTGCAGGCCACTGAATAGTCTCCAAGACCGACATACACCGCTGAAAATATTAAAATGCTATTCAAATGGATTTCATATTATAGGTGTGGGGAGGAAGCCGTATTCTGAAACCTTTTTTATGGAGAACCGTAGATTCTTCATTATTTTCAGAATTCTTTCCGCTATATTCCCTGTAAGGCGAAACTAAGGAGTCAGAACTACGAGAGAGAGAGAGAGAGAGAGAGAGAGAATTTTCGACTAATCAACAGATAGAAAATGCACACACACGCGAGCGCCAATTAAGACAAAAAGATGGAGGGACGTAACGGGAAAAACCGAGCGTAACGAAAAACTGCCCATTCGCATAAAAATTGAGGTGGGGGGGAGAATGAAGACGCGTTAAAAACAATACAGCGAGAGAAAAGGAGGCCCTGCCGAAAAGGAATAAAAAAAATGAAACTGGCACTGGGAAAGATTAAAATATACCAAAAAAAAATATCAAATAAAAAATTAAACGAACGTCAAATAAAAGGTTAATAAGGTTGAAAGGGGGAGGACGGGAGGGAGGATAAAAGGTGTATATGATAGAAGAAAAAGGAATAGCGGCAGAAATTTAGGGGTGGGGGTGATTAAAGAATAGGAGAGAAGATAGAATAGGTGAAGGTGGGGGAGGAGGAGGAGGAGGAGGAGGAGGAGGAGGAGCCAGACGGCGCTCTCTCCATCATCCGACCTGATGACCTTTAAAGTCTCTTTGTTCCAGCCCTTTCCAGTTACCGGTAAAAAGTTCTTGTTAGAGAGAGAGAGAGAGAGAGAGAGAGAGAGAGAGAGAGAGAGAGAGAGAGAGAGAGAGAGAGAGAGGCTTCCTATTTTTAAAGCCCGCCAACAAGTTCAATACAATCTGAAATCATACTCACCCCTATCTCCCTTGTTTGTTCTTATCCTCGTAATTGGGTCTAGAATTTTCGGCAATGATCTACATAAGTGTGGATGTCTAGGATAGAGCATCCCTTAATTTTCCCTCGCTTCTTTTGGGAATATGCTAAACATGAATATTTATTCCGTATAGCATACACATATACACGCACATGCACAAACAATACCAATAAATATAAATATACTTACATATATAAATATATATATATATATATATATATATATATATATATATATATATATATATATATATATATATACGTATATGTATTATATATATACATATACATTTTGATATTGGAGCGAATATTCCCAGGATTCTTTACTCTTGGACACCATATATATATATATATATATATATATATATATATATATATATATATATATATATATATATATATATATATATATATATATATATATATATATACTGTACATATGTATATATAATATATATTATATATATGTGTATATCTATGTATTATTTATACATATGCATATATATAGTGTACAAGAGTAAAATAACCTAAGAATATTCACTTCAATATCAAAATAAAAGAAAAATAGCAATTTCTAAAGGAAATGTATAGCTTCGTACAACCCTATTAGGCCCTTTCATTCGACGCATGTGATATAGCAATATATTCAAAAATATTCTGTCAAGGAATACGTACAATTTACCTTATACAAAGGACTGCCTTATCTACAAAAGCAAAAAGTTAGGCTTTCCATGTTCTGTTCTGCGAATTTCATAAAACATTCAAGTTATTCTAACTAATGAAATATGTTGCTCTTTATGTCTCATTAAACTTTCCAGAGACTGTGGTTCAAGTCCCCACCTGTGGTTCAGGTCTCAACCCATTCCAACCTGGGGTTCAAACGGACCAATCCAACCTGGGAGTTTAAGTCCTAACCCATTCCTACCTATGGACTCAAACAGACCCATTCCAACCAAGAGGTTTAAAACCCATCCATCCCAACCTATGGGTTCAAACCAACCCTTCCAGCATGAGGGTTCAAGTTACGACCCATTCCAACATAGGGATTTAAGTTCCGACCGACCCATTCCGACCTAGGGATTCAAACCGACTCATTCCAACCAAGGGTTCAAACCAACCCATTCCAACCAAAGGGTTCAAACCGACCTATTCCAACCTATGGGTTCAAACCAACCCATTCCAACAAGGGGGTTCAAGCCCAGACCCATTTCAACATAGGGATTCATGTTCCGAACCATTCCGACCTAGGGGTTCAAATCAACCCATTCCAACCAAGGGGTTCAAACGGACACATTCACACTTGGGGATTCAAGTCCCAAACCACTCCGACCTAGGGATTCAAACCGACCCATTCCAACCTGGGGGTTCAAACCGACCCATTCCAACCCAGGGGTTCCAACCTACCCATTCCAACCCATGGGTTCAAACCGACCCATTCCCACTCGAGGGTTGAAGTCTCGAATAACTCCAATTCACGTTTGCTTTTAGTATTACCACTGCACCATCAAGATTTTCCTGAACCTCCTCTTCATGAAACTGAAATTTATATAATTAATCCTAGCTCTCAAACTTAATCAGTCATAATTCAATAGACTTATCTCCATTCTTAGTCCTCAGCTCACAGCGATAGTACCAACATTAATTACTAAGTCAAATATCCTGAAACCGACTCTTTTCCAACAAAACCCCATGAATCACAAACTGCCATAGATTCCAATCAAAAACTGTTAAAGAGAGAGAGAGAGAATGGCGGTAGGCAGGCACCGATTAGGAGAAAATCCTCCTATGTGAGGACTATTTACGTATCTCTCCGTATTGATTATGCAAATTGATCTTCCAGAAGTTTAAATGACGTCTCCAGAAGGTGATGAGGAAATGGAGAAGATTCGGCAATACTCATTTGTGTGTGTGTGACTATTCAGGAGGGCCAAAAATAAAAGACTTTTCCTTACCTTTCTTTCATTGCTCTATTATTCTTTCCTACCTGTTTCAATACGTTTTAATAAACTTACCAAATGCCACTTGAGTATAGCTGCACTGTGCATTACCTTGCAGGTTCCTTGAATTACCAGTATTCTAAGATGAAAGAAAATGAAACCTCAAAGCATTCGCCAAAGATTTCTTAAAAAAAAAAAACTCTTTTATAGTCTAAACTGTCTGTCATTTCTTAAGCTTTTGAGATAAGCTAAACAAACCAAGTATGTAAAGAGTAACCTCCACCTGAATCCCACAAAGGCGAAGCATACTTATCTAAGGTATGAAGGATTCCTCAAGGTTGCAAAGGAACGGTTGCAACCAGAGCTCAAGTCGAGAAGTTATGTCAAGATTTCAAAATTAATATTCACGCTACAAAAAAAGGTAAATATCAATTTTTAAGGCTAAATGCAATTAATCGTTAACCACAAAATGCATTCTCTGAACAAAAATATATCTTTCATATATGTTTTAAGGATATATTAGGAGTTTCTTCACAAATAATGTCGAAATTAATACTAGAAATTCAATTTTTACTTAAAACCGCGTTTGATGAAATAAACTTCAAACGTAACAGCTTAAGTAAACACTAATAGGATACATAGTTATTTTTCTATTGAAAACCTCATCTAAAAGGATGAAATAATTTTCAAATACAACAGCTGAAGCAGAGAGTGGCAGGACGTAGAAGTTTCATAACAGCATCTGACGAGATGACATTAAAAACCGGCTTTGACGAGGTAACCAACTCCCATAAAAAATGAAATACAAACTGGCAGGACATAAAGATATCTATTTAAAATCGAGTTTGGCGAGATGATAAATTTTCAAACGTGATACTTTGAGGTTCTAGGCAAATAATGTGCGCTGGGAACAAAAGTCGGTTTAATCCACAATCCCTGGACATACTCTCTGCTAAGTATGTTCCTCTCAAACAAGACCAATATTTTGGATAACATCTTTTTACTCCATTCACGTGTTGCTCTGTGTCAAATTCGTTGCTAATTTTATCGAACTTTCCATACTCTGCAGAACTGTTAGCGTTGCAAGGATTTCCTATTACCAGTTATTAATTTATATATATAATATATATATTATATATATATACATATATATATATATATATATATATATATATATATATATATATATATATATATATATATATACACACACACACACACATATACACATATATATATATATATATATATATATATATATTTATATATTATATAAACATATACATGTGTATGTGTGTGTTTGAGACCATTCAAGACAAGTGATGCAGCATTTCTGGCAAAGGGGAATGCAAACTCATTAATTATGAGTATGAGGAAACATTTATGAATGATTATCTATACGCATATAATTCTTGTTACAATACAGCAGTTGTCCAAATGATTTTGTAAAAAAAAATGGCAAAAAGGAACAGGTACGTAGCACAAATATAAATAAATAAATAAATATATATATATATATATATATATATATATATATATATATATATATATATATATATATATGATATAATATTAAGCTACAAAATTAATGTTTAATATCCAATTCGCTCTACCTCGGAAATAATAAGTGTGTATATATACATATACATATATACAGTATGTATATATATGTGTGTGTGTGTGTATAAACCGAAGGGGACTTATAGTTGATAAGAAGTTCGTTGTCTCACGGGTTCGAACCACGGAAACCGAGAACTTACAACGTACAGTGACGCCTTAGCCCGTCCGGCTATCACGAGAGGTATACTGTAAGTTGATGTGGTAAGGTGTCACTGCACGTTGAGAGTTCTCGGTTTCAGTGGTTCGAGCCCGTGGGACGACGAACTTCTAATCAACTATAATTCCCCTTCGGTTTACATACGGTATATATATACATATATTATTTCCGAGGTAGAGCGAATTGGATGCTAAACGACATTGGTAGCTTAACGCTTGTATATAAATCACGGTGATGTGATAAAAATTCATTTATATATATATATATATATATATGTGCGTGTATATACAGTAGAAATAGAGACAAAATATACAACCTTACTAAAAATTAAAAAAATGGATTGTAGTCTTAAGAACAAAAGGGCGGGGGAGATACGAATTCATTGCAACATTCATGGACCATTCGTTTAAACGCACATTATGTTTACATATCATTGGAGAATCAGATGCAATACTCTCTCTCTCTCTCTCTCTCTCTCTCTCTCTCTCTCTCTCTCTCTCTCTCAGCGAAAATAACATCTTTCCTCTCCTCTCAAGTCCCAACCTTTGTCTCTTATGCCCAATTCGTAGCGAACAATGAAGCTAATTAAAATTGTTTACTCGAGAATCGATGGGAGGACTCTTACAGTAAATTTAATTAGTAGAGAAACTGCACACACACACACACACACACACACACACACACTAGATAGGATCCTCAGATACAGAAAGAAAAAAAGCGATTTTGATATTAATTCTGTTATTAGCTTCGCTCATTAATGGTATGAGATAGAAAATACCCTTTTTTTTCTTCTTCTTCTTTTAGAGGCAGAGAGAGGAAGGCTGAGACAGCTATTTTTTTCCTGAAAGAGAGAGAGAGAGAGAGGGAGAGAGATACATGATTCTTTTTTGAGAAACAAATTGATAAACAGACAGCGATTAAGCCATTTTACACAAAATTCAGCCTCATCAGAACTTTCCTTTTCTCCCCACGAAATAAATTAATGTAGAAGATTATCTCAAGATACCATAATATGAATTTCATCACCACGCCTAGAGTACACTGACGTTACTGGGTATAATCAATATATACCCTATTGAAATATATCTATAGCATTCAGTGCAAAATGACACTGTAGGGTTTCTCCAGTACATTGGGTGCCTTCGTCACATTACAACTAACAGAGGACATTAGTTCCTATTTTTCCTATATTATATCAATAGCCTCTGATATATATTCAATCAAAGGTATTATACATGTTACACACAAGAGGTTCGGTCAAGAGATCGAATGCCTCTGTCACAAAGGCACTGTCAAAGAGCAGCTATTTCCAACAGGTCGAATGCCTCTGTCACACAGTCACTGACAAAGAGCAGCTATTTCCAACAGGTCGAATACCTCTGTTACATAGGAACTGTCAAAGAGGAGTTATTTCCAACAGGTCGAGTACCTATGTCACATAGGCACTGACAAAGAGCAACTATTTCCAACAAGTAGAATACCTCTGTCACACAGTCACTGACAAAGAGCAGCTATTTCCAACAGATCAAATACCTCTATCACATACGCACTGAAAAAGAGCAGCTCTTTCAAACAGGTAGAATGCCCCTGTCACACAGGAAATGACAAAGAGCAGCTATTTCCAACAGGCAGAATGCCACCATCACCTAGGCACTGAAAAAGAGCAGGTATTTCCAACAGGTAGAATGCCTCTCACATAGGCACTGAAAAACAGCAGCTATTTCAAACAGGTAGAATGCCTCTGTCACCTAGGCACTGAAAAAGAGCAACTATTTCCAACAGGTAGAATGCCTCTGTCACACAGGCACTGATAAATAGCAGCTATTTCCAACAGGTTGAATGCCTCTGTCACCTAGGTACTGAAAAAGAGCAGCTATTTCCAACAGGTCGAATGCCTCTGTCACATAGGCACTCGCAGCTATTTCCAACAGGTAGAATGCCTCTGTCACCTAGGCACTGAAAAAGAGCAACTATTTCCAACAGGTAGAATGCCTCTGTCACATAGGCACTGATAAATAGCAGCTATTTCCAACAGGTTGAATGCCTCTGTCACCTAGGTACTGAAAAAGAGCAGCTATTTCCAACAGGTCGAATGCCTCTGTCACCTAGGCACTGAAAAAGCGCAGCTATTTCCAACAGGTCGAATACCTCTGTCACATAGGCACTGAAAAAAAGCTGCTATTTCCAACAGGTAGAATGCTTCTGTCACCTAGGCACTGACACAGAGCAGTTATTTCCAACAGGTAGAATGCCTAAGTCACCTAGGCACTGACAAAGAGCAGATATTTCAAACAGGTAGAATGCCTCTGTCGCCCTGGCACAGAAAAAGAGCAGCTATTTCCAACAGGACGAATGCCTGTCACATACACACTGTCAAAGAGCAGCTATTCACAACAGGTAGAATGCCTCTGTCACATACGCAATGAAAAGGAGCAGCTATTTCCAACAGGGAAGAATGCCTATGTCACCTAGGCACTGAAAAAGAGCAGCTATTTCCAACAGGCAGAATGCCGCTGTCACATAGGCACTGACAAAGAGCAGCTATTTCCAACAGGTAGAGTGCCTCTGTCACACAGGCGCTGAAAAAGAGCTGATATTTTCCAACAGGTAGAATGCCTCTGCCACCTAGGCAATGAAAAGAGCAGCTATTTCCAAC
Organism: Macrobrachium rosenbergii; assembly: GCF_040412425.1. Lineage (NCBI taxonomy): Eukaryota > Metazoa > Arthropoda > Malacostraca > Decapoda > Palaemonidae > Macrobrachium > Macrobrachium rosenbergii. Next base: position 63,836,270 of record NC_089743.1, read on the forward strand.
AGGTAGAATGACTCTGTCACCTAGGCACTGAAAAAGAGCAGCTATTTCCAAAAGGTCGAATACCTATGTCACATAGGCACTGAAAATGAGCAGCTATTTCCAACAGGTAGAGTGCCTCTGTCACACAGGTGCTGAAAAAGAGCTGATATTTTCCAACAGGTAGAATGCCTCTGCCACCTAGGCAACGAAAAGAGCAGCTATTTCCAACAGGTCGAATGCCTGTCACAAATGCACTGTCAAAGAGCAGTTATTTCCAAAAGGTAGAATGCCTCTATCACATACGCACTGAAAAAGCACAGATATTTCCACTAGGTAGAATGCCTATGTCACCTAGGCACTGAAAAAGAGCAGTTATCTCCAACAGTTCGAATACCTCTGTCACATAGGCACTGACAAAGAGCACCTATTTGCAACAGATAGAATGCCTCTATCACCTTTGCACTGAAAAAGAGCAGCTATTTTCGAACAGGTAGAATGCCTCTGCCACCTAGGCACTGAAAAGAGCAGCTATTTTCAACAGGTTGACTACCTCTGTCACATATGCACTCACAAAGAGCAGCTATTTCCAACAGGTAGAATGACTCTGTCAACTAGGCACTGAAAAAGAGCAGCTATTTCCAACAGGTTGAATGCCTCTGTAACATACACACTGACAAAGAACAGCTATTTCCAACAAGTAGAATGCCTCTGTCACATAGGCACTGAAAAACAGCAGCTATTTCCAACAGGTCGAATGCCTCTGTCACATACGCACTTACAGAGATCAGCTATTTCCAACAGATCGAATACCTCTGCCACCTAGGCACTGAAAAGAGCCGTTATTTCCAACATTTGGAATGCCTCTATCACATATGCACTGACAAAGGGCAACTATTTCCAACATGTAGAATGCCTCTGTCACCTAGGCACTGAAAAAGAGCAGCTATTTCCAATAGGCGGAATGCCTCTGTCACATAGGCACTGAAAAACAGCAGCTATTTCCAACAGGTCGAATACCTCTGTCACACAGTCACTAACAAAGAGCAACTATTTCCAACAGGTAGAACACCTCTGTCACCTAGGCACTGAAAAACAGCAGCTATTTCCAACAGGTCAAATGCCTGCGTCACACAGTCACTGACAAAGAGCAGCTATTTCCAACAATTCGAATACCTCTGTCACATACGCACTGACAAATAGCAGCTATTTCCAAAGGTAGAATGCCTCTGTCACACAGTCACTGACAAGGAGCAGCTATGTCCAACAGATCGAGTACCTCTGTCACATACGCACTGACAAAGAGCAGCTGTTTCCAACAGGTAGAATGCCTCTGTCACCTAGGCACTCAAAAAGAGTAGCTATTTCCAATAGGTAGAATGGGTTATGTCACATAGGCACTGAAAAAGAGCAGCTATTTCCAACAGGTCGAATGCCTGTGTCACACAGTCACTGACAAAGACCAGCTACTTCCAACAGATCGAATACCTCTGTCACATACGCACTGACAAAGAGCAGCGATTTCCAATAGGTAGAATGCCTCCGTCACCTAGGCACTGAAAAACAGCAGCTGTTTCCAACAGGTCAAATGCCGAATGCCTCTGCCACATACGCACAGACAAAGAGCAGCTATTTCCAACAGGTAGAATGCCTCTGTCACCTAGGCACTGAAAAAGAACAGATATTTCCAATTAGTAGAATGCCTCTGTCACTCAGGCACTGTAAAACAGCAGCTATTTCTAACAGATTTAATACATGTCACATATGCACTGACAAAGGGCAGCTATTTCCAACAGGTAGAATGCCTCTGTCACATAGGCGTTGAAAAAGAGCAGCAACTTTCAACAGGTCGAATGCCTCTGTCACACAGTCACTGACAAAGAGCAGCTATTTCTAACAGATTGAATACCTATGTCACAAATGCACTGACAAATAGTCGCTATTTCCAACAGGTAGAATGCCTCTGTCAGGTAACCACTGTCGAAGAGCAGCTACTTCCAACAGGTAGAATGCCTCTGTCACATAGGCACTAACAAAGAGCAGCTATTTCTAACAGGTAGAGTGTCTATGTCACATACGCACCGACAAAGAGCAGCTATTTTCATCTAGTCGAATGCCTTTGTCACATACACACTGACAAAGAGCAGCTATTTCCAACAGATCGAATGCCTCTGTCACACAGGCACTGACAATGAGCAGCTATTTCCAACAGGTCGAATGCCTCTGTCATATATGCACTTACAAAGAGCAGCTATTTTCAACAGTTCGAATGCCTATGTCACATATGCACTGACAAAGAGCAGCTATTTCCAACAGGTCGAATACCTCTGTCACACAGACACTGACAAAGAGCAGCTATTTCCAACAGCTCGAATCCCTCTGTCACATGGACACTGACAAAGAGCAGCTATTTCCAACAAGTCGAAAACCTCTGTCACCTAGGCACTGACAAAGAGCAGCTATTTCCAACAAGTCGAATGCCTCTGTCACACAGGTACTGACAAAGAGCAGCTATTTCCGAAAGGTTGAATTCCTCTGTCACACAGGCACTGACAAAGAGTAGCTATTTCTAAGATGTCGAATGCCTGTCACATAGGCACTGACAAATAGTAGCTATTTTCAACATGCCAAATGCCACTGTCACATAGGCACTACCAAAGAGCAGCTATTTCCAACAAGTCGAATGCCTCTGTCACATAGGAAATGGCAAAGAACTGCTATTTCCAACAGGTCGAATGCCACTGTCACAAAGGCACAGACAAAGAGCAGCTATTTCCAATAGGTCGAATGCTTCTGTCACCTAGGCACTGACAAAGAGCAGCTATTTCCAACAGGTAGAATGCCTGTCACATAGGCACTGAAAAACAGCAGCTATTTCCAACAGGTCGAATGCCTCTGTCACAAAGGCACAGATAAAGAGCAGCTATTTTCAATAGGCCGAATGCCTACTCTGTCACACAGATACTGACAAAGAGCAACTATTTTCAATAAGTGGAATGCATCTGTCACATAGTCACTGACAAAGAGCAGCTATTTCCAACAGATCAAATGCCTCTCTCATACGCACTGACAAAGAACAGCTATTTCCTACAAACTGAATGCCTCTGTCACATAAGCACTGGCAAAGAGCAGCTATTTCCCACAGGTAAAATGCCCCTGTCATTGCGTGGTGAGAAAGGGCAACTATTCCAACAGGTCGAATACCTCTGTCATATAGGCACTGTCAAAGAGCAGCTATTCCAACAGTTCGAATGCCTCTGCCACATAGGTACTGACAGAGAGTAGCTACTTCCAACAGGTTGAATGCCTCTTTCACATACGCACTGACAAAGAGCAGTTATTTCCAACAGGTAGAATGCTTCTGTCACATACGCACTGAAAAAGAGCAGCTATTTCCAACAGGTAGAATGCCTCTCTCACACAAGCACTGACAAAGAGCAGCTATTTCCAACAGTTCGAATGCCTCTGTCACATAGACACTGACAAAGAGCAGCTATTTCCAACAGTTCGAATGCCTCAGTCATATAGGCACTGGCAAAGGGCAGTTGTTTCCAACAGGTAGAATGCCTCTGTCACATACACACACTACAAAGAGTAGCTGTTTCCGACAGGTCGAATACCTCTGTCACAGACAGTAGGCACTGACAAGGAGCAGCTATTTCCAACAGGTCGAATACCTCTGTCACATAGGCACTGACAAAGAGCAGCTATTTCCAACAGGTCAAATGACTCTGTCACCTAGGCACTGACAAAGAGCAGTTATTTCCAACAGGTAGAATGCCTCTGTCACATAGGCACTGATAGAGAGCAGCTATTTCCAACAGTAGAATGCCCCTGTCACACAAGCACTGACAAAGAGCAGCTACTTCTAACAGGTAGAATTCCTCTGTCACATATGCACTGACAAAGAGCAGTTATTTCCAACAGGTAGAATGCCTCTGTCACATACACACTGACAAAGAGCAGCTATTTCCAACAGGTAGAATGCCTCTGTCAGGTAACCACTGTCAAATAGCAGCTATTTCCAACAGGTAGAATGCCTCTGTCATATGGGCACTGCCAAACAGTAGCTATTTCCAACAGGTAGAATGCCTCTGTCACATAGGCACGGCAAAAAGTAGCTATTTCCAACAGATCGAATGCCTCTGTCACATAGACACTGACAAAGAGCAGCTATTTCCAACAGCCAGAATGCCTCTGTCACATACGCACTGAAAAAGAGCAGCTATTTCCAACAGGTAGAATGCCTCTCTCATACAGACACTGACAAAAAGCAGCTGTTTCCAACAGGTCGAATGCCTCTGTCACATAGACACCGACAAAGAGCAGCTATTTCCAATAGTTCGAATCCTTCTGTCACACAGACACTGACAAAGAGCAGCTTTTTCCAACAGGCAGAATACCTCTGTCACATACGCACTGACAAAGAGTAGCTATTTCCAACAGGTAGAATGCCTTTGTCACATAGGCACTGACAAAGAGTAGCTATTTCCAACAGATCGAATGCCTCTGTCACATAGGCACTGACAAAGAGCAGCTATTTCCAACACATAGAATGCCTCGGTCACATATGCACTGAAAAAGAGCAGCTATTTCCAACAGGCAGAATGCTTCCGTCACAACACAGACACTGACAAAGAGCAGCTATTTCCAACAATTCGAATACCTCTGTCACATAGGCACTGACAAAGAGCAGCTATTTCCAACAGGTAGAACCCCTCCGTCAAATAGACACTGACAAAAAGCAGCTATTTCCAACAGTTCGAATGCCTCTGTCACATAGGCACTGACAAAGAGCAGCTATTTCTAACAGGTCGAATGCCTCTGTCACATAGACACTGACAAAGAGCAGCTATTTCCAACAGCTCGAATCCCTCTGTCACATGGACACTGACAAAGAGCAGCTATTTCCAACAGGTAGAATGCCACTGTCACATAGACACTGACAAAGAGCAGCTATTTCCAACAGGTCGAATGCCTCTGTCACATAGGCACTGACAAAGTGCAGCTATTTCCAACAGGTTTAATACCTCTGTCACATAGGCACTGACAAAGATGAGCTATTTCCAACAGTTCGAATCCCTCTGTCACATAAGCACTGACAATGAGCAGCTATTTCCAACAGGCAGAATGCCTCTGTCACATAGACACTGACAAAGAGCAGCTACTTCCAACAGGTTTAATACCTCTGTCACATAGGCACTGACAAAGATGAGCTATTTCCAACAGTTCGAATCCCTGTCACATAAACACTGACAAAGAGCAGCTATTTCCAACAGGCAGAATGCCTCTGTCACATAGACACTGACAAAGAGCAGCTATTTCCAACAGTTCGAATACCTTTGTCACATACGCACTTACAAAGAGCAGCTATTTCCAGCAGTTCGAATGCCTCTGTCACACAGACACTGACAAAGAGCAGCTATTTCCAACAGGTCGAATACCTCTGTCACATAGGCACTGACATTAAGTTCTTTCATAAAAATAGCCACTGACACATCGCATCCCTTGTCATGTACTCCTTGGAAAAAAAATCAGTTAGTTCTTCAGATACTAACTGACAACACTGGTTATTTCCACAAAAACTTCTCCCAATAAATCTAGTTCCTTTTTCAGTTTATTAATACTATTGCCATTGCTATTATTTAACGTAATTAGAGCACATTCTTAAGGAATAAATGGTCATGGACTTTCTCAATAAGCTTCGGCAAAGCAGAACGACCTAATTTTTAAAAAGGAATGAACAGCATCAAAGAAGGGAAGTCGATTTTATATAAAAAAAAAACTTTATAACATGTAGTTAACATCAGTATAAATTTGGAACAGAGGCCTTGTCAGAGGTCAAGGTTTGAGAGAATGGTTACATGGTATATACAGTAAGTATCACAAGCCGACATAAGGCAACAAGTAAAAAATGCGCCAAAGTTTCTTCGGCGCAATCGAGTTTTCTGTACAGCGTATAATGTATGAAACTCTCAGCCACGGCCCAAGAAACTCTCAGCCGCGGCTCATGAAACTTTCAGTCACGGCCCGGTGGTGGCCTGTGTTGTTGGCACCTATAGCGGTGCCAGACCCACGACCATGACTAACTTTAACTTTAAATAAAATAAAAACTATTGTGGCTAAAAAGGGCTGCAGTTTAGTACGTATGATGATTGGAGGGTGGATGATCAAAATACCAATTTGCAGCCCTCTAGCCTCAGTAGTTTTTAAGATCTGGGGCCGGACAGAAAAAGTGCAGACGGACAGACAAAGCCATCTCAATACATTTCTTTACAGAAAACTATAAAGCGTGGCCCCCGAATGATCCAGCAGTCAAAAATAACAGAACCCACCCCAAAACCAACCAAGTAAGACTTAACGTTTTTTCTGACTTTTGCAGAGTTTCATTCCATATGATATCTGATACGATTCATTATTGTAAAACATTTTCGCCAGTGCGAATTCTTATTTCAAAGCATTCAAAACTATTGTTAGTATTTGAAAGTAGGAGTTTATCCAATCACATTTTCTTGAAAAATTAAAGTTTCCCGTCTAATACTTAAAAATTTGTCCTAAACTGTAGCATATTAAACAGTTGTTCAAGTGCTAATCTAGCATTATCACACACAAAAAAATGTTACCCGGTACTTAACTTTGATACGTTAGTTCATTTTTTTCCGAAGAAAATGTAGAGTAAAACCCTGTGGGTACATATGATGAGAATTTGTAATAATGAGTCTTTACTGAGGGGAAAAGTTAAAGTAAAAGCTTTCCTGATTGATTTATGAATATTTGGCTATAAAGCCAAGCACTCTGGGCACTTTCAGCCATTCAGCGCTTAAGACACTCAAAAGAGGGAGTTGGATGGAAGAGAGGAAGCGGGAATTGAGGTAAAGTAAAAGGCCAAAAAAAGTGAGTGCAGCTAGGGGCAGAAAGGAAGCTGCACATCACCTTCAATCATGCTTATAGTGCACCACATATGGTGAAAGCGTTTATAATGATGGCATATACCGAGGCCATTGTAGGGTGAAAGTGTTTATAATGATGGCATATACCGAGGCCATTATGGGGGTGAAAGTGTTTATAATGATGGCATATACCGAGGCCATTATGGGGGTGAAAGTGTTTATAATGATGGCATATACCGAGGCCATTATGGGGGTGAAAGCGTTTATAATGATGGCATATCCCGAGGCCATTATGGGGGTGAAAGTGTTTATAATGATGGCATATCCCGAGGCCATTATGGGGGTGAAAGCATTTATATGATGGCATATACCGAGGCCATTATGGGGGTGAAGGCGTTTATAATGATGGCATATACCGAGGGTATTATGGGGGTGAAAACGTTTATAATGATGATGATAATAATAATGGTATACCGAGGCCATTATGAGGTCAACAAACCCACTGTACTATAACCCTGTGGCCAAGGCCAAATGCCAACGAACACTTTAATAATCAGATTTCAACCTTCTGAAATGCATATCAGACGACCAAGACGGTCTGGCATCTCAAAAAGGAAAGAACTGAAAAACCAGCGAAAAATCAAGCAACGAGAACACACCAAAATCTTCGAGAGGGGAAGAAAAAATTCCCAAACGCTGTCATATCAAGCCCACTTGACTTTCCAACGGGAGAAAAACATTCTGGGGGCAAAAGGGACAAGCAAGAATTCCATTGAGATGCAAATGCTTCAACTTTACCACCAAAAATCAACCTTGACTCGATATCATCTCGATAGGCGATCGCTCGTGATGGGGAGGGGGGGTGGGGAAGGACGAGGGAGTGGGGAAAGTAGGAGCTGGGAATGGGGACGGGAGGAGAGAGGGTAGAGGAGGATGCCGCATCTGAATGGGTCCTAACTTTCTTGGGTTTGGGAATATAAGGAGAAATATTCCTTAAAATATTCTTTGCTACCCAAGATGTATATGTTCACATATAGTTTAACTAAGAGGGAATCGAGCGTGAAATGGAGTTGCCACTCAGCAGCATTAGAACTACACCGGTATTAATTATTATATTCAACCACAATAACGACAAAAACAACAACAATACAAATAATGGTAACAGCAGCAAAGTCTTTACAGACAGAACAACCAGCAACGTTTAAAACCCACGACGAAGTCCGTCGATGCCAAATGGTGCCGGCGTGACAGGAAACGGAATACTGGAAAGCAGATAGAGATCTGGCGGAAGAGAAAAATACAATTACTAACGACAGCAATGTTTATATCGGAAAAGATTTTCCCTTCTTTATTTACGAAGGAGACGGGGGAGACAAACTGGTAATCCCAGAGCCCAGCAAGACTAATAGATTTCGCGTCAGGGAAACGGGGCCAGGACGACGCTGTGTGAGAAAAGAAGTTCTGGAAGAGTGCCGCTCTGGAAAATATAATGTGAAACGTCATTAGAAAAAAGCTTAAATTACGTTTTATTCGGATGTAATTGCATGATTTAATCTGTAATGTGGTCACAGAATAGGTATATGTGTATCAAAAGTAAAATATTATGGGCACTGCTCCCTGCGTGTATCTTTGGTTTATTCGTTTCAATATAAATATGGAGTTATTGAGTAAAAGAATTCATTTTTATATAAAATAAAGAAATTCTCAGTGGAAAATGGCAATACCTACACATTCATAGGTATGTGTATTTAGATTATTTGATTCTCCATCACAAAGAAATGATGACAGAACCTAACAAAACCGGGTAACTCCATTTTTCCTACAGAGTTATATGTCACTCATTAACGTTTTTACCAGAAAATATGTTTTCATGTATAAAAACTCACGATGACACCCAGAGGCAAGTCTTCAGTACATCTGAAGGGGACCAGAATCACTCGACGAAGTCTACTACAGTTAGAATGAATTTGCAAGACTTAAGTCAACTGAACTAATATATATATTATAAAAAAAAAATGACCTGGCTCTGGACAGGCCCTTTCGCAACAAATATTTCAAAGCATTGCTTGAAGAGGGGCGTCCTGATGTATATAACAAATAACTTAATTAGCTTTTATGGGACAAATTATCTGGCGTTTCAAAGCGAAGGTGTCTGATCAAAACCTAGCTTGCTTACGAAATGGAAAAGCGCTCCTTATAACTAGCTCCTCAACATGAGGCTGAAATAGCGGTGACAGCGTGCTTTCGGAGAAAAGTTTTCCACTACAAACCTCCCGGCAGAGGGAAACAGCTGTTTCCGAAATTATAACGCTTTTCTTTACTTCATCTGCGTATTCTCATGGGCAATCTTTTTGGTGTGTCGACACAACAGTAAAACATGCCTTACGCACAAGTCGGTAATTTGTCGCATCCATGTTACAAACAGGTTGAAAACAAGTCAACGACCTTAGATGAAGGCTACCAATAAGTCGTTGACTTTCATTCAACCTGTCTGTGATGTGTGCCTCCTGAATTACCAACGTGTTTATAACATGTTCTACTGTAGTGTGGACGCAACCTTATTGACACGTTTAATGTGGCTGACTTCAGAGCCAGGCTATGCAGACGAACTGAAATGAAAGATGTCGGCTGTTCGTGACATTTTATTCGGGTGTGTAAAGAAGAAAAAGACGGCCACATTCTCATGGAATTTTCTAACGGGAAAACTACAAACTGATGAGAAAACAATTATAGAAAAACAAAGGCTGTCATTCATGATTACTGTTGAAGGGAAAAGGTTAAGAAGGATAACATCATAGAATATGGAGAGGACAGGAATCCATGGCTCAAAGATTTGATCGATAAAGTGAATGATTTTAAGAAAGTTGCAACTCCGTAATCAGAGAACGAAAGTAAGATACACTATATCGTGAAATGCTCACCACCGAAGACAAAGAGAACATAGGAATTCGAAGTAATAAACTGTGTGCCCAGCAAAACAATGCCAAAAATTCAGACCTGAGCGAGATAAACTTACAAAACTTTCAAACTCAAAGTGCGGCCAAAATTACAAACTAAAAAAAAAATATATATTAAAGTATTTATGTACACACCATAAAAATAAAAATATAGGTCGTAAGCATAATGATGTAGCATCAAGAACAAATAAATGCTTCAAAATAGACAATAGACAATGAAGAACTATTAAAACTGATCTGCGATCTCTTGAATATTCAACAGACTGACGAAGCGAACAGAATGCAAGCACTCTTGACAGAAATGTGTATGACTCAAACCTAGTTAACTATGGATTTAACAGACAAATAAAATATTTAGTTATGATACTGGCTACCTAAAATTTGTTTATGAAACCGAATAATTTGAGATACCTTCTTAATTTTCATAGCATATTAAGTGTAACCCCACACTGGAGCAAATACAGAAACAGGCTAATGGAGCCAAGTCCAATCAAAGGTCATGCAGGGACATTTGAGCACAATGTATCTACTGTATATTTCTCCTGTAATTTCATAATTTAGAAAATTATAGAGATTTTGAATACGTCAAGAATAAATCAACAAATTATCTGTTCAAAAGTTGATACAACACGGACGAAAAAGTTCGTCGAAAAAACTGCAAAATAAAACAAGAGAGAGAGAGCCATCTGATGAGATTGTAGTGTCTCCTAAATTAACACGACAGTAAAGTGATTATGTCGCAAGTCTAAGTTTTCCATTTATCTCGTGCAATATTATGGCTATTTAATGAAGGAGTGCAATATCCGTACACCTAAAAGCAGTTTTCTGTCACTGGTAATTTTATAGTGGTTTACCTTTATAACACTAAGTAGATAGATAAGCTGACAATGTCCAGTTTATGATACGTTCCCTTGGGTTATATGTTTGACCTATCTGTAAAATTACAGCAAACGTTTACAGCACAATATATACGCAAAAATTAACATTACTCACAAATGTGCATTCACACACAGCAGTGTCTCGTGACCAACAAAACCTCCTCCTCTCAGCTTTATCTTAAAGATAGGCGTTTGTCCTAATTCCAAGTGTTAAGGCCTCAATTACAAAAAGCGACCATTACCACAATGCTCGGTGATAGTCACCTAGCCGCCGTTAGCGGAAAACATATGTGGCAAGAGTTGGAGATTAGGGCAGTCAGGCTTCTAAAATGCTGGCAGTCATTGCTTGGCCCAAGAATTAAACGAAAAAGGCCACTGGAGATGGAAACCCAAGAAAACCAGAATTTCGAAATATAAACGACGGAGGTTGAAACATAAAAAGATACAATGCTCGGTTCTGAAAACGCACAAAAGCTAGTTAGGAAAGTTGGAAAGATTTTGAGACCCCAGCTGAAGGCATTAACAAATAAGAGACACAATGCGGGTAAATTGACAGAATGGAAGGAGGAAAAAAAAGAGCCAGGGTGGGAATACCCACGATTTGTGTTAATCTACGTACCCTGAGATATTACGTCTCGAATCAACGAGTTCACAATTTATATAGCGAAATCGAGTACAACTAACCAAGCTGCCAGCTGAACACGATTTGACCATAAGAGACATTTCTTGGTTGGCAATGCAAACAACTGTAAGGGAAAATATGCAGCCAAACGATATTGCAAAACACTCACTCCCAATCTGATAGCCAAATACAAAATATTGTTGCAAAAACTAAGACGGATTTGAAAAATGCTACTACAATCTACTTCAAGTAGTCCACCCGGTGACAGAGATCCAGCGATTTCAGTAAAAATATAATAAGGCCTTCCTGATCCCATAATGACTAGGTAACACCTATGAACACTTCACTTCCAAATCGACCGTAATCCCATGTCAATTTTACCTGATCCTTTCATCAACAGACGACACCGTCGTTCCGCAGCATTTAAATCTCGTAAAATCCCGGAGTAATACAACGCACTGCGTTTCGCAACAGCATTACACCTCACACACACACACACACACACACACTGCGACATGATAATAATACCTAGTCTCGCAACGGTAAATCAAAGGATCGTAGGAGAAGGGCCATTTCAGTTGGCAAGCCACTCGAGGGCAAGGCACAAGTATTGGCCCGCAATAACATCCTTCCCATAATAAAACGAGATTCTTACTTGAATAAGATCTCATTGCATTGCGGGGAAAATCAAACGTCTTGCCTCTACCGTCTTATTCGCAAACAATAAAACGCGACCATTATCCAGCTCTGTCCGATTCGAGCCGCCAGGCCAAAATTGAATTTTGCAATCATTTCAAATTAAAACAACTTAATTCCAATTTCACATTACATTACACAAGAGGCGAATATTCAATTGAAACGTGCCGATACAATTACAGCACATTAACAAAAATCTAATGAACCTTCAACAAATATGCGGGTTTGCGCATTACGGGAAGATTGTGTTCATAACAATAACTACCAGAACACGTGGATTATCGAAGGAGTTACACTGAGTATAATGTGTATTATACTCGTGTATATATATATATATAATATTATATATATATATATATATATATATATATATATATATATATATATATATATATGTGTGTGTGTGTGTGTGTGTGTGTGTGTGTGTGTGTTTGTGTGCAGTCGATCCCCGTGATTTATTGGGCACCAACCTTCCTTTACCAGAGAGAGAGAAACCAGAGGTTGAAATCTGCATACAATAATAAATTTAGGTCCGAATTTCTTCCTGACGCAGTTAACAGTAACACTGGATTAGACTGCAATTATCCACAGGAATTTCCCTAAAAACAGTCCTTATTGCTGAACGTACAGTAGTTATGCCGTACTCAGCAGCCTTTTGAGAAACAATGCACATGATTAAGTGAACATAATTTTCATTTATACATACTTCCGATATGAAGACTAGGCCGTTCTCTTATAACTTGGCATTCCTTTTTTCTTTGGCCTTATCACCAGCTACACATTAAAGTTTCTCGCTGGGTGAGCGGGTTCCGTTCTCAGCTACCACTCTGTTGGTCGCGAGTTCGAATCTCCGACCGGCCAGTGAAGAACAAGAGGAATTTGTTTCTGGTGATAGAAATTCATTTCTCGCTATAATGTGGTTCGGATTCCACAATAAGCTGTAGGTCCCGTTGCTAGGTAACCAATTGGTTCTTAGCCACGTAAAAATAAAAATCTAATCCTTCGGGCCAGCCCTAGGAGAGCTGTTAATCAGCTCCGTGGTCTGGTTAAACTAAGATATACTTAACTTTTTTAAGCTACACATTAAGAGGATTAGCTTAATGCATGCCAGGCAACATTCATGGCACGCCTAAAATAACGATAAATATTATGCTACAGTAAAAACTAGAAAATAAAAAAAATATTTAAAGTATAGCACTTACTAATGACGACAACACTTTTAAAAGTTGCTGCACTACCCTGAGAGTTACCATGAACATCAGATAACGTATTTTTCGCACATAAAAGCTGTATATAAAACGTAACTGCCAGGTGACTCCCTTGACTTTTGTTCGAAAGAAAGATCCTTGATGATTTGACGCTCTCTCAGTCAGTTAGATCTGACATCGCTCCTAACGCAAGATCCCATATTCGCTACTCGAAATACTGGCCAGATTAATAGTCTTTCAAAGATGTAGGTGGGAGCGGGAAAATAGTTTCTTAGCTAAGTAATAATGCTCCTTTGAAATTTAAATACCTAGGAAGAAAACAAATCAGTCTACGAAATCACGACAATGGTTAAAACAACAAAGTGTATAAGAAACAAGCGATGCATATAAAACAGAAGCCGTAAAGATCCCAGTCACAAAGACGCAGAACCAAAAGAACATTCAACAAAATCTCCCTACCGATTAAAACGCACATAATCCTCCCATTCACCATTCCAACGGAAGAACGCTGATTCCGGCTCACATAATAAACTTCTGTTAAAAGTGCAAGTATACCGAAGTAAACTGGAATTGAAAAAGGAAAGGGAAAAAGAGGCATAGAGGAGAAAAGGCATTACAGTAGACAACACAACTGCATTTGCCCTTTTATGGCGTAGACATACCAGCCCCTCATGTCTTTTTAAGTACGTTTCAAAGCGGGCCCGCAAACAGCCGAGCCCATAACGCCCGTAACAACGCTGTAAAAAGGGAGTTTGTTCCTCTTGTTTTCAATAAACCAAAATATCACAGGCATAGTACGGAGATGGGAGCTGGAGCCGTTTCAAAGGCAAATCCCTATCACCACTACTACCACTTCTACTGCTACAAGAGTGGATAGGGAAGGGACGTGTAAGAAAGATAATGGATAGGGCAGGGGGATGGGGTGGAGGTGGGGAGGGGAGAGGAGGGGAGGGGTGATGCCCACGGAGAAGATAAGCACAAGATTGAATCTACTGACGATCCGCTACCTATTTCGGCGCCAGATCTCGCAGGCCAAAAGTCGATGGCACCGAGTGCCAACTCGTGGCAGGTTACGATTTATGCATCCTATACATGCATAGAGACTTATGATCTTGAATAGGATGTGAATAAAAGAAGGGAAGAACTATGATCATCGTCTGAATATAATACCCAAGACGGTTAAAATGCTGGCACATGAGTGGCTTTTTCACGGCTTTAGTTTTTTTTTTTTTTTCCAACACACTGATTTTAGATTTTAGTCCAGACACTTTTTTTTTAAATGATTATTGCTTCCTTTTTCAGATTTACAAGATAATTATATTTCCTCCCGTTCCAACATACATAGCAAAATTTCGACATTAAAAATTCACATATTTCTTCCCATTCAATCAAATACATTTACATTACCAGACTGACTTTTTAGCATATATTTCTCTCTCTCTCCTCTCTCTCTCTCCCTCTCTCTCTCTCTTTTAAATACGCACACACACACACTTAGTACCCTCGTCCAAAATCCTTTAAATCCCTTCGCTAGTTCAGCGCAATCCCCACATTATGTGTAAATATTTTCCTTTAATTTTATCAACAATATGTCAGTAGTAGAGATAAAAATATTCTACGGCTGATACATTTAACGAGAAGGCTAACGCCATTCATTTGTAACATCCACCTGACTAGAAACTTCAAATCTCACAAAAGTAAATCTTTAAAGTCTCGTTAATCTTATAATATATATATATATATATATATATATATATATATATATATATATATATATATATATATATATATAGTATATATATTATATATACGTTGTGTGTATACGTATGATCTTATATATAATATATATATATATATTTATATATATATATATATATATATATATATATATATATGTATATTATATGTGTGTATGGGTATTTTTTCAAAATGTACACCATTATAAAATTTAAAATTTCTTAATACTATCGAAATTGAGAGAGAGAGAGAGAGAGAGAGAGTATTTTCCAGTTAAATAACCAAGCCTTATTACCGGCCGTCTGTCGGCTCCTGACACCATATCAAAACTCTTGGTTGTTCCAATAAGAAGAAAGAAGAATCCTCAGAAAGAGCAAAGGACGCGAGAAATCAAACAAGCCAACATAACTCAATTTACCCTTATCACGTTTTAGCGATAAGACGCAGTCAGCTTTTTTTCCGCTTTGTGTTTTTTATATTCCGTCCAACATTTGTTTGGCTTTACAATTGCCATTTATTTATTTACTTAATTATTTATCTATTTATTTTTTATGATTTATTCATTAGCTTTAAAAACATCGCGTAAATTTCAAAAGCATATGGCACAAGGGAAGAAGTATTTTCGATACAAGTATATCCCCCCCCCCTCTCTCTCTCTCTCTCAAGATCTTAACATGAGGTGGTGAAATCAGAGCAAGAACCATCGTAAAATTATCCTGACTTCATCATCAACCCGGCAGCATTTTAATACCTGTTTCATGATCACCAAGAAAGATTGTTTGCTCCCGTGGGACTCGGTTTATACCGTAGTTAGCGTCTCTCTCTCTCTCTCTCTCTCTCTCTCTCTCTC
Source organism: Macrobrachium rosenbergii (assembly GCF_040412425.1). NCBI lineage: Eukaryota > Metazoa > Arthropoda > Malacostraca > Decapoda > Palaemonidae > Macrobrachium > Macrobrachium rosenbergii. The sequence continues at coordinate 63,852,084 of NC_089743.1, forward strand.
TCTATCTCTCGCTCTGCTTCTAGTTCGATCAAAGAGGTTAAGCCAAAAGACGTCAGCAATTATTCCAAACGAATTTATTCAGTCATGAAAAAATAACGGAAGCTGTGATTGACATAAATTTATTCTTAATGCCACTCTATTAGGCCAAACAGCTTCACGATAAATATACAAATAAACAGAAATATGTGCATTTATATTTAATATATATATATATATATATATATATATATATATATGTAAATGTGTATATATAAATGCATATATATATATATATATAATATATATATATATATATATATATATATATATATATATATATATATATATATATATATATATATAAAATATATATATTATATACATACACATATGTGTGTGTAAGCTAAATATTGCTCGAGGCATCTTCAAAGATGTGTTATACCTCACAGGTTATCATTCACAAAGATCTTGTATTACTCTTCCTAAGTCAGTCTCATGTTGCATGTTTTTTTACCACAAAAATAATCTCCGAAGGCTCATTCTTGTTAGAAAAAGACAGGTTTCTAAAACTAACTGCAATAACTGTCGATTCAACATTTTATGGGAAAAAGTATGATGATAATAAATGTATGAGTGAATATGAAATGCACTGCATATGAAGATTTTTCCGATACCCTTGCCGGTATGCGTGAGTGTCGGGGAGAGAGAGAGAGAGAGAGAGAGAGAGAGAGAGAGAGAGAGAGAGAGAGAGAGAGAGAGAGAGAGAGAGAGAGAGACTAGTATACTCAATGACGAGAGTAATGACAAAACTTATTTCCGTCATCCGCAGCCAAGCAAGCAAAAAAGTCACACTCGGTGTCTTGTTTACATGAAAAGCTTACGCGGGCTCTTTATCCTCCCTCAAATTCCAACTCGGCGACTATTTTCGGTTTCCGACAGTGTTGTACCCCGGGGAAAGAGTGCTCCTTTTTTACAACCGTCCCTTTGTTACATACAACAAACACTCCAGCCCACAAAGCAACACACACACACACACACGCAGATTCGAAGCCATTATTTACGTACTGCAAATGTTGTGTCAGTGAAGGGGAGAGTCTGTTGCTGGGAGGGAAATATGCGTGCAGGAAAAAGTGCAACAAACTCGGAGTTCGGGGGTCGCATTAATTGAAACCTTCCTGACTTGTGTTTCGAATAAAGATGAGAATAACTTTTGTGCTGTAATAATAATAATGATAATCCAAAAAAATCTCATAATAACATGAGTCACTAAAATGGTGAAGAAATCCACAGTAGTGTAAGTGAAAGTATATATTAAAGATATATGTATTCGTATTCAAACGAGAACTTTCGAGAACCTGCTCGATTCTCCTTCACCAATAATAATAATAATAATAATAATAATAATAATAATAATAATAATAATAATAATAATAATTGCTGTTTCAATGAAAATCAGCTTATACCGAGTCTTCTCTATTTTTCTTACAATAGAGAAAACTGTATAAACTGAACGCCGGTGCAACAGCAATTGTTTTCACTAACACTACCCTAAAAGAGAGAGACTTTCCAAATATAATAATAATAATTCCTGTTCAGTAGTTTGAGTCTTCTTAATCTTCCCTACATTTTTTTTTCTCTTCCACGCCAATACTGGACAATAATTGGCCAATGTTCACATTTTGTTAAAGACAAATAAATTAACAGCCGTTCGTTCTTCTCTATATAAGATCAAGTAACGAAACACAGGATATAAACCCATAGAGTTCAACAGCAGGTTACAGGGAGGCATTTTCCCGGGATGTAACCGAGCTACGGGACCTTTCCCTCTTAAAAGCGGGACGCCATATCTTAAAACCTAAGTATAGAATTTTCTTGAAAATAATCTCATTATGTTTCTCACACCCTAATTACGCAATCGATACTAATCCATCTAAACCTAACCTAACCCAATCCAACCCAACCTAACCTAACCTACCAACCTAACCTAGGGGCATGGAAAGAAAACCGGGGCTGGTGCAATAGTAGCATACATCTCGGGAACCTACTACGGTAGGGAGATAGTATTCCGGTGTCGTACTTCAGAAATTCTTTTTCGTCAACGTTCCGACCAGCCCGATGGTCATTCTCAAGACGGGTAAGACGATTCTGGACACAATACAATAATAAAAATAATAACTATTATTATTATAGTCTCATGGTATTTATAATCAATATCACTCCTTTTCAAAAGTAGGCAGCCGGCACTTCACAAAAACCAAATGCAGTCACTGCCACCTGTATCAGTTATCAGTAGATTAAATGTTTATGAATCAATCCAGACATAGTTCCAAGAACCATAGCCACTTCATATCATTTGCAGAAGTCTCATTTGTAGTATATCAAAACTCTTGACAATAAGCAATTCACTTTAGACTTGATATTCTTGTCCAATGAGGATCAGAGGCTCCAACACATTCTCTACAGTAGCAACTTCAATAAGAAGGTATCACTCCATTCCTGGTACGCTTGAATATTATTCCACTTTTCATCCCATTCTCTCAACATGACTGGACCACATTCATCAAGGTACATCCCAATATTCTTTGCTCATAACCTTGCTCGTATCTGTTCTTAAACTCTTTAACACTTTTTCTTTGGACATAAGTTGTAAGAATATTGCTTCAAGAGCAGTATTTTATTTACTGATAATCAACATATCTATACTTTGCTAACTTGGCTACACAAGACCCTTATATATTACTTCTAAGAAGTACCTTCTGTTTTATTATTTACGTTCTCTAGTGCGCTTTCAGCATCCTTTCTCAATCAGATGTTATCCAAAACATATACACCAGAAGCTGCTGTCGACCGCTTACAGTACTCCAATTTTGTCTCTTACATATACTTGCAACTACAGCAACCTTCTTACTATCAATCATCAACACATTTTACAAATATCAATCAATCACTGTACAAGTCAACCCTGCAACCTCACGAATATTAATCCCTTGTTCCAGATATATTTTTACTACGATTCCAGACACTCTACTCACATTTATACACAAACAATGCATTCATCACAGCATCTTCTAATGCGAACTAACAGCCATACATCCTTAACACTTTTCAAAATTGCATCTCCCTCTATCTAATATAGTATTTCTGTAAGTTCTTATGTAACAAATCAAATTTTTTTTTTACTTCCAAAAATCTCTCTCAAGTTTCATAAAGAATCCAAAATCTTTCCCAAGTTTCATAAAGAATCCAAAACCTTTCCTACGTTTCATAAAGAACTGATCCACAGTCACTCACCTTGACCCTACCCCAAATTACTCCTTCCTTACCAAGTCCCCTGTAACCTGTCTTGCATTTCCTCCAACATACTTCCCTAGGTCCCACTTGATTAAACAAAAATGTATCCTTTTTTTATCATATTTTTCCTCACACAAAAGAATAATTTATTCTCACTGTCAAGTCCTTCGCAGGCTCTCCTTACGTGATACTATTTAACATACTGTACCAAGCCACACCTTAATGTAATATCTCATCCTATGTCCGCTCCGGAATCTTTTTCAGGAATGAAAAAGATTCAAAATAGGTTAACCCTTTAATTCTATTTTAGTACACTTTGAATTTATTTAAAACCAAAATGTCCGTTCAACTGATATCACAGAGCGCCCTACCAAGTGTTTCAAATTATTATTATTATTATTATTATTATTATTATTATTATTATTATTATTATTATTATTATTATTATTATTATTATTAATAACTGACAACAGGTTTCTCTTTTCTTCTTAAAATATACACATTTTTCCATATTTACAACATTTATAAAATAGTGGTCACAGATTACAACATTTCCTGCTATCATCTTCAGAAGGAGTACGAAAATAATAGCAAGAGCTATTGTAAGTTAACGCTAATATTTTGTAAATCTTGTATATGTGTAAAAATATGTGTGGCTGCAGGGCTTGCACTAGCATATGGATGACGTTTGAAGTAAAGAAAAACAGGGAACTGTTACGGGGAGACAGAAGCAGGAAACTACACTTCTGTGAGTTGATGAAAATCAGGTCCAGAATTGAAACAACCTCCCTGTGCTAAGAGGAAACCATCGGAGATGTAAAATAATATTTGTTTTATACTTATACTGTATATATATCCATGTATATATATAATATATATATATACCCATGTATATATATACATACATACATACACATATAAACACACTACATATATATATATATATATACACATTTATATATACACACATAAGCGATATGTATATACATACATAAATATATGTATATATATACATATATATATGCTATTACCAAGAACTTATTGAAAAGATATAGATACATCTAAGATCTTCAGACAGCGCGCTCACACTAATTCCCCGATAAAGCTGGTGCACTTGTTCAGTAGTAAAATTACCAAGATGAATCTCGAATGCTAAAATGCGATCAGTTCATTATACCCTATTTATTTCTCAGCCAGGAAAAACGCGAAAAATATATAAACGGTGACTCTCTCAAACCCCCGTTAACCAAAAATATGCCATATTTTAGGCCTCTGGTACTTCGGCCTTATGACATTTCCAATAATGGACGAAGAGGAAACCTTATTCTGGTGGGGCTAATGCCACTCGCCCCGAAAACAGAAAACCCTCCGAAGGAACTATTTAAAATATCAAGTGTTCAATTCGAGCTATGATACTTCATCTAGGGAAGCTCTCTCTCTCTCTCTCTCTCTCTCTCTCTCTCTCTCTCTCTCTCTCTCTCTCTCTCTCTCTCTCTCTTGACATACAACAACAGGAAAACATTCTACCCTTTATAATATAATTCCTCTTAAAGAGCATACAAAACTTTTCAGTATTATCTGAAAACTAATTACATGACATATCTGTTTACGATATCCGGCGTCGCACAGTCTGCTTGTGGAAGGCAAATACACTATTAAATTTACGATGCTATGACACAAACTAACAAAAATAATATATAGAAATACACAATAAACATATCAAAGACTGTCTCAACTACATAAATGTAAGCATATAATATAAGAATGTTTGGAAGAGCACGTGGAATATTTACTATGAGAGAGAGAGAGAGAGAGAGAGAGAGAGAGAGAGAGAGAGAGAGAGAGAGAGAGAGAGAGAGAAACGGTAATGGGTAAAGGAAGCGCCGAGATAAAATACTGCTCAAATCTACATTGAACAAAGGGATCCCAGAATAGGAAAAAAAACCGGAACTTCCCAAAAGGTCGAGGAATCTGTAGAGTAGCGTCCGAAAAAAACAATAAATTTCCGAATAGTCTGAATCTACATAGGCCAAAGGAGAGAACCTAACCTCTCTCTCTCTCTCTCTCTCTCTTCTCTCTCTCTCTCTCTCTCTCTCTCTCAAGGGCACGCAAAAATTTCAGTTGTGCAAGGAAATCAGGAATATGAGAGAGAGAGAGAGAGAGAGAGAGAGAGAGAGAGAGAGAGAGAGAGAGAGAGAGAAATTTGCTTACACTGACTGTCAACTATTAATCGAAATTATTTCAAACTGTTATTCAGACGTCCAAGGACCAGGCAAAGGAATACTCGACGCCTGGCAGTTCGTATCAAAGACAACACTTTTGCTTTGAATCAAGCACTAAGAATCCTGCCTGTCGACCCGACAATACGTGCAGCCTCTTAACTGAAAGGAAACTGCGCGATCAAGTATTCAAGACTGGAAACCTTACAATTCTGGCCGAGCTGAACGTGACATAACCTATATACATGTATTTTGCAACTTTTTTCGCACTTACAAAAAAAATAAATATATCGTATTTTTCCCTTTTTCTCGTACATACCAAAATTAATAAGGTAGTAACGGAGCAACATAAGTTACGTAAGCCAAATGACAAGTAAATGGTGGCATCTGCAATACAGTTGAGTGCCTGTAATTTACAAAGACGGCAGCTTCAATGGACTTCTGGGACGACAAATTACATTGAGGCAACTGTAATGTTATTGTCCTGGGGCTGACGCCGCCATTCAACATCACAAACAAAATCCAAAGGTGAGATACAAGGCCAAATGAAACCGGAAAGGTCCCACTTCCATTTGGAGAATTTACTATAACTCGTTCAGTTAATTTTTTATTTCAACTCTGAGAGACAACATCATATATCCGATGTCCTCACCCGAGATCAGCACTCGCTAAACAATGTAAATATGCATTAAGTAACGATATCAGAAAAAAATAACGAAATGACACGGCTCCAATACACTGTCTGGAGTGATGGTCAACAGTTTTGCGGCTTAACAAATGAAAACCCCCTTTTTTTATTAAGCAGCCTAACACCTATGCACTGTTCCTCATCAGAGCAAGATTCAAGGCACAGTAAACGAGTAGCATGGACAGATTCAAAATGCACAGGAAATAAAGGATAAAAATAGTGATATTTAAGGTAAATAAACGACGCTTTGAGCATACTACTCAAACGCTGCTTTCACATGACTAGGGCAACGGCTACCCCATCCCTAAACAAAAACATATATATCTACATCTGTAATTGCTGTGAATATACTTGCCCCAGGCTAAAAGCCTGGTTCAAAGGTAAAGCAAGTAAAGGAAGTCTACATTTGTCATGAGATAATACATTTCAGAATCTTATGCGTTTACACTAAATTTACAATAAACATTAAACTTGCTACTTCGAAACATTCTTCTTATTGCTGGCAATCCCGAGGCACTATACTCTCAACAACATCCCACTTTGTAATTTCACATTAAAAATTCACGATTTTTTTCCCCTGAAGAAAATAAGACGGAAAATTATAGCAAATATTGTACGGCCTCGATAGTAACATATATATATATATATATATATATATATATATATATATATATATATATATATATATATATATATATATATATATATATATATATATATATATATATATATATATTGTGCATCTATATATAAACATAGATATTAAATAATTACAAATATGCATGTGATTTGTTTTTCGGCTGAAGCCACTACAAAAGTTTAAAAAGAAACAGAATAGTGCCATGTACTTTCATGTAATTAACAAAATTTCGGGGCAATCTTTGTGCCCAGAAGATGTGTTAATTACACGAAAGTACTTGACGATCTTTCGTAATTTTTAAAAATTAAAATATATATATATATATATATATATATATATATATATATATATATATATATATATATATATATATGCATAACACTCAATAACATAGTTACCAGACAACAAAATCCAAAAATACTAATAATGCATTCAAGAGACCCAATTCTTACGGCCTCCCGGGAAACGCTAATAATCTATATACATATAAAAATGGATGTGTGTGTGTGTGTTCCAACATGACTCTGAAACACTGAGCAATTTCAACCAAGCATTAGTAGTATTAAAGTAGTTTAACCAGAACACTGAGCTGACTTTCAGCTCTCACAGGGCTGGCCCGAAGGATTAGAATAAAGTACCAGGTCTAGGCCTGAGGCCAAGCACTGGGACCCAATAGGTCGTTCAGTATGATGATAAACGAACTAAAAGGAAATTAGGCACATAGGCACATATTCTCATACTGTACCACATACACACAATAAGTACATTTACTCATGTTTCCACACTAAAAAAAGTATATTAAAATTCATAATAAGTTATAAAAAAAAATTTAATTCGACAAAAGCTATAAGGGTTTTCTTGCTTTTATTATTTACTTATTTTGATATTTTATTAATTAAACCACAGTTCCTCATGAGCAACAAAATTGGAACGACTGAAAATGTAAAAGGTTCCGACAAAGTTTCCTCCATTGATTTATTTCCAAAAGTTGACAGTCGCTGTTGGTCAAACTTTGGACACCCACATAACACGTCTGACCGCTATTGTCACATTACACTCTGAGCACTCGGGAGCCGGGCCACGTGGGCTGCTCATTAAGTGTCCATGCGTCAGACGAGAATGGCCTATTCTGAGACGCGTCAGAATTACTTGTGCATGTCTCTCTCTCTGATATGATGAACACCATTTTTTAACATTAGGTTTTATTTGTTTTAATTTATTATTTTCAGGTTCTTCATTCCATATATATAGCCATTTATTTATGATACCCATCTTTATGTGTGTTACATAAGAGTAACAGAGATATTCACATTTGATCATGACATGTGGGTTGCTTCTTTGGCTGCTTTATCTGCCTCTTTATTTTCCTTGGATCCCTACATGGGCAGGGATCCAACATAGTTCTACGTTTTTCCCATTATTATATATATTACTTATGGAGAAATAATTTAATTTGTTGTACAATATTATTTTTTGATTTGTAACTCTGAATAGCTTCTATAGCGCTTCTCGAGTCACTAAAAATCACAAAATTATTGAATGATGTTTCTTTAATTATTCTGATTTCTGATGAAATTGCACGCAATTCTGCTGTGAATACTGAAGCATTATTAGGAAGATAAAACTGATAAGTTTTGTCTTGGGACACTGCAGCATATCCCACTCCGCGCTCCGATTCTGATCCATCTGCACATATTGCGTGATGTGGACCTTTTTGGCTAATATTATGCTCTATTGTGTGTTATCTATGGTGTTCTGGTGTATATGCGTAACTTTTTGATAAATATTTCAGGTGTGTACAAATTCTCATTTTATTCGTTGTCCAGGGAGGAGGTGATTTTACTATTAAAGGCACTTGTATATTTATATTCAGCGACTCAAACAATCTTCTAGCCCTAATTGGGAAAAGTGGCGGATGGTTATTTATAAATACATCTCTTAATTCAAGTAATTTTTTTGTTGGAGAATCAGTTGTCTGAATTCTTAGAGCACTTTTCATTGTTACTAGCTCTGTATGGAGAGAGGTAGTTCACCACATTCAACTTGTAAAGATGACTTTGGTGATGATCTGAAGGCTCTTGAGCATATTCTATGGCCTTCACTGTGAACAGGGTCTAACATTGTCAGCGTTGCGTCCAATGCTGAGCCATATACTTCGCTTCCATAATCAATGATAGAGTGCACTGTTGCTTTATACAGAACAATAGGGGTATGTTTATCAGCTCCCCAAGTAATGTTCGATAGTTTTTTAATTAGGTTTAATGCTCTTTTACATTTTGACTTTACATATGTTATGTGGGCTTTCCAGTTCAAGTGAGTATCGAATATTAATCCCAAAAATTTTGCTGTTTGGCCAATTGGTATGCTATGGTTTCTGATTTTTAAATCTATTTCTTCACTTTTTTTCCACTTTTTATTTTTATAAAACATGATTGCTTGAGTTTTGTCTATGGAAAATTTAAAGCCTACAGATGAGGCCCATTCATCTATTTTTATTATGCTTTTATTAGTGATTCGTTCTGCATGTTTTATTCGAGATGCTGAATAATATATGGCAAAATCATCCAAATACAAGTTACTTTTAATTCCAATAAGTTGATTATTACTGAGAGCATTAATTGCTAAGGTAAACATATAGCATACCTCCATGTAGCATCATATGCTTTTTCAATGTCAAAAAAGACAGCTACAGTCACTTGTTTTCGTTCAAAACCTCTACACATATGGTCTTCTAAGTTAGAGAGAGAATCTAATGTAAATCTGTTATTGTGACCCGAATTGAGTAGGATTCAAAACTTTATGCTCTCAAATGTGCTGTGTTCGTCGAGCATTTACAATTTGCTTTAGTAATTTGCAGAAGCAGGTTGTTAAAGAAACTTGTCTGTAATTATTTACATTACTGGGATCCTTTCCAGGTTTGGGGATAGAAATTCTTATAGCTTTATGCCATTCATCTGGAAATAAATTTAGATGCCATAAATGATTATAAAACTGTAATAAGTATGACTTTGCTAAAGGTGCTAAGTGGCAGATCATTTCAAAACAAATATTGTCACCTCCAGGAGCAGATTTATTGCTGTTTGAGAGAGCATATTCCAACTCTTCCATATTAAATATTCTATTATAACATACATCTTCTATTGTTTCAAAATTTATTGTTATTAATTCTATATTACTTTTCTTTGTGTGGAAGTGTTCATCTAAATTTTTATCACTATTTACATTTGCTAAGTTTTCTCCTATTATATTACTTACTTCTTTCGGATACAGTATTCTGTTCCCATCTTTTAATATGGCATGTCTAGGTGGTTTAACATGGGTGCCATTTATTTTCCTGAATATTTCCCATATTTTTGTATGGGAGTGTTATTAGAGAGATCTGATACGTATCTCCTCCATGAAATGATTCTTCCTTGAATTACTTTCTTTTTAAATTTTGCGGATATTTTGTTGTATAGAGGTTTTAATATATCAATTGCTAGTAATAATACAGTCATTTTTTGTAAAGTTCCTTCTGATATTGGTAATTTTTTATCTATTTTACTGAACTTTTGGTATACATATGACTTACTATCTCGAAAAGAATATTGTCAGGGTAAGACACCACTAGCACCAAACGGCACCAAAGGGGGTGGGGTGGGAAGGGCTTCCCTGCAACGGGGCTGGTTCTGCCCGTAGACTTAGTAACTAAATAAACTTTAAAGGTTTATCATACCTCATTTTGGTATACATATGACTTACTTTCTGGAAAAGGATATTGTGGGGGTAAGACATAAGGGGGTGGGAAGGGGGCGACATGTAAAAATAACTGAAAACAACAGATATTAGTGTCTAATCCATAGTTTTTGAAGCCGCTGCGATGAATAGTCACACACCCGATGTCCTTTAAGTCCAAGCTGAGCCTCAACAGGAAGGGGGAGTGAGAAGGGGTGAAAAATAAAATGTAAAACAATGACAGATATTAGTGTCTAATCCACAGTTTTTGAGGTTGTTAAGATGAATAGTGACACTCCTGATGCCCTTTAGGTCTAAGTTCAGCCCCAATATGAATGGGGGGTGAGAAGGGGTGAAATATAAAATGTCAAAAATGCTGGGCAATGTAACTGAAGCAAATATCTTAACAGGAAACACACACAGAGAGAGAGAGAGAGAGAGAGAGAGAGAGAGAGAGAGAGAGAGAGAGAGTTTATCAGTTGTCATTCAGAGTTTTTCCAGGCAGCGCCACATTAGTCAGCTAGTTAGACTAATAAAATACAGGCTAATTTTCTATATGAACGAAAAAACAAGCAAGAGACAAAAAAACTGCATATGCAACCATGTTTTGATGCAAGCAAGCACAGCAACAAGAAATAGACAATAAAGGGGAGACTGAAGAACGCAAACCTAACTTTACATTCCAATTCAGTTGTTTGTTTGATTGGAATGGGAATATAAAATTTAGGCCAAAGGCCAAGCGCTGGCACCTACGTGGTCATTCAGTGCTGAAACGGAAACTGACAGAAAAGGAGGTTTTAAAGGTGTAACAGGAGGAAGACCTTGCAGTTGCACTATGAAACAATCGTTAGGAGAGGGTGGAAAGTAAGATGAAAGATAATATGAATGGAGCTACAATGAAAGGAATGACAGGGGTTGCAGCTAGGGGCCGAAGGGACGCTGCAAAGTTGAGTAATGCATATAGTGCACCGCATGAGGTGCACTGGTGGCACTATCCCTCCATGGGGAATTCACTAATTCGAGGCCAGCCCATTACTTCCTCCTTCTGCCTCTGCTACAGATTTCGCACACGCCGATTACATCAGTTAAACTGCAAACACTCGCAAAATCTCTATTCATTCCCTTCTGCTGAAATTCGAGACGTGGCTGATGTTACTGACAATTAAATCTGCTCTGAGAAAGAGAGCGAGAGACTATTCATATTGATAAAATACAAGGAAGGCGAGAGACGAACAAACACGAATGCAGAAAGAGTGTCAAAGCAAGAAAGGCTTGAAGAAATCAAAACATGTAAGCAAAAAAAGAGAAAAAACATAAATGCATATATAATCTAAAGGACAGAACGGGTAAGAAAATCCAATACCAAAAGCTACAATGAGGGGAAAATTATCCATGAGAAAAAAATCGACAAACAAATAGGCGCCGCGGACGGACAAATTAAACCAACGCTGAGAGAGAGAGAGAGAGAGAGAGAGAGAGAGAGAGAGAGAGAGAGAGAGAGAGAGAGAGAGAGAGATTTACATGCTGGCCGTCGAGATATTAGGCCTAACTTAACATAGTCCATTTGCAGCATCGTTTTAGTAAACCTTGCTGTTGGCTCATTTATATTCAGGGTAACGAATGTCCTTTTGATTTCTGACTTTCCGGAAGAAGAAAATATCATGGGTCTTTCTTTATAGCTTTGCAGCTCGTACTATGGAGCTGCTGTTGTATTTCCCAGAACCTCAAAGGTCTTTTGCCTTAGTTAACTGTCTTTGTTCTATAATAGATACGTAATGAAAGCTGTGAATGTCAGTTAAACAATCGTTAAAGAACAGGGAGTAACCATTCTAGGAAACCTTAATGACAAGGTAAAAGCTTGCAATCATCAGTACATCTGTAAAAACGTTACTTTTTTCTTCTTAAACTAATCAGTACATATGTCAACCGTTCCCTGCAACTTATTCTAACTTGAATTAAGGAATACTTCTACCTGGACATTGTCTCTTTTCTCCTCTTGGATTAATATGTAAAATTTACCAAAGCTCTCTGGTCCCTCCTTCTTCAGGACCATTACATCTACCCATGAAGTGTCCTTCTGCTCTTTTTGGATTACTCAATACATCTGCCATGGTTCTCTGTCTCTCGACTGTTAGACTAATCACTACACCAGATGCCAAGCAAGGTCATCCGTAGGTTTCCATGGACGAAACAAAGTTTTTTGAATTAAATCATCCATGACCATGGATCAATTTTTATGACTTCTTACCCCTTGATTGAACTCGTGGCAACTTGCATCTAGATCACGTTCTAAACACACTTAAATTTGTCTAAGATTCAAAAATAATGATTTTTGCTCGTCGTCCACACTAAAAATTTTCCTTGTTTTTGGATGAATTTTGACAATGTATCGCATGGGTACCACATGGATAATCATCCCCTGTGATCATTCCTCCTGTTACACCATTAGACACCTCCGCACATGTCCTCTGGTGTTACTAAAATATGACATCAGTTCCACACTGAGATGCTCAAACACACCAAAATCAGCTGAAGATAAATGCATCCTCCATGAACAAAATAAATAGATTTGTAATAACTAGATTTATGCCAAAAACATCGGCCAAAGCAACGTGTTTGGCTTCATCAGTTAATTATGAGATGGGAGGATTATGGACAGTTCATAGTCGGAAACACAACTTAAACTTGACTGACACAACAATTTTAAATTTATGTTTGAATTTGGTTTAAAATCACTGCGCAAGAGTTGTCAAGAGTTTTGCCAAGCACTAAGGCACCTTCAGCCATTCACCGCCTAAGACTCTGAAAACAGGGAGTTGGAGTGGTTGGACAGTAAGTTCTGATGTGTTGTGAAAGAAACGAAGACGGACGAGACAGTGTCCAAATGGACTTCCTCTGGTTAACCTACTTTTAAGGGAAGGGTCGAAAGGACTATAAATCTGCAAACTGTATTTATTACTCCCTTAACAGTGAATATGGTAAGTGCAACATGTAAGCTGTACTAGCCCCTTATAGTGGGTACATGGGAACAGGGGGGAGCATATATCTGAGTTAAGATAAATGACCCAGATCAGGAATGAAAAAGAAAAATACGTCTCTAAGGTACCTATAAACCAGTTAATAAAATATCATGACATTTCTTTCACGTACATTAACTGAAACTGTAAATTTAGTCCTCTAAACAAGAACAAAAAAACAAACAAAAACAAAAAAGTTCCAGATATCAAAATCATCAAAATTCTATTTTCTGTTAAATCTTGGTAACTTTTAGAGACCAAGATATCTTTGAAAAAAAGGTGACTAAAGACTTTTTAATGGTAATGAGCTTTCGTCCTTTCCTTCTTTTTATAGAAGTTCTACCTAATCAGAAAGAAGGACTAATCCATGGAATAATGCACATGAATAAATAGTTGTTAATTTGTGTGAGAAGCTTGAGAGAGAGAGAGAGTTGGAGTGGTTGGAGAGAGAGAGCGGAAATTGAGTTAAGAGAGAGAGAGAGAGACTAACGGGGAGATTGTAGATTTCATCTGTTAGTTAGTCCAGCTTCCCAAACATATCCAAGTACGAAAATGATATCAAAATCATCAAAAATTCTAAATCTGTGGTAATGAGACCTGGAGAAAAAGTTAAAATGATCGAAAAAGATAACCAGTTGCATTTACGAAAATCCTAGTTAAAAAAAGAAACTTTTCCAAAAGAGATATGTGATGTTTCAACACTAAGGGAATTTAAATTTTTTTGCCAGCTAAAAAAAAAAAAATTACCAATTCCAAGTTAGACTGTGTCAATTTTAGTCAATAAACGAGCATCCTGACAACACCAAATGTTAAACGATAATTGTGTGCGTTTATATACATTACGTTCTCAAATTATTATTTCTTTTAATAGTTTTGGCTACCTACACTTTTCAGATTATCATTCTTTTTACTCAAATAGCGTTACTTCACTTTAAAAGCCTTCATCCGTTCTTAGAGTTCAAGTTTGGTGCAAGTTGCCAATGTAGTACATATAACTGCTATCATATCCTTCGTAAACAACTCACATCAGAGTAAGCAAAACGTGGAGAGTAATATTCCATTACTTGAAATTATTTCTCATATATCACAACCCTCTGTCAATGGCATCCTTCACTTGTACAAACCATATAAAGCATATGATGACATCTTTGCATAGCAAATTAACACCACCATCCACTGAATTTAACCCAATTTGACTTTTCTTTTAACACACCATAATTCAGAAAAGGTACAGAATCTGGCAAAATTAATCTACAGCCATAACAAAGGCGTAATCGTAATGCCTCTTGCAATTCGACACTTGTATATATGGGATAAATTTCGGGTCATTTTTATGTCAGTCGCTTGTTTGTTACAGGCTGTCCCAGGAACAAGAACCCGCACTGGCATAAGACCACATAAACCTACAACGCCATTAGCCACATTTCCCCCCCTCTAAGTATGGAGGCCGCCGGGAAAGGCATTACAAAAAAAATTCTTTGAGGGTTCGGTTTTCCAGAAGATTCTGTCTTAGTCACACGCTGGCAGCGAAACAGACGGCCACAAAAAAAAAAAAAAATTTAAAACCTACGAAATGAGAATTTAAAACAATAATGATTTTCATGCGACATTAACCGCTTCAGATGACTTTGTTAACGGTGGCTTACATTCCTGTGTGTAACTCTTTTAATTATTTCATAAACCCCTCTTAATTAATCACCGAATAACGTCCCTTGAAACAATGAGATACTTCTCGAATAATATTTCCATTTCATCTTTCGTTCTGTTAACGCAAAATACTCTATACTCCCTTTTAATTTACACGTTTTTTTCATAAGAATAATTCATGATAAAATTATTTCATCCACGCTCAAAAGAAATTAACATCTGCGAACGCAAAGAAAAAAACATTAAAATATTTGCTGGACAAAAGAAAAAAAGAGAAGGGGGGGGGACGCATTGCTAAATGAAAAGGTGGAGGTATTAAACGGTATCAGGAGATCACATTCCCCTACAGCAGGAGATATAGTTAATTCCTGGATGACAGCAGTAAACAAACAAAAAGGGTACATGAAAGCTTATAATAATAATTCCCAACCTATTTCATGAATTAGATATTAAACTGAATAGAGAACACTCCGTTCGATAGTTTATAAACGTGTGTTGCACTTCGTCTACTAATTCTTAAATCTGAAAATCATAAAATTTTCAGAGAGAAATGGCATCGAAAGTTCATTAGTAGTCAATACACAGAAAAAAAAAATTAAAAGAAAGCTGATTACACAAATCGTACTTTGCCTTACAATATGGTGCTCCACTAATACATTTTTCAGGGTCTTGCTTTCGGATGCGACAATCAGGTTTCTTGTTTAATTAACTGCCTTTTAAAGCACAACACACCCATGGCTTAAATTTTGGAAAAAAATTATTGGAAACACTGATACTGGTCACAAGACAATTTGCTTTATTTTGATCAATAACCTAATAGCACTTCGAAATTTATCAGTTTGTAATTACTGTGGTAAATATACGGATTCCTGTCAGTCCACATTTGATACTCTTTTGTTTCACTGTTTCCCTACAAGATTATACAAAATCTCAAAACGCATCAATTTTACTTCTTGAAGGAAATATGCATAATTACCTTCGCCGTCAAAGAACTTGGATGATGTTATGTATTCATCAGCATCTGTCTTCCCGACTACAAAATATCTCCGGGGATTATTAAAGAATTTCAATTATATGTAATGAAGGGTTAGGATATGGGCCAAAGATGAGGAGTCCGTTAGATTCCGAAATGGATGGACAGAAGGCCCAAAAATGTTTTCTTAATAGTCAAATGTTTTCTTAATACAGTCAACACTGTGATAAGGCAACTTTTCGTTTTAGTTTTCTGAAAACAAAACTATTGTGGCTTTGTCTGTCCGTCCGCAGTTTTTCTGTCCGCCCTCAGATCTTGAAAACCACTGAGGCTTGAGGGCTGCAAATTCGTATGTTGATCATCCACCCTCCAATCATCAAACATATCAAATTGCAGCCCTCTAGCCTGAGTAGTTTTCATTTTATTTATGGTTAAAGTTAGCCATAATCGTGCATCTGGCAACGATATAGGATAGGCCACCACCGGGCCGTTGTTAAAGTTTCATGGGCCGCGGCTCATACAGCCTGATACCGAGACCACCGAAAGATAGATCTGTTTTCGGTGGACTTGATTATACGATGTAGGCTACAGAAAACTTGAATGCGCCGAAGAAACTCGTTTGTTTTTAGCACAATTCTAACAATTGAATAAAGAGCGACTGAATGTAAAACTCTCAAACTTGAATTTAATGCATATTCATACAGCTAACAGAATCAGATGAAGAAAAAAATGTGTGCTAAAAGGTGGTGCATCTGCTACTCCAGTGCCATCTGGTTAATTATCCTCTGACCGTCATGGGCAAGGTCACTGACATCAATACAAAAACAAAACCAACAGAAGAAAAAGGTTTTTTGCGGATGGTCCAATGGGACGTGCACAAAATACCCCGAACTAAACTATGACTAGGATTAAGAAAACGACAAAAAAGAAAAGAGAATGGACTATAAACGAACGGTAGAAAACTAAATCAGGGAGAGAATTCCAAAGTCTAGTTGTTGAGAGAGAGAAAGTAGTCACTAAGCCTAGCAATTTTGAATACAATGAAATATAGAATTTAGGCCAAAGGCCAAGCGCTGAGACCTATGAGGGCATTCAGCGCTGACACGGAAATTGAAAGTAAAATGGCTTGAAAGGTGTAACAGGAGGAAAACCTCGCAGTTGCACTATGAATCAATTGTTAGGAAGGGGTGGAAAGTAAGATGGAGAAAAGAATATATGAACGGAGGTCCAATAAAAGGAATGAAAGGGGTTGCAAGTAGGTGCCGAAGGGGCGCTGCAAAGAACCTTAGTAATCTCTACAGTGCAAGTAGTGTAAGTTTACCTGCGGGGTCAACTTACACATGGATCAAGAATACTGACCATTTAGTTAATATGTCTGCAGACAAGTATGAAGCAATATGAATGAATTAGATGTTCTGAAAGAGGAATTTCATCCCATTGCAGTCCAATAAGAATCAACTAGATGAAAAACGAAAATAAATTGTAAGTGATAAACTCAGTCTAAATCACGTGATTTGGGTCAGTAAAGCTCTCCAAAACAAAGGCGACAAAGACAAAGAGACGAGATCAAGTGCTGACAACAGAAGATGAATGAGCGAAAAAATCACAAAAAAATATGAAAGAAGGAATCGCTGCTACACTATCCCTTGGAAAAAAGAAAATAAGACCGGGACAGAGCACTAATCATCAACATAAGCAAACACAAACTTAAACGATGGACTAATGTACCTGTGTTTGTACCAAATGTACCTAATGAACAAAATGTATGCAATGTACAGAATATACCCAGCGTATCATTTGAATCCAGTGTTCTAAATGAAAAATTAAAGAAGGATTACAGACGTGAACTGGATGCTTGGCTTTGAAATCAAACTCACTTATTAGATTCTGTGTTATGTAAGTGGCAACAAAAGCGTCTTCCAATCTCACCAGATTTCTTTACTGCACTTTCCATGCACTTCGGGTTTAACCAAACTTATACTGGAGTCTGTCGGGTTTTACCAGAGTTTTATTGCAGTCTTTCGGGTTTTAACTAACTTTTATTGCAGTATGTCAGGTCTTAACAGACTTTTATTACAGTCTTTTGGGTTTTACCACACTTTTGTTGCAGTCATTCGGATTTTACAACACTTTTGTTGCAGTTATTCGGGTTTTCTCAAATTTCTATTTCAGTCTTTCGGGTTAAACCAGACTTTTATTGAAGTCTTTCAGGTTTTACCAACATTTAATGCTATCATTCGGGGTTTACCAATCTTTAATTGCAATCTTTTGGGTTTTACCAAACTTTCATTTCAGTCTTTTGGATTTTCCTAAACTTTTATTGGTCGTCCGGAGTCTATCAAACTTTTATTGCAGTCTTTCGGGTTTTACCAAACCTCTATTTCAGTCTTTCGGGTTATAAGACTTTTATTGAAGTCTTTCGGGTTTTACTAACTTTTATTACCATCATTCGGGTTTTAGCAATATTTTATTGCAATCTTTTAGGTTTTACTGAACTTTCACGTTAGTCTTTTGGATTTTACCAAAGTTTTATTGGTCTTCCAGAATCTACCAAGCTTTTATTGCAGTCTTCGGGTTTTACCAAACTTTTATTCCACTCTCCCGGGTTTTATCAAGCTTGTATTGCAATCTTTCCGGTTTTACCAAACTTTTATTGGTCTTTCAGGTTTTACCAAAATTTATTGCAATCTTTCGGGTCTTACCAGACTTTTATTAGTCTTTCCGGTTTTACCAGACTTTTATTGGTCTTTCCGGTTTTACCAGGCTTTTATTGGTCTTTCAGGTTTTACCAAACTTTTATTGCAGTCTTTCGTATTTTACCAATCTTTTATTCCAGTTTTCCAGGTTTTACCAAACTTTTATTGCAATGTTTTGGGTTTTACCAAACTTTTATTGCAATCTTTTGGGTTTTACCAAATGTTTATTGCAGTCTTCCGGGTTTTACCAAACTTTTATTGCAATCTTTCGGGTTTTACCAAATGTTTATTGCAATCTTGCAGGTTTTACCAAACTTTTATTGCCTTCTTTTGGGTTTTAACAAACTTTTATTGCAATATTTTGGGTTTTACCAAATGTTTATTGCAGTCTTGCGGGTTTTACCAAACTTTTATTACAATCTTTCGGGTTCTACCAAACTTTTATTGCAATCTTTTGGGTTTTACCAAACATTTATTGCAGATTTTGGGTTTTACCAAACTTTTACTGCATTCTTTTGGGTTTTACCAAACTTTTATTGCAATCTTTTGGGTTGTACCATACTTTTATTGCAATCTTATGGGTTTTACCAAATGTTTATACCAGCCTTACAGGTTTTACCAGACTTTTATTGCAATCTTTTGGGTTCTACCAAACTTTTATTACATTCTTTTGGGTTTTACTAAAATGTTATTGTAATCTTTTGAGTTTTACCAAACTTGTATTGCACTCTTTTGGGTTTTACCAGCCTTTTATTATTGCAGTCTTTTAGGTCTTACCAAATGTTTTTGCAGTCTTGCTAGTTTTACAAACATTTATTGCAATCTTTCGGGTTCTACCAAACTTTTTTTGCAACCTTTTGGGTTTTACCAAACTTTTATTGCAGTATTTTGGGTTTTACCAAACTTTATTGCAATCTTTCGTGTCTTACCGGATTTTTTTAATCTTTCCGGTTTTACCAGACTTTTATTAGCCTTTCTGGTTTTACCAGACTTTTACTGGTCTTTCCTGTTTTGCCAGACTTTTATTGGTCTTTCAGGTTTTACCAAACTTTTATTGCAGTCTTTCGGATTTTACCAAACTTTTATTCCAGTCTTCCAGGTTTTACCTAACTTTTCTTGCAATCTTTTGGGTTTTACCAAACTTTTATTGCAACCCTTGGATTTTACCAAATGTTTATTGCAGTCTTGTGGGTTTTACCAAACTTTTATTGCAATCTTTTGGGTTTTACCTAATGCTTATTGCATTCTTTTGGGTTTTATCAAACTTTTATTGCAGTCTTTTGGGTTTTACCAAACCTTTATTGCAATCTTTTTGGTTTTTACCAAATTTCTATTGCATTCTTTGGGGTTTGACCAAACTTTTATTGCAATCTTTTGGGTTTTACCAAACGTTTATTGCAGTCTTGCAGGTTTTACCAAACTTTTATTACAATCTTTCGGGCTCTACCGAACTTCGATTGCAATTTTTGGGGTTTTACCAAACTTTTTTGGGGGGTTTACCAAACTTTTGTTGCAATCATTTGGGTTTGACCAAACTTTTATTGCATTCTTTTGGGTTTGACCAAACTTTTATTGAAATCTTTTGGGTTTTACCAAATGTTTTTGCATTCTTCCAGGTTTTACCGAACTTTTATTGCAATCTTTCGGGTTCTATCAAACTTATATTGCAATCTTTTGGGTTTTACCAAATGTTTATTGCAATCTTTTGGGTTTTACCAAACTTTTTTTGCATTCTTTTGGGTTTTACCAAGCTTTTATTGCAATTTTATGAGTTTTACCAAGTTTTTATTGCACCTTTTGGGTTTTACCAAACTTTTATTGAAATCTTCTGGGTTTTACCAAATGGTTATTGCAGTCTTGTGGGTTTTACCAGACTTTTATTGCAATCTTTCGGGTTCTACCAAACTTTTATTGCATTCTTTTGGGTTTTACCAAACTTTTATTGCTGTCTACCTGACTTTAATTGTAGTCTTTCGGGTTTTACTAAACTTTTATTGCAGTATTACAGTCAGGTTTAAACAATATTTTATTGCAGTCTTTCAGGTTCTATGAAACTTATATAATCCAGTCTTTTGGGATTTTACAAGACTTTTACTCTAGTCTCTCAGGCTTTACCAAACTTTTATTGCAGTCTTTCGGGTTTCACCAAACTGTTATTGCACTCTTTCGGGCTTTACAAAACTTTTATTGCATTCTTTTGGGTTTTACAAAACATTTATTGCAGTCTACTGGGTTTTACCAAACTTTTATTGCAGTCATTCGGGTTTTGCCAAACATTTGTAGCAGTCTTTCAATCAGGTTTAGCCAAAATTTTATTGCAGTCTTCCGGATTTTATCAAAACTTTTATATAATCCATTCTATTTGGTTTTACCAAACTTTTATTGCAGCCTCCCAGGCTTTACCAAACTTTTATTGCAGTCTTTTGGGTTTTACCAAGCTTTTATATAATCCAATCTTTTGGGTTCTGCCAAAGTTTTATTGCAGTCTCTCAGGCTTTAGCAAACTTTTATTGCAGTCTTTCAGGTTTTAGCAGACTTTTATGACAGTTTTTCGGGTTTCACCAAACTTTTATTGCAGTCTTTTGGGTTCTACCAAACTTTCATAGCAGTCTTTCAGTCAAGTTTCACCAAACTTTTATTGCAGCCTTTTGGGTTTACCAGACATTTGTTGCAGTCTCTCATACTTTACCAATCTGTATTGCAGGTCTTTCGGGTTTTACCTAACTTTCATTGCAGTCTTTTGGGTTTTACCAAACTTTTATTGCAGTCTTTTGGGTTTTACCAAACTTTTATTGCAGTCTTTCGGGTTTTACTAAGCTTTTATTGCATTCTATCGGGCTTTACCAAACTTTTTTTGCAGTCTTTCAGGTATCACCAAACTTTCTGCAGCCTTTCGGGTTTTACTAAACTTTTATTGCAGTCTTTTGGGTTTTACCAAAATTTATTGCAATCTTTCGGGCTTCACAAAACTTTTAGTGCATTCTTTTTGGTTTTACCAAACTTTTATTGCAGTCTTTCTGGTTTTACCAGACTTTTTACTGCAGTCTTTCGGGTTTCACCAAACTTTAATTGCAGTCTTTCAAGTTTTACCAGACTTAAATATAATTCAGTCTTCTGGGTTTTACCAGACTTTTATTGCAGTCTCTCAGGTTTTACAGAACTTTTATTGCAATCTTTCGGGTTTTATGAGACTTTTATTGCAATCTTTCGGGTTTTACCAAACTCTTATTGCTATCTTTTGGGTTTTACCAAACTTTTATTGCATTCTTTTGGGTTTTACCAAACTTTTATTGCAATCTTTCGGGTTTTACCAAACTTTTATTCCACTCTTTCTGGTTTCACCAAACTTTTATTGCAATATTTTGGGTTTTACCAAACTTTTATTGCAATCTTTTGGGTTTTACCAAACTTTTATTGTAATTTTTTTTGGTTTTACCAACCTCTGATTTCAGTCTTTCAGGTTTTACCGAACTTTTATTGCAGTCTTTTGGGTTTTACCAAACTTTTATTACAGTCTTTCAGGTTTTACCAAACTTTTATTGCTGTCTTTTGGATTTAACCAAACTTTGCAATCATTGATTGTTTTCTTCTGCCTCTAAATTCACAATTATGAAGCGTTCTCCATTACCATTCCTCTATATATAGGGCCTTCTCTTCTTGAAAGTGTGTTCTCTAATTGTAATCAGCCATTCTTCTTTGCTCTAGCACTTATTAAGAGTGATACTGGTCTAATGAAGATAAATGAAGCTTTTCATCAACTAGGGTGGGTCTTGTTATACTTTCTGTTTATGACTAGAAACTATTTTTTGACGTCAACATACTTAGCCTACTTCAAACTTATTTGTCTGTATTCTACGAAATTTCTTAGCTTATTACTTCTAAACAGGGCTTCTTCCTTGACATCCTCATTCATTAGAAATCTTTTGTTATAACACAAAGGTACTGTGATATCTAACCAACTGTACACAAAGTATGACAGGCTCGGAAACTCTCCGTCTCTTTCATGGGTACCATTTCCAACGCCAATCAAGGTGTAACATGAAGTACCTAAACAGCATAATTCATGGTTCTTATTGCATAACACTGTGATAACAGGATGAACCAGATCTCCCGACCACCCGTTCTGTTCCCGGCTGAAGCCTTTGTTCTGGGAATTCAGAAAGTTTTCGAAAACTCGAGAACGTTCTGGCATCATGAGAAGACTTAGTGCTCTGGGGTGCATTTCTTGACACTTTTGTCCATTTTCAATACGATAATGCGATTCTCCTCTCTAATCCGGCAATACAAAACGTAAATTATGGTATGAGAGAGAGAGAGAGAGAGAGAGAGAGAGAGAGAGAGAATATAAGACTTGGGCCAAAGGCCAAGCGCTGGGACCTATGAGGTCATGCAGCGCTGAAGCGGAAATTGACAATAAAAAGGTTTGAAAGGCGTAATTGTTAGGAAAGGGTAGAAAGTACCATGGAAAGAAAATATGAACGGAAGTACAGTAAAAGGAATAAAAGGGGTTGCAGCTAGGGGCCGAAGAGACGCTGCAAAGAACTTCATGTAATGCCTACAGTGCACCGCATGAGGATAAAATAATACGGTTCTCCTCTCTAGTCTGATTAAATAAAACGTAAATTATGGTACGTGTAACGAGAGCGATAGAGAGAGGGAAATCTGGGTCAGGTGCATTGCAGATTCACTCTCAGCAACCACAAACAAATCATTTAACCAGCGCATTAACAGAGCAACTGGGATAATTACCAGTCCTACCTAATTACTATTAGCTTTACGCGCTACAGTTGCAACTAGAGTATACCGCACAGCGATAATGAACACACAGTTGCGGGCAATGGCCCCCTTTAGCTCATTTTAGTTCCGAGCGTTAAGCTGTGTGCTTAATTAGCAAAAATTAGGGAATGGCTTCATTACTTTCGTGTTAACGATTACTGCCCATTCCTATTTGTTTCCTCTTTTCTTTAGGGGATGAGTTTTTGTATAATTTGTCAAATATTCATTTTCCTTTCTGCTTCTCTAATTCTCAGAAATTAATCACTTATCTTATACTCTGTATGTATGTGTGTGTGTGTGTGTGTGTGTGTGTGTGTGTGTGTGTGTGTGTGTTAACAGTTACTGACCATTCCTATTTGTTTACTCCTACCTTGCAGGGATTATTTTTTATAATTTGTCAAACTTTCATTTTTCTACCTCTCATTCTCTGTAATCAATCATTTATCTTTTCCTCTCTCTCTCTCTCTCTCTCTCTCTCTCTCTCTCTCTCTCTCTCAAACACACACACACGAACGACAAAAAGGCAAATAAGCACAGTCACATTTAGAGAAACGAAAATGCCCTGAGCAAAAGAAACAATAAGAACAAGAAATCTCCATAGTAAAGTGGGTGGACGAAAGTTTCCGCGAGATGGCGTTGCTGGTGGTGGTAGTACCCGTTGTGGTGGTGGGGATGGCAGCGGTAGAGGGGAGAGCGGAACCAGCCCGCCAAGTGCACGCTAATGACATAACTTTCAAAACGACCAAACAACTTCTCTCTCGAGTTTGTACTGCTAGTGAAAAGTTACTTTGTTTGTCTGCCGGAAATATTTTTACACTTAACGAGATTATTTCGTTATGATTTGGCCTCTTCTACTCTTTTTTTTTTTTCTTATTCCCCACTCCAAGTTTCTTTTCCGTTGAATGTGTGCCAAACCATTGGTTCGTACGTCACTCTTAGACGATGAATGCATCCTTCTCTCTCTCTCTCTCTCTCTCTCTCTCTCTCTCTCTCTCTCTCTCCTCTTCCTCTTCTTCTTCTTCTTCTTCTCGTACATCAGCGCAAGATTCAGAACAGCACTAGGCATTTTATTACCGATTTTTTAAAATACGCTCCTGAGATTCAAAGCGCCGATTACTTCAATTTCATGAACTTTGATCGAAAACTGAATCGATCAAATGCTTGCTGAGCTACTGGACTAGTATTGTGTGTGTGTGTGAGCGTATTTTTATGAATCTTTTGTCTACATACAAAAAATGCATAGATACACAATGCAAACTTGTATGAGATCCACATACACCAAACCATCTATC
Source organism: Macrobrachium rosenbergii (assembly GCF_040412425.1). Classification (NCBI taxonomy): domain Eukaryota; kingdom Metazoa; phylum Arthropoda; class Malacostraca; order Decapoda; family Palaemonidae; genus Macrobrachium; species Macrobrachium rosenbergii. The sequence continues at coordinate 63,877,016 of NC_089743.1, forward strand.
GTATGTCTGCATGCCCTAACATGTTTTACATTTATCTTTCATTTCAATTTGAGGTCCACACTTGACTTTATGAACTAGAGTTGGCTCAACAATCTGCTCGTACGTCCTAATATTTACTGCCACGGACACCCATCTTTTCTTCCAGAACTTCTATACTAGTTCCTTCTCTTAAATATTTGGGGAGTTACCTCTGTCATACTGCCGTCACCCATTACTCTTGTCCTAAATGCCTTTAAGAATAATCCATTTCATTAAAATTACTGGCTTTAACAAGCACATAACCAAAGCAATAATAATGAAAATTAATTACAATTTACATCAGTGTTTTAGGTTAACTTCTTATCACTTCACAACACTCAGACCATCAGAGGATTGTTTAGACACCAATAAGTAGGGGAGCCATAGACATTCATACACTTGCCACTGATATCTATCCTCTAGCATCCAAGAATCTGAATAGCACTTGGTTATTTGCTTCCCCTCTCGTAGTGAATGTCATGAACAACAGCATATGTAACCATGAGTAGGCTGTCTGGTACTAGCATCTTTTCGCTGGAGTCCAGAAAACTGGAATATTCCATGGCTATGTCAAAGATAGCAAAGGGTAAGTGGCAAGGATATAGCAAAACCAATTGCCCAATATCACTCTTAAGATGAGGACAGTACGCAAGGGCTGTAGTGAAAACTGAAACTAGCTCAGAATATAAGTAAGCTAGATCTGTACCACTGCCTATGGTCCTTACAAGAGTTAAGACTGCCGCTGCAGCTTTATAAGGTGACAGCCCTCTTCAAGATCAATATAAGTTCACTTCGGATCCTCCATGGTGGTGAACAGGTCAAGGAAGTGTGAACTGCCTGCTCTAACCTTCACAAACTGGCAAGAAAGCTAGCCCCTTGGGGAAACAGCTGCCTGATGGACTCAAGTCATTTCCTATGGATACTCAAAGCAATAATTCAACGCCTTATTAATATTTAGGCCAAGAGAGTGAAAAATGGCTTATCTTAAAATGCCTATGGGATATCAAAGTCTCTGAAGTCACTACAGCTTCATATAGGGAGAAAATAGAAGTAAGATAAGAAAGCGTGACAGAATGGATGAAGATTAAAAAAAAAAGCTTAGGTTTCCTTCACCTCAGTTTAATTCTCACTTTTACCAGTTACGGATAACACCTGATGCATTCCATTCAAAGCAAGGGACTGTTTCTAAGTTAATTTACAGTTTCTTTATAGCAAATATAACTTAATTATATCTATGAATAGAAATACTTCTAGGTGAACACAATAGACTAGGCTTAGAGAAAAGCACCAAACCATGTTATACCACCCAATATATATATATATATATATATATATATATATATATATATATATATATATATATATATATATATATATATATATTGTGTGTGTGTGTATTTCAGCATAACTCTGAAACACATTGAGCAATTCCAACCAAACTTGGTATACATATGACTTACTATCTCAACAAGAATACTGTGGTGGTAAGACATCACTAGCACCAAAGGGCACCAAAGTGGGTGGGAAGGGCTTCCCTGAAACAGGGCTGGTTCTGCCCATAGACTTAGTAACTAAATAACTTTACGGGTTTACCATTTCAGTATACATATGACTTACTATCTGGAAAAGAATAGTGTGGGGGGTAAGGCAACACTGGCACCAAAGGGGGTGGAGGTGGGAAGGAGGTGACACAAAAATAAATGAAAACGACAGATATTAGTGCCAAATCCATAGTTTTCGAGGTTGCTGAGATGAACAGTGACACTCCCAGTGCCCTTTAAGTCCAAGTTCAGTCCCCAATAGTAAAGGGGGATGAAAAAGGTTGAAATATAAAATGTCAAAAATGTTGGGCAATGTAACTGAAGCAACTGTCTTAACAGGAGAGAGAGAGAGAGAGAGAGAGAGAGAGAGAGAGAGAGAGAGAGTTTATCGGTTGTCATTCAGAGCCTTCCCAGGCAGCTCTGGGTTGGCCAGCTAATATATATATATATATATATATATATATATATATATATATATATATATATATATATATATATATATAAATATATAATATAATTATATATATATATATATATATATATATATAAATATAATATTATATATATATATATATATATATAAATATATAAATATATATATATATATATATATATATATAATATATATATATATATATGTATATATATATTACATATATATATATATATATATATATATATATATATATATATATATATATATATATAATTATATTATATTTATATATATATAATATAAATATATAATTATATATATATATATATATATATATATATATATGTACATATATATTACATATATATATATATATATATATATATATATATATATATGTATGTATATATAGAAGTAATCAGCTCTCAATTAAGTGTGGAACAGAAATAAATTTTTGTCTCACATCAGGCTCTAACCCAGGTCTTTCCATTGATAGGCAAGGGCGCTACCAACTGAACCACACAGTCATAATATAAGCTGGAACCTAAGCATCATTCTACTAAGCCTGCCTGATGTGAGTCAGAAAATTATATATCTATATGTATGTATATATATATATATATATATATATATATATATATATATATATATATATATATATATATATATGTATATATAATTACATATATATATATATATATATATATATATATATATACATATATATATATGTGTGTGTGTGTGTGTATAATTAGATCTATATATGATAAACAAAGCAGCATATACCTTATAATGAAAAGGAGAACAGAGGCTAAGATGGTGAACTCAATAATTTTACAAACTCTTCCGAACACTCAACAAATTACAGTTTGGTACGCTTAAAGCGTTCAGGTGTACCCAATATGTATACTGTATCCCTACAATCAAAATGAATATCAGCCACAAACCCAAACATTATTGCGCTATAGAGAAACAAATGCGTGATCAAAGTTCACAGAGAACTCTGACTCTTCCACCCAATTCAACACCTTCCACCAACCCCACCCCAACAAATTACAGGCCTCAGCCTTCCCCTCCTTATCCTTCAACAATGCACTTCAACTTTTTCACCAACGACGTGAACTCATAATGAAACACACACACACACACACAAGGGTTCTTTCAACAAATTCCGAACTTGTTCCAACTTTTTGAATGGTCTCAACTCACTTCACACCTCCGTTCGCGTACGCTTATCGTACATCTCCTGTGAATTTAAAATTGACTTCGTGACGCTTCCATTCTGCAAATGGCATAACAGAGAGATGATCATGATGGTGGTGAGACGAAGTTGTGTAGGTGCCATTTGCACAGTCTAGAGTCAATGTGAAGTAAGTAGAAAGCTGAGCCTATAAGAATAGTGCACAATGCTTAAGAAGATTACGCGAAATTGAACAGCAAAACTGGAAAAGCTGTTGTCAGAGACTTCAATACATTCCATATTTTATATCTCAGCGTTCTGTTCTTTGTCGGAACAGAATGTTGATACAGACCTTTCAAAGAAGTCTCACTCATGACATTAAGAATCAATTGATAAAAACAATTTTATGGGACACGGAATGAATGTGTGCGTGTTCGAGCAATTTTCACCACAAAGCATACTGTCCTTCAACTACCTATATTTTTCCTAAAAAAAAATCCGTCAATATTATCTACACCTTTGCCCTTAGTGTATTGTCTCTCGTTCCGTTTATCTGTTTACAGATTTACTTGAAAATTTAATTAACGCATTTTGATGTAACTTACTAGTAGTCAGAAAAGTCACTGCGTGACCAACTCCACATGACTAAGTTTGGTGGGTACTGATGAAGCTCTAACGAATGCTCGCCATAAAAACGAAAATTTTATCTTTTGAAAAATTATTTAATAATGGTTCCAAGCAACTTCATCAAAAGCCAATTACGCGAAGAGGCAAGGTTGAAAGCAAATATGTATTATTATTATTATTATTATTATTATTATTATTATTATTATTATTATTATTATTATTATTATTTCTTAACACAGTAATACTGGAACCTCGAACTCAAAAAATTTCATTGAATTACATGTGTTCGAAGGATGTGTTGAAAATTATGATATAACTTTCGTTGTTGGATCGCAGTTTTCTTGGCGAAACTTAAGAACTAAGACCCCAAGGCGGGGTAGATTTTTTTCAAAATATCATTGTTGAGGTTGGAGAGAGGACTGAATTATTTCTCTTCAGTAGGTTACAAAAATATAGAGTCCAGTCGCTAAGACACTGCGAATTCAGAACTTATGGAAGGTCAAAGCCAGGAATAAAAAATATCAAATAAAAATACTGAGTCTTTACCTATCACCCTTGAATGACCCTTTCAAGAATGAGAATTATCTATAGTGCGGTAAATGATAACATCTGTATCGGATGGTAAATTATAATATATTCTATATCTATATTTAAGCAGCCGTTAGAAAGCATTAAACATCTCGTAGTCAAACGCTAATAAAATCCAAAAATCGTTTCATTGCAGACTACAGGCAACAAGGAAACATGGGGACAGTAACCCTGGTTCTGGCGTTATGCATCGCCATCCGTCTTGCACTGGGATTCGTCATTCAACCTCCTCTGATTCAGACGCCTTCGCTGGACCCAGAGACTATGTGCAGGAACATAAAGTGAGTAAGGGGGGTGGGGAGTATCAGCATAGTCTACAAAAATTTTGAAGTTCTCCGGATCTCTGGTCCTTAAGCCGTCTAGTGAAACGGCGAAATGTTATTTTCAATCCAAATACTGGATTACACCCATAGCTTCAAGCGCAGGTCTGATTATTGCTTATCAGAAGCTATACCATAAATACTTTTTGAAAATCTAAATTTGGCTATTTTTCCGGTCACAAAATTAGCATTACATTTTAGAAACACTGTGAATTAGGCATAGAACGTAATTTGTTACAGAACTATAGAGGCATTATATATATATATATATATATATATATATATATATATATATATATATATATATATATATGTATATATATATATATATATATCCTTAGAAGACGGAGCTGCAGCTCTAGGTACATCTCACCAGGAGAACCATAGG
>NC_089743.1:63887113-63907113 GCF_040412425.1 Macrobrachium rosenbergii
GGATTGTCTATCCACAAGAATACCTTGGAGAATAAGAGCAGATGTCCCGAAACACCTGGATGAGTGACACATCCTTAGCCAGCTACCACATTGGCCCATTACTCTGGACAGTGGCCTTAAAAGGGCCTTGGACAGAGACATCTTTGCAGTTAACCATACATGCAGGCAAGTGATACAAGACGCTGAGAGGTCACCCTCCACCCTTCCACCCAGATGTCCACACCAGACTCCTGACATGAACCCAGTACTACAGTCCTTCTCGAACTCTGGCCCCATGGCCCCAGTATACAGTCCACCTCCAACCCAGACCCAGTTCTACAGTCATCCTCGAATGGACCTTCCAAGGAATCTGTGTACAGTACCCCATGTGCGATCGCCCATCGTCATTCTATGCCAGCATCATACTCCCCCTAAGGTAAAGTACAAGTGGAGGCCTTCTCAGTCACGACAGTCTGCCCTTTTGAAGTGTTACCGAGTGCCAGTATAGTTTCCTTATCCTTTTGTCATTTGTTCAGTACCTTTTGCAGTGTTTCGTGTTCTAGTGTAAACTGTTCAGTTAATCCTCAAGTCCTTGGTACCCTCAGTGCAGACTCGAGTCATATTCTGTGTTATATTGTCCCTTTACTGGCATGTTAATGTGTAAATCTCTCTTGCAGAGGGACCTATTCGCAGTGAACTCATCTTGGACTGTGCCTTGCCCTTATTCAAGACTCCAGTAGGAGGATCTTCCGGCGTTGCAAGCCCTTTAACAATTCAATTACCCATTTTCCCTTCTAATGTTTTTCTTTTTGTAAATACACTTCCTTAATTTATCCCAAGGTGTTTGCGTAACATTTTCTTATGAAGTAGAGCCCTCAGCTCCTAAAATCATCCCTTTTTTCTTTGTTTTTTTACGATTTCCCTTTATGTAAGTCAGAACTCCATGGCCAGTTAAGTAAAGTTTCCTTTGTCGGCCTGTAAAACTCTCTAGAAATCATATAACCCCAGGGAAACTCGTAAAAATGGCGACCTTCCCATAGATCTCGTTTAGCAGTTGCATTTTTCCCTTTATTGCTGCTTCACTACATTTGCAACTCGCCAGATCAGCTATTAGCAACTGATTGTTCCAGTTCATTAGAACAACCTTAAATATTGCGAGACCCAAAATCACTCATTTAGCACAAACCTTAAGTTCTCAAGAACGCCTTAATTTCACGCTACAGCCGACCAAGTCCGAGCGTGACATAAAATCCAGTTACGTCTTCCGAGACGCTTATTAAAATTCGTTGGCCAATAACAACCACGTCTTAGTCAGATATATTAAATTTTAACAAAGTCTCCTCAGACTTACTGATCAATTGTCTTATTCGGGAATATCAATTCTCATTCAGTCTGAACAAGTGAGTGTTTCAGATTCATGCAATTAAGTCTTTTCGGACAACCTGAGTCTTCTCAGACATATTTGATTCTCTAGTGGGTCCAGTCCATATAACCATTATTTCAAGATGGCAACTGCCAAAGCCCAACAAAATGAGGACTTCAAATTCTACATGTCCACTGGAAAGGACATGGGACTATCAGGACAAGCCCTGAGGGAATGGGTTTAAGAGAGAGTGGATGATGCCAAGGAGGAAAGAGAAGCCAAGAACCTGAAGTATGGATTGAGAGGGCCAAAAGAGTCCTGGAGCGGCACACCCTCCCCGCGGAACTATCCCTTGTTCTCATTAAATTCCTGGGAGGGAAGGCACTCGTTGCCTACCATGCCCTTTCGCCAGAGGATAGGGGAAACTGGGAAGCCATACGCCAAGCGGTTACCAAGGCGTACGAGATTGCCCTCAAGCGGTGGAGAAGGCATTGGAGGGAGCAGCCAGGAGAAGCAGGCCAGACTTGGTCCGATTGGGCGTACCATTCTGAGCGGGCATTAGCAAAATGGCTCGAGTCCGAAGGAGCCACTAGTGCCGCTGAAGTACTCGAGAAATTTAAAATTTTAGCATTTCCTGCACTACGCCCCTCCTGCCCTGGCCACTCATGTAGTAGAAAAATCCCCTGCAACACTCACCGAGTGTTGCTGAATAGCAGACATGTGGGAGACTCACCACCCTCAGGAGGGATCCATGGGGCGGAAGATAAATCCCCCAACCCTCTTCGGAGGATCAAATCCCCATAAGAATGGAAACTCGGGCAAGCCCCTAACTTGCCATTATTGCAAAAAGACGGGGCATTCCTCTGATCAGTGCCAAAACAAGCAAACAGCGCCTCCTTCTCCCAGAAAACCACCCACTAACTCACCTGCGCCCTCCACAGGGGCAGTGTGAAGAGATTTTAGCCAAACCTTTTGCACTGCGTGCAAGGTTTATGGCCACTCTCCCTCTTGGGCGAAATGCCCTAAAAATAATAAGTCCAATACTCCCGTCGTCACCTTCACCATCACGAATTCCAAGTCCTTGGGCCCTCCCGCCGAAGGTCCCACGCATGAGGTCCCTCCCCGAGGAAGCTACCCCGCACGCCAAGTCAAGGCATTCGATGACTCTGGTGTGCAAATCTCCCTCATACGAAGGAATATAGTTCCCTATGGAGCTATTGTCAATAGACAAAAACTCGTCACGATTGAGGGAGTAAATCAATTTAAAATGATACTCCCTACGGTCCAACTGAGAGTCACAAGACCTCATCAATCAAAAAATTGCAATCTTGCAGTAGCAAGCTATCTACCCGGAGGCTATGACGTCATCCTGGGACAGGACTTTCAGTCCCCACAGAAATCACGACAATCCAGGGGTCCACATTCCCCAACTCCTTCCTCAGGCGCAAGTAATCCTCCACCGCCTTTCCCCCAGTCAAGACTGGCGCCCCCTGGGTACCATAAGGACGTGAAGTTCCTACCAGTGCCACCTGAGTATGATGTACAGTGGCCCCCCTCGATCCATTCCTGATCTAATTCCAGTGCCCAGCCCTGCCTCAGTGCCAGTGCCAGAGCCCCAACCAGATCTCCCTCCAGGAAAAGTCAAATCCCTGCCAGTGCCACTTGCGTGCACTGAGCAGTGCCAAGCTCTGTCCGTCCTGACTGATGAGCACACAAATCCCCTGATAGTGCCTGGCCCTGCCTCAGTGCCAGCGCGAGAGCATGCCTCCGATCTCCATTCAGGGATCCAACTCAGGACCCCCTCTCTTCACCCGGCCTGGCACCGCTACCAGCACCCGTAGGAGGGACAGTTCCTCTCGACCACAGCGGAAGTTCACCTAAAGGTGCAGCCTCGCAACCTGTGCCTGAGCTGGTTATTGATACCTACGAGCCTCTCACCACCCCCCCTGCCCCGACCGCCTCCTCTCTGTCTCAGTCTGTCGCAGACACAACCGCGAGCCAGGATTTTGCCATCTCTCACGTGGCCGATGAACTCCAAGAGCTGCGATGGATCATAGTAGAACTAGCAAAGAAGATCCCCGTGTCAGCTGTCGCAGCAGCCGACACAGGTGGCACTCCATGCCACCCTCCGGCCTCGGGCCCTCCGATTCCCCAGCCGAGGACAACTGCCCAAGTAGGAGAGGTTCGCGGCGGAATTAACACGGGCATGGGAAATTCCAGGTAGTCTACAAAGAACTCTAGAGCTCTCCTGGCACCTGTGCCACCCCTTCATCTTTCAAAGGTCTTGGCACCTCTAATCCAGAAGAGGATGTCAAGGGCCTCCACTATCTTCTTCCATTCCTCTGGAACTTCTATTCTGTATCCTTCTCTGTTGATCTTTCCTTCAAGTTTTTCTTAAATTATCACCACAAGAGGCAATTAAAATATGTGATACCATTCCCCTCTAAATGCATAAATCATTTTGTTATAAAGCAGTAAGAACAACAAAGTAGGAAGTGGCACCCTTGCACCCATACCTTGGCACAGGGCATGCGTGTCAGCTCTTCCTGAAGGAGTCGTGCCCTTTGAGTTCCCTTTTCCAGCCCTTGGGCTGAGAGATAGTCCAGGCCGTAGACTATAGGCAACGGACGATAAATCCCTGCATACACAATAAATACCTCACTCTATTACTATTGGCCTTTCTGCCTATATCATTTACTCTTTTATTTATCTATTTATTTTTATGTTTTTCTACTCTTAACGAATCGCGAGTCATAGATTCCTGCCCTTTGCCCTTGTGATTTTAACCCCACCTTCGTAAACCAAGAGATGCATCCCGCCTCAGTAAGCGGTCATGCCCCTCACTTGTATCGTTCTGTTCATTTTCCTTTTGTTTTATTTGTTTTTTCTAAGATATCTATTTTTGTCCCAGACCCCTCTTCATTTGTCTGCTCATCCCGTCATAACATTGACTGAATATCTATTTATAGCCTTTGCCAGAGTTGTGGGCCGTGGAAGCATAAAAATTAGCGTTGTTTAAAGTTAACGATTTAAAACTTGCGAATAATCCCTTTGCCTCGCTCGCTCACAGCTGTCAAAATTCCCCCGTGTAAGTTGTCAACTGTCAACTGTCGAGTTGGCGATCCTTTGAACTGTTAGCTAAGCCTTGAGCTTATAAACAATTACGTTATCTCACAAAGGGGATGTCATTTACAAAATAACTGCTGTGTTATCATTTACACCACCTCTTCAAGGCATACTAACCGCATGCCTCTTGTTTATTTACAATTAAGGAACTTATAAGTAAATTAATTCGTAAATTTTGTCACCCGCTTCAAAACTGCCTTGTCCTTGTAATCTTAAAGTAACGTTTACTGTAAATTTGAAAGAAATTAATGTGCCATGTTAAAGTAGTTTAATACTAATATGTGTTGGAAATAAAGCAAAATTATACTTCGTAATAATATCAAAGTAAAATATACTTTTGCATCGCGTGTTGGGAGAAAAGTAGAGTAAAGCTCGATGCCAACTTCTTGAATATCAACATGCGCACCCGAAGGAAAGTGCATGTTTTCTTCTGTGGGGAGCTATTATAGTTATCATGAAGTCTTAGCATGGTGGCCATTCAGCTTTCCTTAGTTTACCCTTGAATGTGTCGAAAGTAAAGTAATCACTGAAAGCCAGCCCGTAGCTGCCTTAAGCTATTGAGAGTAAATTTGTCGCTGCACAGGCGACCCAACTGACCTAGTCACCAACACATTAACATTATCAACATCCCGATCTGTCCCCCTTTACCTGGGACGATCATTCAGAAGGCACAGCAAATAAAGTCGAGGATGGGAGGCTGACTGTCACTCCCTTAAGCAGCTTAGTTCAACTAAGCTACTTAAGAAAACCTTTCCAAAGGCAGAATGAGCTGGCTGGATTGTCTATCCACAAGAATACCTTGGGGAATAAGAGCAGATGGCCCGAAACACCTGGACGAGTGACACATCCTTAGCCAGCTACCACGTGGCCCATTACTGGGACCCCTACTCTGGACAGCGGCCTTGAAAAGGCCTTGGACAGAGACATCTTTGCAGTTAACCATACACGTGGGCGAGTGATACAAGACTCTGAGAGGTCACCTCCACCCTTCCACCCAGATGTCCACACCAGACTCCTGACATGAACCCAGTACTACAGTCCTCTTCGAACTCGAGCCGCAATATACAGTTCACCTCCAACCCAGACCCAGTTTTACAATCATCCTCGAATGGACCTTCCAAGGAATCTGTGTACAGTACCCTGTGTGTGATCGCCCATCCTCATTCTACGCCAACGCCCCCACTCCCCCTAAGGTAAAGTACAAGTGAAGGCCTTTTCAGTCACGACAGTCTGCCCTGTTGAAGTGTTACCGAGTGCCAGTATAGTTTCCTCATCCTTGTGTCATTTGTTCAGTGCCTTTTGCAATGTTTCGTGTTCTAGTGTAAATTGTTCAGTTAATCCTCGAGTCCTTGGTACCCTCAGTGCAGACTCGAGTCATATTCTGTGTTATATTGCCCCTTTACTGGCATGTTAATGTGTAAATCTCTCTTGCAGAGGGACCTATTCGCAGTGGACTCATCTTGGACTGTGCCTTACCCTTATTCAAGACTCCAGTATGAGGATCTTCCGGCGTTGCAAGCCCTTTAACAATTCAATTACCCATTTTCCCTTCTAATGCTCTTCTGTTTGTAAATACACTTCCTTAATTTATCCCAAGGTGTTTACGTAACATTTCCTTATGAAGTAGATCCCTCAGCTCCTAAAATCATCCCTTTTTTCTTTGTTTTTTACGATTTCCCTTTACGTAAGTCAGAACTCCAAAGCCAGATAAGTAAAGTTTCCGTTGCCCGGCCTGTAAAACTCTCTAGAAATCATATAACCCCAGGGAAATTTGTAAAAATATATATTATCAAACTAGGTAAAACTGGAGTTAACTATAACCTCCAATAGGAATGAGTAATCATCATTTGACCCATAAATAACATTCAAAAGCTCGTTTCCTTGACAAACATGCCAATATTAATTTTTCAAAACACAAGAAACACCTAAAAGCTCATCAAAAACAGCTACTAAGTGAACCTGTATTATTCCAGATTTGTAGATTCCAAACGCAAGACTGCAATCCGCGAATCAATGCTCAGACAACTGTGCCAGGTGGGATTGTCACATGTTGATTTGGATGACGTCCGCAAGCAGTTTGCCATCTTCAACTTACACAGAGATGCCTTTGAAAGTTCACCACGGTGGTATTCTGGAGATGCACCGGTAAGAGAATAAATTTCTTCTTTAGTAAATTTATGTACATTTTCATAAATTAAAACTCGAGGAGCCTTCTCGAAATACATGGCTTCAGTAATATTTAATGATGTGTCTTTAGCAGCTTTCAACAAGTTTCCTGGTTTATTCTTCCCTCAGCAGTTGGTGTCTCATTCTCCAATGATTTTACTGTATATATATATTAGTATTTCCTTTAACAGTGGCCGTTCACTCAAAAACCCTACACTAACAAGATTCTAATCCTACTTCTTCATCAAGAATCTGAACCTTTTTTTCTCTGTGCAACACCCTACTCACTTCACGAACTCACTTCACGAATAAACGACACTTCCTTCCTAAATAGCTTTCTAAGGGTCTCAAACGTTCAGGTAATCTATGTCTGTCCGTAGAACTTACAATTCACAGTCAATTATTCGGGGTCCTTTTTATTTGCAACTCTCATACAGAATTAATACCTCATCCTCTCACAGATTTAATTCCTCTCATAGATTTAAGTGTCTATGTCTTGTTAAAAGAGAGAAGACTGCAAAATCTGTAATACTTTAACCAATTTCCCTTCAAAATTCATTTTCGGCAGTGGAGACTATATATAATTTCTAACACTCTCATAAGATTATGCCTCCCTATTTACTTGCTCTCAATAATTATCCATCTGTGCTATTCTTTGCAGTTTTTTCTCAGTTTTTATTTAATTGAAAGTCGAATACCTTTCCAATACTACCTGTAATACAAATATAGAAAAAAGACAGCTTAAATAACTAAACCAGTCACCTTTTTTGTGAATTACCTGAATCACTGCATGATTCATAATGAATATGAGTAAAAATTTGTGAAAAGTCCAAAAAAGACAGAAAAGCATAGACGAAAGATATCCCACAAACTCATGCAGGAACACAATCCATGCCAGACGCCAGCACCTATGAATTGCTAAATTACCTACCCTCTTGACCATATGAGTGAGAAGCAGCAAAAAAAAAAAAAAAAAAAAAAAAACTGTCAAACCATGAATTATAAGGAAAGTTGCAGCTGAACACCTCAATGACAAAGTGCCCTGAAATCACGGTTTCAGCTCTAGAAAATCTGGGGAAAAGGATAACATGTCAGTCTAACAAGGACTCAGTTAATCAGCTGCCCTTGTGGAGGAGGACAAGGAGGAAGAAGCAACGAAGAGGGAAGTTTCAGAAATCAAACTGCGATGCAAAAACCTAAGAGGAAAAATTTCTGTATGAATAACCACAAGTACTGAGGAGCAGCAAATACCAAGGTTGAATGCAAGGAAATTAAGATCTGAAATATGTATTGGGTAATGAATTAGTTTTATCTTGTAAGAAAAAGGTAACAAACTAATTTTATACCACGTCAATGTGGGCGGACTGGAACCACTGGGCTCAATATTGAAATCACTTGGGCAGAAAACCTCAGTTTCTGCATAAGGACATAATATGACTTGTAGCAAGAAATACAGTAGCTGAATACAAAAATTAAGTCGGTGAAGTTAGTTAAACAATTGGAAAAGCATATGCTTTTTGGCCACATAGCTTCATAGACAGGAGATTCAATACGCACAAATCTCATCAATAGCGCATTCCAGTTACAGTAACCACAGAACTCATCTTGGAAACAGAAACGTCAATAAAGCTTATGGTACAAAATTTGAAAAGGATAGAGGGCAGCACAACAGGACAGCTGAATTTCGGAAACAGAGGTCATATATGAACCCAATACTTCAAGTATAAAACGCAAGCTTCTCAACATCAGTAGAGTCAAAGCCAAGGTAATTCCCTTGAAATTAATATGGAATCGTAGCTATTCATTAAGGTTTAGCAGCTTTACAATGAATTGTAGTTATTCATCAAGGTAAAGCAGCTTTACAATGACACTATTCTCCAACAGACCACTGACTACATCGTTTACTAATTTGTCTGTGACAAAAGAAATGCGATAATGAGCTTTTTCAATTTTTGGCTAATGAAATTTTCTGTAATTCTAGGACGTAGTAAATGACAGGTACTGGGCAGTCAATGACGTGGACCAGCTTGATACAAGCAAGCACCACTGGTATACTCACGGGTTACCCATCTGGCCTCTACCATACCAAGATCTGACCAATGATTCAACTCCAAAAATACTTCCCCTTCCCAAGAAGAAGCCCATCGACTGGCCAAACTATGGAATGGCAACGCCTATATACTATGCTGCGAAGGCTTGGAGAAATCAGGTAGTATATCTTACAAGCTAATTTTCTTTTTTCCAGTCAGATATAGAAACAAAAACAAACTCATTTTCGTATCACATCCTAATGACTTTTGTAAGAACCTTTGTTGCGCAAAAATTTTGACAAAAGGTAGCATCAACATTTCTTAATGGTGTTCTTAAAAGATTTAATCTTACATTTAAACAATGAATAGGTTATATAAAATTTCACACTGCGCAGATGCAAAAAAACAAGTATTTTTGGAAAGACCATTTAATTATCTTTTATTTAATTTCTTATGTTTCATTTAATTTCATATCCAGCTCAAGCCCATTTTACTAAATTATAACCGAAAATGCAAAGCTTAAGCGTCCTCCAGCATGGAAAAACAGTAAAATTTAGTACACCACACATATAACTTGGAATAACACCTGATAACATATCTTTTCAAGTTCCCAGACAGAAAGACTTTGGGACCCCTATCAAGGAGTTAAACATTTTCTCCCTAAAGTCATTGCTGTTGCAGAAAATGACAGTCTAACAAAACAAAAATTAACCACCGAAGGAAGCTACTGATCACTAACCAAAATTCTGATTTGACTTGATTTGTTTTATGACGATTCGACTATAAAGCCAAGATTGGTGAACTTTCAGCCGTACAGTGCTTAAGACAGTGAAAAGGGGGAGCTGAAGTGATTGAAAAGAAAGACTGGAAAAATGAAGCAGAATGGGGGTAAAATTAAGGACTAAAAAGGGGCCGCAGAGACGCTTCCAACCTTTAGTTACGCCTACAGTGCCCCACGTTAGGGGCACTGACGGCACCACCCGCCTTAAGGGACTAAGCAAAGTTCTGCTCTCCAACTTACAAACATTTAAAATACATATTTACCTAACACCACCACATCACAAAGAATTTCTTACTCCTAATCTAATTCTCTGACTACATTTACAGGCCTGGAGTCTTGAGGAATTCTTCCATCAGATGAAGAAGAAATCGCCTTTCAAGGGTCACAAAGATTTCCACAAACTAGCCAAGTCACTGGTGGAGACAATCGACAGTCAGCAGGTTGAAAACTACAGTGAATGGCCATTCTTCAAATATTCTCTGAAGCCAATGGCACTGTCGGTGGTACGGCTCTTCCTGGTTTGTTCATGTATTCAATCTAATTTTAAAATAAATTACATATATATATATATATATATATATATATATATATATATATATATATATACATATATAATATATATACACATATATATATATATATATATATATATATATATATATATATATATATATATATATATATATATATATATATGATTATGTGCACCAATTGCTGAAGGTGATTATGTGTGCAAGTAATGCCAACCCCACTACAACAGACAAACGAGAACACACCAAACAGCCTAAAATACAAAAAACAAAAATACCGAGTAAAAATCCAGTAGACACACGCGCGCGCGCAAAATAAAACCTAACCTCCTATCAATACCAACTATCATCAATTCAGGTCCGACGTAACAAAGGGCTGTGTCCGGACGAGCTCTACATCTACTTCCGAGTGACTCCCTGCCACCCGAAGGAAGCCCAGCACCTCGTCTGCACACAAGCAGCCCTGGCCGCTAGGACCATCCTGACGGAGATTAACTGCCGCACCACAGATGTCATCGTTGGGTACACCAAGGTGAGCAAACTCTGGTTCAGGAATTGTGTGTGTGTGTGTGTGTGTGTGTGTGTGTGTGTCACGGGCCCCACACAATCTTGAATGTCCTATCACCTCTTATCAACACGTGTCCGTATGATGACTACTGCATATTCATTCCTAAGGATACACAAAATTTAATCCAGGATAAAAGACTGATCGTATCCTAAAGCACTAAATGCAAATATTTATACGGTAGTTACAATTTTCGCTCTTCAGTCCATGATTTCATGAAGTATATGTATGTGTGTGTTTCACGAGCCACATACAACCTTGAATGTCCTATTGGCTCATATCAACCCGTGCCCATATGATGGCTTTACATATTCATTCCTCAGTGGATATAAAACAATTAATATCGAGGATTCAGAGGATAAATACGGATCGTATCCTATCTTGAATGTCCTATTACTTCATATCAAGACGTGTTCAAAAGATGATTATACATATTCATTCTTCAGTGGATATAAAAACATTTAATATGCACGATTCAGAGGATAAATAACTATCGTATCCTAAAGTATTCAATGTAATGATTTACGGAGTAGTCACAACCCTAATACAATTCAACTTGTATTTTAATATTTTACTTAAATTTTGTTTACTTATTTATTTATCTCTTCTTTCTGTATTTCCCATTACCTTCTGTTACTTCTTTCTGATGAACAACATATTCTTTGGAAGCTTGAGGGTTTGTTCCATATGAATAGGGTTCATCTTCTGAATAATAATAATAATAATAATAATAATAATAATAATAATAATAATAATAATAATAATAATAATAATAATAATAATAATAATAATAATAATAATAATAATTTTCACTCTCCAGTCCATGATTACTGTTTAAAGCCAGTTCTGACATAATAAAATATGTTTACACAATGCATCATTAAAAACTATCCCTTATGTTGTAAATGACACTTGCAAAACAGCTGGTGTCATCAACTGAATGCTGAGAAATCATAGGATTACTGACAAAAATTCTCTCTCCTTTACCTATTTAAAACCTGGTTTTAAAGGGATCTGACAATATTCCAAATATCTATTGTAGAATTTTTGAGCACAACTCTTCATTCAAAAATACTAATCCTTTTCATATTAAATTAGTTTTAAGTGACTAAATATTATTCCAGGAATCTATAATAATTTCTTTTAACTTCTAACTCCCCAAATTTTTCGTGAAAAGGATACCAAATTTTAAAAAAAATAAAGGTTTAATGCATTAGTAACATAGATACGGTGGGGAAAAAAAACTGCCATTTCACCCAGAAAACTTTGATGACACTAGCTACCAATGTGCACCCGCTCAAAAAAAGTGCACGATGAAGAAAAATACTAAGGATACACACACACACACAAAATTGTAATTCCATACTATCGCGTCTGCATATTGTTGACATATCCCTGTGTCTCACCCAACTGATAGAAATGTCAAACCAAAACAAAAAAGGAAAACTGAAACCAAAAACTGTATCCTACAATCATATCACCGCCACACCTGCATCATTGCATTTAATCATGTTTCAAACTGCATATAGCATGGCGCTCTCTCTCTCTCTCTCTCTCTCTCTCTCTCTCTCTCTCTCTCTCTCTCTCAAAAACCGAATACAAACCCAAAACTTCAACTTGGACCTCATCAAACCAGAAAAGAAAAATCTCCACTAACTGGAAATGAATACTGACGCACCACCAAAATGTACATTTAAGCACCAAGTCACGAAATGCTCCAACGAAAAACTGAACTGCTAGAAATACTGTACTGCAATTCAAACGCAAAAAGACATATGTTCGAATCCCGGTAGAGGTTGGTGCACTTACACGTAATTCCCGCTGGAAATACTTATTCCCAAGGTAAAGTCAAATTGACAGTAATGGATATTGTGGTCTAATGATTGAAAGTATAAAGTCAAGAGTAAAATTTGTGATACATATATATATGTATGTACGTATATATATTAAAATTTATGATATATATATATATATATATATATATATATATATATAATATATATATATATATACATATATATACAGCATATATAATATATAAATTTATATGTGAAATATTTTCTGAAATCTATCTAATGAAAGGATCCCATAAAAACACCAAAAGGGTAGAAAGTTATAGCTATTATTTCAGAGACACTGTCTGTCTCCCTCAACAGGCAGGTGATGAATGAAATAAGAGTTACAGAGCAGTGGTATTTATACCAATTATGGAATATTCCAGAAGTCTGCCGCTACGTCACTCCTGTTGGCAGCTTCTCCTTAAACTTCTTAACAGCTGGTTGGGTCAGATCTGAATCCCAGGCTCCTTTGGGGAGGTTCATCGTATTTCTTTGTTTAATCAGTGCTGATTCTATCATCTGGCTTTTGAACTGACAATTGCTGCTATAAATTATACGTGACATATTCCAGTTTATTTTGTGGTTATGATTATGTGGTTAAAAATAGCTGAGCTCTATTGTCCACACCTTATTTGACATTTACGTTGTGTTGATCTCTGGGGGAGTACTTTGCCTGTACAACCGATGTAGGATCGGTCAGAGTCAAGGCAAAGGATTTCGTATACTCCAGTTTTAGCCAATCTATACAAGGCATATTTTGAAACTATAATAAATGAAATAAAACCCAAAGACTGCTGTGGATGAGATATGTAGATGATATCCTAACATTCTAGGAAGATAGGTGGGGCAATTTCAACCAATTTTTCAAAATTATATGCATTAGTGACCAGCATCAAATTCAAAGTTGAATGGGAAACAAACAACAAAATTCCTTTTCCTGATGTTTTAATAATTAGAGACACGGCAGGATATAAATTTACCATATTCAGAAGACCAACATTTTTCACTTTCATATATTCGCCATTTTAGTTATCATAACATTAATAACAAATTGGCATAGCCAGCAATTTGTTCTTAAGGGCCTTATGGATTTTCTCCCAAGAATTCCTGGAAAAGGAATTTGAACTAGCCTGTAAGCAGCTGTCATCATTAAAGTACCCTGACCATATAATTGAGACAACGATCTATAAAGCGAACATAAATTTCTACTGACCTCATCAAAAAATGACCAGAGAGACGCCTAACAATAAAATCAAGATCCCACATCTGGACAGGATTAAGACATTGACACAGACACTTGGAAACTCTAAACCTTTTGTTTTTACCTACCCAAATACCTTAGCCAAATCCTTATTAATGTCTAACAAAAGCCAGTTCCCCAAATTAAGTGTCAAAATCAAAAGCCAGTCCCATCAAAGACACAGGACTAAATATTACAAGATATGGAAAATCATAAACAATCACATCACAAAATTGTCACGTATAATTTATGCAATTGTCAGTTCAAAGTCAGATGACATCAGTGATTTACAGGTAAATCATTCAGATCCCAGAGACTAATACAACATAAATATTCAGCAAGATATGGATAACAGAGCTCAGATATTCGTAACCATATAAACAATCACATCACAAAATAAGCTAGAATATGTCACGTATAATTTATAACAGCAATTGTCAGTTCAAAAGTCAGATGATAGAATCAGCGAACTGATTAAACAAAGAAATACACGATGAACCTGATCATGTGACATTGAAAGTGTTGTGGATTGAACTGGGACGTTTCAGAGTTCTGATAGATAAAAGGTATATTGTATATATGGACATGTATAACTAAGAGCAGCCATTTAATCATTTACGTAGGAAGTGAGTAAGATAACTCATTAACACTTATTTTTTCCAGACATTATACGGAATACCCAGTTTGCGTCACAGTGAAACTCGTCTGTTTCTCCATTTTCCCATTTTTTCCATTCTGTTTTCCATTGTAAAACACCATTTCATGTTTTCTTTTTTCCGTTTTGAATGTTGATTTGACATTTATTTTGGTCTAGAATAATTATGATCTTCTTATATTGTTTGGTGACCAGGGTGTTAGTCACTAGTATCGGTTGGTCTAGAATCATTAATTCAATTGATTGTGAATCGGAATTTCCTATAGTTATATTTTCCATTTTTAGTGTGTGTGAGTCACTCCATTTCATGACCGTAGCTTTTGCTGTAATACTTTCATTAAATTTGAAAATACAGTCCAGTTTTGTATCTCGGTGTTTAATTCCAGTAGGCCTTTGTCTGAGGTTAGATACAGGGAGAGGAGTCGACGAGAGAGAAAGAATGTGCTGACCCAGTGCTGGCCATTTGCTACCAGAAAATCTTAGGGATATGATGCTGTTCTTAAAACAGATGCAGTAAAAGATTATGACCCTAATTGACCTTGTGAAGGGTCATAACGGTGTGGTGGGCAGCAGTCAGGTCGTTAGTATATAGGGTATAGGTTACGCTTCTGAAGAGACATGTCTTATTATTACTGGTATTGGCATCTCACAATAGGATTTGATGGTTCAGCAATTCGGTTTAGGGAGGTGTTAAATGCACTCGAGTCAGTCTTTCTCGAGCATGAGTGTGTGTGTGGTTTAATGATGTGTCACGGGCCGCAAAGTTTTAGTGTGTTTATAGGTATTTCTGGACTTTAGTTCATATTGGGGAATGTTTGGGGAAGAGGGTGTGCGCATCGTGTGTAATTACGGTATCTTGACCGCTTGTGTGTGGTAAAACACGTGAAAACGCGCACTTCTTTTTTTTCCTCACTCTTTCTTTGGTGGAAGGATTTTCGCACAGTCAAGCAGAGGCATACATAAGTGTTATTATTATTTCTGAGGCATACATAACTGTTATTATTATTTTTTTATTGTTAATTTTAGTGTCAGATTTGAAGTGTACAAGCCAGTTAAGGAGGCGGGTGGAATATGGTTTTTTGATTGCACTGCAACTAATATCGGGCATTGGCAGTAGTGACGTCATCCCCTGAGTGACGTGTCAGGGACATCATTAGTTGGGCAGAGTTTCTTGCCTTCTTCGCCATCCTATGTAGGATATTTGAATTTTGGGCGTGACTTACATGTTTTGTTTTTTTATATGGCAATCCGCAGTTTGCATCTGTGTTTTGGGCTTAATAAGGGGATTATTTAATTATTGTATTATCTCTGGGGACTGTGATTATTGGGAAATAATTTATTTAATAGTTGAGTTACTGTGAGTAAATATTCCTTATGCAAGTGTGTGTACACTCGGCAAGAAAAGTGAGGATACAGTTTTTTAAATCTTCGGACATATATTGCTAAATAATGAGACATCTGGCAACTTTAGAAAGGGGAGGAGCTTCAGTCTTCTTGTGTTTGCTTGACCTCCTATAACTTTCAATCATATTCTACGGTTCTGAAATCATTGATACTTAAATGCAGTAGTAAGCTTTACAATATTAGTTCAAGTTGTAATTTGCAGCGACAGTTCTGAGCAAAATAAACATTTTTCCACATAACCTACGAAGTAACCTTGCACATATGAATTTATGACACCACAATGAACGGAACGCTTGCATAATCGGAAACGCGATCTTCCATAATGAAATCAAGAGTTAAATTTGAGCTTTGTCCAACGAAAAACTTGGGGAACAATAAAGGAACGAATGCAATGTTATGGTGAGAGAGAGAGAGAGAGAGAGAGAGAGAGAGAGAGAGAGAGAGAGAGAGAGAGAGAGAGAGAGAGAGAGAGAGAGAGTTGCTGTTGTGTAGGCCTAGGCCTATGCCTATATATAGAGAGACTCATTTCATTATTTTTTTTCTTTTAGAGATTGAGCGATACTATATTTGTATAGTATGTTTTAACAATGGAGAGAGAGAGAGAGAGAGAGAGAGAGAGAGAGAGAGAGAGAGTTGCTGTTGTGTAAGCCTAGGCCTACATGTAGAGCTACTCATTTCATTATTTTTTTTCTTTTAGAGATTGAGCGATACTATATTTGTACAGTATGTTTTACCCTAAGAAGAGAGAGAGAGAGAGAGAGAGAGAGAGAGAGAGAGAGAGAGAGAGAGAGAGAGAGAGAGAGAGAGAGAGACTATGGCAACGGTAAGAAACATCCAGTTACTTGTGTTTTCCCGCCGAAGTTATCGCGGTACTCCGCACATCATCGAGAACGCTCTTGCGGATTTAAATAGATTGGGTCAACCTGCCCTAGCTGTCACAACATTTACTGCCATTAATTCCAGCTGACCTTTAACACCGTGAAATACAAATATGAATCTGTAAAAATTAAAGAAATCATCATTACCTCGTATGATGATGCAATAATAAGCTTGTTCATAACGGAAAACGAGTAAATATTGCCGTTCTGATAAACAGTACTACAACGAGATATCCACACACTATCTTTTAGATCTCTATGAATGAAGTCATCTGAGAAATTCTGATTACTTCGGACATGCATGGTTTTTAAGTATCTGAACGTTTTTGTTTTGCAGAATTAACATATATGATATAATTTGCATTGTATTTTCATATTCTAGAGTAAATTTACTGAGATTATGTGTTTTCTGTAAGAAATAAATTAAAATTCGATGAACAAAATCTAAAGAAAACTGTATCTTCACATTTCTTGCCGAGTGTACATTTCTTAGACTTTTAAACTTTTTTTTATAGTTACATACATACGTGTTTTATTTTCGGTACGTACGTGCGTGTATGCAAAAAAAGCTGGAAAGCTGTTTTTGCCTTGACGACTGGAGAGGCGGGCTTACTTCGGTTTTTTTTTTTTTTTGCCTTGACGACTGGAGATGTGTTGGGGAGATGGGGGCGGGGGAGATATTGCACTAAAGGGACGGGAACGATTCTTTTTTTTTCTCTCTCTCTCTCACTTCCATTTGCTCGAGTCCTGTTTTCTTTATGTGAGGGTAGACTCCCA
The DNA here is from genome assembly GCF_040412425.1 of Macrobrachium rosenbergii. NCBI lineage: Eukaryota > Metazoa > Arthropoda > Malacostraca > Decapoda > Palaemonidae > Macrobrachium > Macrobrachium rosenbergii. The sequence continues at coordinate 63,904,446 of NC_089743.1, forward strand.
TTCTCTTTACTTAAGGGGGGGACTGAGTGTTTTTTTTTTTTTTTTTTTTTTGCCTAGAAGACACAAAGTTCATCTTGACCTACTTTGCAGTCAGCTGTGCGCTGGGCCCCCTGTTTTTTCCCATGGGTTTTTTTACTTAATTATGGGTTTAATTAATATTTTCTTTTTATTTTTGAGGATTAATTGTTAGAATAACAGGATTTAACATTGTGGGTTTTGTAGTGTGTGGGAATTCTTTCAGAGAGAATTTTTTTCTGTAAGGTGAAAATGGCGAGGAAATAGTGATCAGAGATTCTTTAAGTCAGCCTATGGTTGTGTAGGGTGCGGAGATTCAGTCCACAGTTTGAAGGGTTTTGTTGAAATTTGGAAGAGTCAAAGGTCGATGGTTAGGTTGAGTTCTCGGGCCCCATGGGTTTGTTGTTTTAATTGTAACATGCAGGGACACATTAAAAGATTTTGCCGTCTTAAATATTGTAACGGTTGTAGGAGTTATGGTCATCCTTGGCAGTCTTGTCCGTCTTTGAGACAGAATATTGGTAGACCCACATTTCACAATTTTGGTAGCTCAAGTAAGAAAGTTCCTCAAGCGGATTTTTCAAGGGGATCTAGCGATCGACGGGCATTGTCTAAAGAGCTATCATTTGCAAAGGAAAACTGGATGGGTGTTTCGTGTGATATAGGACTACTTACTGGGAGAACCCTCAGAGGCAAAGCTAGTGGTAAAACGGTCTGTGCATGGGATAAATGTAAGGGTTTTAATAGACACAGGAGCCTCTATTAATTGATGAATTATGAGTTGTTCCGATCGGTGTTTTCTGATCATTCTTTGAGACCTGCTGAAGGGAAAGTATGTGATGTTCAAGCAAATAGGTTACAGGTTTTGGGATACGTAGATGTGGATTTATCTCTTGGGAGTAAAACTTTTACAGAACCATTTCTGGTTTTGCAAGGGGCTGCTTTGGGGAATACATTGTTACTGGGTCATCCAGGATGTTGAAGACGCAAAATCTCAGTTCATACAGGGGCATGTGATATAACCATTGGAGTGCCTGGTGTGTTTGTCTTATGAGGGGATGGATGTGTGTGTAGTGGATGATGAAGATGGATCAGGTGTACATGAGAATGTGAGTGGGTGCTGAACATGTGTTGGTGGGTAAGAAGTTTTATAAAGGGGTTCTGTCGGATGATGTGGTTCTTGGTCCTGGTATGGTTGCTTTGGTGAAAGTTTGAGTGAGATGGGTGCATAAATCCAGACAGGTGTGTGTGGAGTGTAGCGAAAAGCTGAAGGGGGTAGTGTGTAAGGGTTCTATAAACAAGTTATCAAGGTCAGGGGATACTTGGGTGGAATTGCTAAACTGTAATGATTCAGTTAGCAATTATCAGAAGGGTACCTATGCAATCGACTTTGTTGACTGGGTCAATGAAGATAATTCAATTGCTATTGTTTGGGATCAGGTTAGGTTTAGGTTGTTAGGTTAGGTTAGGTTTAGGTTGTTAGGTTAGGTTAGGTTACGTTTAGGTTTAGGTTTAGGGTTAGGTTAGGTTAGGTTAGGTTAGGTTAGGTTCGGTTAAGGTTAAGGTTAAGGTTAAGGTTAGGTTAAGGTTTAGGTTAAGGATAACGTTAGGTTAGGTTTAGGTTTAGGTTTAGGTTAAGGTAAGGTTAGGTTAGGTTAGGTTAGGTGAGGTTAGGTTTAGGTTAAGGTTTAGGTTTAGGTTAAGGTTAAGGTTAGGTTAGGTTAGGTTAGGTTAGGTTTAGGTTTAGGTTAAGGTTAGGTTTAGGTTAAGGTTAGGTTAGGTTAAGGTTAAGGTTAAAGCTAGGTTATGTTAAGGTTAAGGTTAGGTTTATGTTAAGGTTAAGGTTAGGTTAGGTTAGGTTTAGGTTAAGGTTAGGTTAGGTTAGGTTTAGGTTAAGGTTAGGTTAGGTTAGGTTTAGGTTAAGGTTAGGTTAAGGTTAAGGTTAAGGTTTAGGTTAAGGTTAGGTTAGGTTAAGGTTTAGGTTAGATTACGTTAGGTTAGGTTAAGGTTAAGGTTAGGTTAGGTTAGGTTAGGTTAGGTTAGGTCAGGTTTGGTTTTGGTTTAGGTTTAGGTTTAGGTTAGGTTATGTTAAGGTTAGGTTTAGGTTAGGTTAGGTTAGGTTAGGTTACGTTAGGTTAAGGTTACGTTAGGTTAAGGTTAGGTTAGGTTAAGGTTAGGTTTAGGTTAGTTTTAGGTTAGGTTACGTTAGGTTAGGTTAGGTTAGATTAAGGCTAGGTTAGGTTAGGTTAGGTTAGGTTAGGTTAGGTTTAGGTTTAGGTTTAGGTTAGGTTAGGTTAGGTTAGGTTAGGTTAGTTAGGTTTAGGTTAATGTTAGGTTAGGTTAGGTTAGGTTAGGTTTAGGTTAATGTTAGGTTAGGTTAGGTTAGGTTTGGTTTAGGTTAAGGTTAGGTTAGATTTAGGTTATCGTTAGGTTAGGTTTAGGTTAGGTTAGGTTAGGGGAGGTTTAGGTTAAGGCTAGGTTAGGTTAAGGCTAGGTTAGGTTAAGGTTAAGGCTAGGTTAGGTTAGGTTAAGGTTAAGGTAGGTTAAGGTTAAGGTTTAGGTTCAGGTTTAGGGTAGGTGAGGTGAGGTTAGGTTAGGTTAGGTTAGGTTAGGTTTAGGTTTAGGTTAAGGTTACATTAGGTTAGGTTAGGTT
>NC_089743.1:63917113-63922113 GCF_040412425.1 Macrobrachium rosenbergii
ACTCTTTAGCCTTCATCACTGAAGGATAAAATTATCAAAATGTTAATGTAAATGGAAATAAAAAAAGGTTTCATTACCTGCTACATTACCACACACACGCATTATACAATATACATATATATATATATATATATATATATATATATATATATATATATATATATATATATATATATATATATATATATATATATATCCCAGACATACAGTTTCTATAGTTTCTTCATCCTCAAAAAGGACAGATTGGTGCTCTCTAGAGCACCTTTAACCACAGGACAACGAATGCCATCTGGGCCACAGGCTGCCTTTTTTTAGAAACTGTCTCAGCTAATTACAATTATTTCGTTGAAAAACTCATATTAAAAGCCTTGCAATGTAAAGTGAAACTGATGACCCTCCACTCTAATCCCTGTCGCTAACCAAACGTGGTTTTACTTCAGTTTTCTTTGATGATCCACTATCTGGTTGGAAGGAGTATCTGCCAATATCTAGACTGCAGTTTTTTTATATTTATGTCAGACAACAAGACTGTCAAAACATGCTTTCAGTAATCAATCCATCTTCCATCTGAAATGAGCTCGTAACCTTTGGTATCCTGATGGACTGTGCCTCGGAAGGGTTTATAAAGTACCAAGGGTCGGGTCTTGCCATTTTAACTCTCTCTTAAATTACCAACATTTTTTAGTATACGTACACTAGTGGTCAAATACCCTTGATTTTCATAAGAACATATGAAAGAATCCTAAAGCCCTTAAATCAGTAGTTTTCCAAAATATTATGAGGATCATTTACATCTTTGCAACCTGAGGATCTTGCTGCACGAGAGGCTGGATAATGATGACAATTAGGCGAAATGATGGGCTAGTCAAGACAGATGGTGTGGGCATGTGGTAAGGAAGAGTGAGGAGGAAGGAGTGAAGAGGGCTGGAGGGAACCTTTTAGGGGTAGAAGTAGGAACAGAATATAGAATTTAGGCCAAAGGCCAAGCACTGGCACCTATGAGGTCATTCAGCGCTGAAAGGGAAACTTACAGTAAGAAGGTCTGAAAGGTGTAACAGGAGGAAAACCTCGCAGTTGTACTACGAAACACCTGTTAGGAGAGGGTGGGAAGTATGATGGACGAGAGACATTATGAACTGAGATACAGTAAAAAGAATGAAAATGCTCAGGTGGATGTGTGGAGTAGCAAAAATGGACAGGATCAAGAATGAAAGAATAAGATGAACTACTAAAGTCATAGAACTATCGAAGGAGGCCCAGGAAAGAAGACTGCAATGGTATGGCCATGTAGTGGGAAGGGATGAGACATATGTAGGGAGGAGAGTGACGAAGATGGAGGTGCCTGGTGGGAGAGCAAGAGGAAGACCAAAGCGAAGGTGGATGGATGTAGTTAGAGAAGATCTGACAGACAAACAATTGTCAGAGGATGAGGTGTTTGACCGAGCCAGGTGGAGAAATGCTGTCAGAAACATCGACCCCACATAGAAGTGGGAAAAGATGCAGATAAAGAAGATAGAGTATAACGAATGAAAGGGGTTACAGCTAAGGGACGCTGCAAAGAACCTTAAGCAACGCCTACACCACTTAGGCATTACACCTCCTACGGGTAGGTAGAAGGACAAGAAGGGTACAGACGATTATATGGAGTGATAACGTGAAGGAGGATTTAGAGACGAGGGGTTCAGTAGAGGAAGAAGCTTTCGAAAGCAATATTTGGAGATGTACCAAGGCAACCGAACCCTTAGCGTTGGATAGCAGTGGGGATTAAGAACATGAACCTATGGTTTAAAACCTTACGAACTCTTCATCAAGAACTCAGGAGCACAAAAGAAAAAAATTAATTTCGTGAAATGATCCAAAAATATTTTCTAATTCGTGTAATTCATTCTTCAATACAGGAATTAAAGCTAATGAGTTCTTCAAAGTTCTTCATTGGCAGGGTGGTAGAGCTCTCGGCTAGTACGCTGTTGGCCCAGCGTTCGACTCTCCGACCGGCAAATGAAGAATTAGAGGAATTTATTTCTGGTGATAGAAATTCATTTCTCGTCATAATGTGGTTCGGATTCCACAATAAGCTGTAGGTCCCGTTGCTAGGTAACCAGTTGGTTCTTAGCCACGTAAAGTAAATCTAATCCTTCGGGCCAGCCCTAGGAGAGCTGTTAATCAGCTCAGTGGTCTGGTTAAACTAAGATATACTTAACTTTTTCTGTCACTCCTATTTACTCCCGGACAATTTGGTATACGATTACAAACTTACCCCATTTATATTCACGTTTTTCTAATTTAACCAATTTCGTTCAGAAACATTTCATATGCCTTTAAAAAAACTTCGAACTTCTGAAAATCTCTCGAAATTCCTAAATAACAGCTATCTTACAAATTTCAAATTATCTCTCTGGTCAGAAACTTACACCTGCAGACACCTACAAATGCTACCTTCTACAAATCCTCAACATATATACTTGATTCACCACACAAAAAGTGATGGTTAAAGGTTTTCTTGTTTTATGATTTCAACGATTTTTCGAGATCTTAACCAGACTTAAGTTCCCAAGGTTGTTCCATCTGTTATAACCTCTATGATATTAAGGAATAATTACAGTACTTACACTTTATCAATTTATTGTGTTGTACAAGTCTCCCATTTGATATCCAAATCAAATCCAAAGTAGGTTAATGCGCGTGCGCAATGAATCAAGGACCTGTTTGGCTATATGGAAAGCATGTCATATATCTTCTTCTAAGAGCGATTAAATTTTGTTCCTCACGTAACTTATTCTTATTTTCTTTTTTATTATTATGCACGTTACCATACATTAATTCATCTGTCCTGTTTTTCCGCGGCATACATCAATAAAGGTTTTATAGATAACTTTACAAGAGAACAGTGCAGAAAACTGACTCACGACACGGATATCTTCACTCCCAATATCTCGTAATTAGAAAAAATAAAAAAGAAAAGGAAACCTTCAAATCTAATATCACTCCAAAATGGTCTCCGCCTCACTTGACAGCACCCTAATTTACTTCCGAAATGAAGATCCAGAAAGCAGTCAAGATAAGTTACACAACAGCAACAGCAACAATAATAAAAGGAGTCCACTCACATCCCAAACACGAACACCCCATCCCTACGCAAGATATGTAATGGATTCCTTCCGCAGACAGCAAAAGGAAGCGGCAGTTCCGGACACAAATTATCGCCTCACTTTTTACAAGTCCACATCGGCAGCCTCCTTCCACTCAGAGGTTCACGTCCTTCCTTCCAACTCGTATCATTCATGTTTGGGTTCCTTGTTATTCCGTATACCTTCACAAAAGAAAGCCCTGAATGACATCGGATTCGAGCTCCTCACAGAACATCGAGATGATGGCGTCTTTCATCTTCTTCTGAAGACTGACGTATCCGCTGCCTTTGACATTGTACAGTGGAATGACACAGAACTATTACGTAATCCGGTAGTCGAGAACTCTACAAGATCTTATTCCTTGTTCCTTACCTACCATTACAGTCTTGGTTCCGTTAGTCTGTCTGTCTGTACGTTGTTTTCTTTCCTTTTTTAGTTTTCTGTAAAAGAAAACTACTGAGATGGATATTTGCCTGTCCGTCCGCACTTTTTCTGTCCGCCCTCAGATCTTGAAAACTACTGAGGCTTGTGGGCTGCAAATTGATGTTGATCATCCACCCTCTAATCATCAAACATGCTAAACTGCAGCCCTCTAGCCTCAGTAGTTTTTATTTTAAGGTCAAAGTTAGCCTTGATCATGCGTCTGGCAACGATATAGGACAAGCCACCACCAGGCCGTGGTTAAAGTTTCATGGGCCGCAGCTCATACAGCATTGTACCGAGACCACCGAAAGATAGATCTATTTTCGTTGGCCTTGATTATACGTTGTGCAGAAAACTCGATTGCACCGAGGAAACTTCGGAGCATTTTTAACTTGTTTTATTATAATTTTTCAGGGCACTAGGCTACCTAGGTGTTTTACCTTATCAATTACCAACTAGTGCAGTTTTGCGTACATATTTACCTTACCATCAGCAATACCAATAAGAAATCTTATAAGGTAAGAGGCATTATAGTGCATCAGTATATAATCCATAGCACCTAACTTATGATCTTTAAGAAAACGTGACGTCATTCTTATAAAATATAAAGAGTTAAAACGTTACCGTAATGTTGGTGACCTGAATATTTATAATAAACTTCTAAGAGGCATATAAAATTAAGGAGACGAACATGTAGACTGCACAAAAAGTCAAAGTTGAAAGCCCATACCAAAGAGCAAATTTAGAAAGTTCAACACAAGATATTTTTAAAAGCAGTAATAGACATTAATAAAAAAAATTCCTCCCCACCAAAAAATAACCTTTTTACAAATCGAGTGGGTCCTATAAAAGCGATGAAAAAACTTACAAATTAGGCCATATTCATTAAAACGTTTGACCTCCAATAATTTGCTTGAGTAACGATTCTAAGTAAATTCATACATGATGGCCAGGCCTCTTCACCACCAATTCACGTACCAGTAAAGGTAAATTAACATTTTTTTTAAATCATTACTGATGCTTGATAGTAGTCTAATACGAAAATAAAAAAACACCATTTCCCTCTTATTATTTAAGATATATGACTTAATCCCTTTCAATCTTCTTACTGACGAGAGAAACTAAAAAAAAAAAAAAAGTCCCTTTTTCTCTCGCTATTTAAAATATGACTCTTCCTATTTCAATTTTGTCACTGATTACTAAGTATCAAATAACAATTTCTGAACTGTTAATGATTTTTACCTTTTGTAATAACAATCAAAAGTTATCTACCTTCCACATTTATTTTATATATCTTAATATATTAAATGGGCTTTTGAATAAATCACTGTGGTATCTTAATTTCATCTTTCCTGCTCCACTCTCCATCACTCAATACTCACTATCGACCGAATGACATCAATGAGAAGGGCAGTTTTAATGTTATAGGATTATATCCTATCTTTGACG
>NC_089743.1:63924613-63937113 GCF_040412425.1 Macrobrachium rosenbergii
TCAATTAACTATGGGGACAGGGAAATATGGCGGGCGAAGTAGAAGCAAGCGTATTTTGAACCAGCGAATAGCAGTTAAAGCCAGTTTTCACCAACGTAGAAATCAACTCCCCCACTTAGCTGATCTGGGATAAACAATGTAGGCCCCCTTTTCACCCCCATCACGTGATGGGGGAGTAGTTAGGTATTGCGAACTTAAGGGACATATTGGGGCTGTCCGACAGGTAGGACCTTAACCTCTAAGTACTTAATCTTAAGGATCCTTTCCCTCCGCTCTCTTTGCTGGCCGTATGACTTTTGCAGGTCGACGATAGGCCTACATCTCGACAAACACCACTGAGCCTTCTCAGAGATGGGATCAGAGGCCTCCAAGATCCAGTCTAAGACGCATGTCCTGTGTCCCTTCCTCTCTCCGCTGGGTGAAAGCTACGTTGATGACCGGTCGAGTCGATCATGTCTTGGCGCCAACATCTGTGGACCAGGTTCATTAATCACAAGTAGTCAGTAAGCCAGCCCTTTCCCTCCCCACTGAAATCCCTTGATTTTTCCATTCCTTCAAACTTCAATTCCTTTCTCCATAAAAGCCTTTCTCTTTGTTAAGTCATCCTGCCGCGAGCAGCCCGTAATTCGCTCCATAACTTGCTTTGAACTCAACATAAAACGATTCAGTGATAAGTATCCCAAAATCCCCTCCCCAGTGCAAATCAAGGGCAAATTAGGCTAAGTGATATAAGTGTTTGAAGCTTCCCCTTTATGTGACGGCGAACACGTGGTCCTTGTTTCAAAAGCCCAATCCACCACGATTCCAAGACTGTGATTAAGTGGTTTCTCATATTTATCATCTGGGCTACATAATGTTTAGAATTTAAGAACGAGCATTTGTGTAATACTTTTACAGGGAGATTTCATTTCTCTTTTGTGTGGTATTAACTCTGGAACTCTCTTACAGGGAGTCATCATCTGCCCAGTTGCATATCTATGTCACACTAGTTCATGACTGCCATCCAAATTTCGCAACCATTCCTGATCGCAGCCTGAAAGCGGAAATTCCGTTGCTACAAGAGAGTCATTTTAATTCATTTATTCCATTACCCTGGAGTTCACCTCTTTCAAAGAATTACCATCGGTGAAGATTTGATGTAATTTTAACATAACCGAGTTGTTATAACGGGGATTATTGTACCTTTAGCCCCTCCTATTTACATTACTCATTTGCCAAGTACTGCATTATTGCTCTACCGTATGTAATTTATGTGGTTTAATGGGTTTGCATTTTACATTCCTGTTGGGTCTTGCATATTTGCCTCATTCTCTGTAAATAAACCCTTTTAAATTGTCAAGGAATTCTAATTCCAAATGGCAACCTTGCATTTATTACTCAAATCCAGGAAGTTCTAAGGTGAGTTCCCATAATTTTCATCTTTTTGATTATAAACTCAGGCTCCCTTGGTTTAGAGGCAGTCCACAAAAATAAACTGTTCCAATTCTCTGCCCAACCAAGGACCCAGTTTGTAACAATATATACATAATGGTAGTTTCTTATCACTGGGAGGGTATTTCAACTGTTAGGGTAATTGTCTCTACATTTTAGTACTTCCCTCTCATTTAGATAAGATTTGATCTTGTAAGTCTTTTGATCAATCATGAATTTATTATTGACATTCTCTCCTACAGACAAATTGTTCATAATGCCACCAAAACGACGATTCAGAGAAGAATGGTTGGAAAATGAAGATTACAGGGAATGGTTAGTCAGGGTAGAGGGAGACCCTCACAAAGCCTTTTGCCATGTCTGCAAAAGTCAGTTGCTGGCAGACGTAACTAGCTTAAAGTGGCGCAAAGTTACAAAATTGCACTCTGATATGATGTCAGTACTTAATAACCCTCTTGCCATTGTTCCAGCCGCTAGTACCCCCACGCAAGATCTTGTGACTAGGGCAGAAATTAAATTAGCAACTTATTTTGCCGAACATAATATTTCATTCACTGCAGCCGATCATATGATAGATTTAATATAAGATATTTCCAAAGATCCCAACGTTGTTCAAAATGTAACTCTCAAAAGATTGAAGGTAACATCGGTAACTAAGAAAACTGGGAGTATAGCAAAGGATGATATTGCTGAAGTGCTTAAATCATCAAAATATTCTATCATAATTGACGAGACGACAGACATCGGTACTAAGAAAACATGTGCTGTCGTCGTGAAATATTATGATCAAAACACCTCTTCAATTCAAACAAGAATGCTTGACTTACTGGATATATATGACAATGCCGATGCAACACCTGAGGGATCTACAGGGCAGCATCTATTTGATTTATTGCTTAAATTGCTAAACGAAAATGATATTCCCTAGAAAATTTCATTGGATTCGCTGTTGATGGCGCTTCAAACATTATGGGCCAATATAACTCCCTTACCAGCCGTCTGAAGAATGTATGTCACTCTGTTCGTATATGTGCTTCAAACGCTGCCAGAAACCTTCCCCGAGCTGTGAGAATTTGATACGAGGAATTTATACCTATTTTTCCCGTAGTTCAAAGAGACAGAGTGAATTTCAGCAGTTTCAAGTGTTTTGTAATACAGAACCACATAAGATTCTTCATGTCTCACAAATACGATGGCTGTCTCTCCACAAGGCTGTACTTTATATCTTAGAACAGTGGCAGTCATTAACCTTATATTTCACAGACAAACATCTTCAAGATAGGCTCCAGACATCCACAAACATCTACGGTGGATTAAAAGATCGTTCAATGCATCTGTATTATACATTTTTAAACTTTATCCTTCCAAAGTTTAATACGTTCAACTTGTTATTTCAGATGAAGGAATCTATGATACAATTGCTATATCAGGCTTGTCATAACTTATGTTTGGATATACAAAAGCCACTTAACACAAATGACTTATCTCAAATAAATCCAGGTGATGAAGCAAATTTCTTGCAACTAAACCAAATATATTTGGGTTCAGAAGTACATCGACTCCTCCAATCACCCGAAATTAGATCTAATGGGGATATGATCACAGAGTTTAGAGCAAGGAGCAGACGGTTTTTGGTGACAGCTTATATAGAAATGAGGAGTAGATTTCCACTGAATTCAAAATTACTGAAACTATGCAGCGTCCTCAGTGTCTCTAATTGCATAAACCCAAATCTGCTGGCAAAAACTCCAACATTAACAGACTTGGCACTGGAGGTACCACATATCATCCAAGAAGATAAATTTCAGGCTCTGGATGATGAATGGAGGACTCTCCCTAATATTGCCCTATCTGAGGAGTTGTGTCATACAAAGAACTCAGAGGAATTTTTCTTAGGTCTGTCTAACCTCCGAAATGGAGACAACGAGCACATGTTCAAGTTCTGACCCTCCCAACATCGAATGCAGGTGCCGAGAGGATATTTTCAAAAATAAATTTGACAAAAACTAAAATTAGAAAATACTAACATCAACTCAAGCTGCACTGGTGAGAGTCTCAGAAACTGTGAAAAATACGGGGGGCTGTATGAAATTTGAGCCCACAAATAAAATGATTAAAGAATTGCAAGGAGTCAGAACTGAAAATGATGATGATGAAGAGGATATTCTGTTATAGTTCACACAGGAATATGTACTGTTTATATATTTACTGCAGTAAAGACTGTTAAAATTTTATTGTTACAATTTACATAGGGATAATACTGTCTATGTATTTATTGCAGTAAAGATTAAAATTTTATTGTTATAATTCATATAGGAATATATAGTTTACATATTTATTGCGGAATAGAAGATTTCAGTTTTATAATTCACATAGGAATATATACCGTTCATATATTTATTGCAGAAAAGTTTTATACTATACACTAGCCTAGAGTACATTTATTTTTACTCGTAAATGTAAATAGTTATTTTGTTTTTTATTTCTGTATAATATTTGTATATTTATGAATATAGAGAACCTATTGTTATATATAATGTTGCTGCAGGATTATTTAGTTTGTAAATATTGTAATTCTAAAAATAAAATTCAACAGGCTCGTAAAAAAAAATCATATCAATTTATATAATCAATGTAACAAGATTGTGAACATATTGTATACATTTTGTTAATTCTGTAATAGTACTGAATTATCAAATCTGCTGTTCAATATGTATGCAATTTGTTACACTGCACGCTGAACGAGAGACCTTGTAAAAAATATCTAAATATTTTTCTAAGTTTACCGTAAGATATGACACGCTTTCTTTAGGTATCTTAGTATCTACTAGATTCGTTTTCTGTTTTAAACATGCCGAATCTAGACTGCAGAGCTTGTGAGAGAGGTGCAAAATAATGAGCAGGGAGACAAGTACTGCTGGTTTATTCATGTTGTTGTTTTAGATTTAGCTGGCCTTGTGCCAGCATGGGCTCTTGCTCCTAGAGCAGCCCATAAGGTTTATTCATGAAAGTTAGCTGCTTATAAAGCGGGATGCGGACGTCTGCGTAGTTCGCAGAGACTGCTGGTACAAAGATTTACAGGTGACCTGACGTGAAACTAGTTCCTTAAAAACAGGACACGTTCATACAGAGAACATAGTGATAAACAATGCAATGTCTGACATATGAAATAAATAACTTGTTACTTCTACATAATACATGATTGCTTGGAAAGACAACATATACACAGTTTACAATTGTGATGATAAATATATATTCCGATCGACCTTAGGTCGGGAAAGGCACCACAGAAAACAGGATGTTCTCCACAGAGAATGCGTTGAGAGGGGACTTTACAATACTCCCCCCACAAGATGGAGGTAACGTCTGATTAAACCAGGTATCTCCTGGGGCAACGAAGGGGGCCTCTCTTTCTTGATGTCAACTGGAGAGGGTGGTCGCCTTCCCTGATGTCCTCTGCAGTGGTTTGTTGGAGTGCATTTCCGTCAGGTTTCTGGGTTTTCCAGGGACGCCCTCGCCTTCTTCCTGAGACCGGGGATGTTGGAGGGGCTGCCATATCCTGCCGGAGATCTTGGGGTCCACCTCCATTGGCCCCCTCCAGGAATGCGGGTTTGAGACGATCTATTGACACCCAGTCTTACCGCCCATGGATGGATATTCAGAATGCCTTCTTGTTCCTTTCCAGGACAAGGAAAAGTCCCCTGTAGGGCCTAGTCAAGGGTAGGCGCATGGCGTCGTCCCTGACAAAGATGTGGGAGGAAGGAGGAGGACATCTCGGGGGCATGAAGGGGGACGTCCTGTCAGTGAATGTCTTTTGGCAGGGGGAGAACTTTCCAACTCTGTCTCGGAGCCTCTGCATTCCTATGTCGTCCCTGTTCTCTGCGACGAGTTCCCCTGGGACTACCAAAGTCTCCCCATAGACTTTTTCTGCTGAGGAGGGGTCGCCGTTGGCTCTGGGGGTGGTCCTCAACCCAAGGAGGACCCAGGGCAGCTGGTACTTCCAGTTTTCAGAGAAGCAACGAGCCATGAGGGACACCATTCCGTTGGCTGCAGGGTTGTAGGCGGTGGTGCTGTGGTGAGCGGTCCCCATTAGACGTGCCAAGGCGGTCCACAGCTCGGACAGGAAAGCGGGTCCCCTGTCTGTTATGTCGTCCAGGGCACCAAACCAGCTGATCCAGCTGGAGAGGAGGGCTTCCATGCATGCACTGGAGGTGGCTTCTTCCATGGGCATAGCTTCGGGCCACCTGGTGGAGCGGTCAACGACTGTCAGTAGGTATCTGGATGCTCCTGATGGGGGAAGGGGTCCTACTACGTCGACGTGGATGTGCCCAAAACGTCTCTTTGGCTGGGGGAATTCGCTCACTCCTGATTCAGTGTGCCACCCCACTTTACTTGTCTGACACTGCATACATTTGTCTTGCCAAGGCCATCACGTCTTTCGTATGCCATTCCAGACAAACTTCTCCGTCAGCAGTCTGGCTGTTGTCCTTCCAGAGGGGTGGGATAGGCCGTGGGTGATGTTGAAAACCAGCCGACATCTGGAGGCGGGTACCAGGGGGCGGGGGCGTCCAGTACTGATATCACTCAGTAATGTTGATCCTCCTGAGCCGATGGGCACGTCCTTCCACTTCAGCAACGTCACGGCTGTACAGTAGGCTGGGGTCTCAGGGTCAGCAGCTTGTTTGCAGGTGAGGTCCTCATAATCGATCCCCAGCTGTACGGAATCTATCTCAATCCTCGAGAGGGTGTCGGCTATCGGGTTCTTCCTGCCAGGGAGGTATTTGATGGTGCAGGTGAACTCTGCAATGGCTGCAAGGTCCCGCTGCTGCCTAGAGGACCATGCATCACCCAGCTTCGTGATGGCATGGACCAACGGCTGGTGGTCGGTCCATGCTGTGAAGGGCGTCCCCTCCAGGAGGAACTTGAAGTGCTATACCGCCTGGTACGCTGCGAGGAGTTCTCGGTCGAAGGTGCTGTAGCGGGACTTGGCAGGGTTTAGCCTCCTACTGAAGAAGGCAATGGGCTAAGGAGTCCCTCTGATGACCTGTTCCAGAACTGCTCCATAGGCTACGTTGCTGGTGTCTGTCGTCAGCTGGAGGGGAGTGCTGGGGTCCTGGCGGGCCAAAGATGTTGCTTTGGCGAGGGAGGCCTTCGTCAGGAGAAAAGCCTTCTGCTGGTCGGGGCCCCACACTAAGGTCATTGGACGTCCCTTCAGCACCTCCGTCAGGGGGGCCATGGAGTGAGCAATCCCCGGGATAAACCTTCTGTAGTAGTTGACCATCCTGAGGAATTCTTGTACGGCCCTGATGGAGGTAGGGGTGGGGAACTTCTCGACGGCTTCGACGACATCAGGCGGATGCCCTCCAGGGATATCTCGTGGCCCAGGAACTCCACCTTCTCGACGCCAAAGGTGCATTTGTCAAACCTGACGACAAGGCCACTCTCCTGCAGTAACTGCAGGACCTTCCAGATGTGTCGCAGGTGTTCCTCTCAGGATCTGGAAAAGATTAGGATATCGTCGACGTAGCAGACGCAGAGGTCCCCAAGGATGCTGTCCATCAACCTCTTGAAGGTCGCGCCCGCGTTCCTCAGGCTGAAGGTGAAGAAGGCAAAGAAGTAGGATCCGAAGGGCGTGACGATGGTGGTCTTGGGGATGTCCTCCAGAGCTACTGGGACCTAAAAATAAGATTTTAGTAGGTCCATTTTGGAGACTATCCTGGCCCCGTGGAAAGAGGCCGTCAGGTCCTGCATGTTCGGCAGGGGATAGTCATCCGGCTCTGTTGCCAGTTTCAGCCGCCTGTAGTCGCCGCAGGGTCTCCAGGTGCCGTCTGCTTTCTGCACCATGTGAAGAGGGAAAGCCCACGGGCTGGGAGCCTTTTTGCATGTGCCCATCCTTTCCATCTCTGTGAAGACCTTTTTGGGCTCCTGAAGGTGCTGTGGAGGAAGCCGTCGGAACTTCGTGTGTGTCGGGGGGTCCCTTCGTCTTGATATGGTGGTATATCCCGTGTTTGGCAGGAGTCCCGGGCATCTGGCGAAGCTCGGGTTTGAAGACCTCCAGGAACTCCTTCAGGAGGGAACCATACTGGTGGGGCATAATGGAACAGATGGCAGGCTCCCTGGGGCCTGGTGACAAGAGCAGGGACTGGCAGGACTGGGTGTCTAGCAGGCGTTTGCAGCCGACGTCGAATGCCAGACTGAAGTGGGCGAGGAAGTCGCCCCCAGGAGTGGAGTCCTGCCATCCACGATGATGAACTCCCAGCTGTACCTCTGGCCAAGGATGGAGATCAACAGGAGCTTGGTGCCATAGGAGAGGATGGGGGACCTGTTTGCAGCCGTCAGGCAGGTAGTCAAGTCCGGCAGACGTCTGCTGTCCTCTCCTGAAGGTGGACCCACCGAACGCATGGTTCAGTGTTGACCAACATCATCCTGTCAAGAGATCGTGTCGCGGACATAGAACCCTACTTGTAAGGGGCCCCTGGGTATTTTTGTTGTTGCTGCCTCGGCGGCCTTTGGGGTTGGCCGCCACCACCTCCATTTTTTGAAGAGAAGAAAGGGCAGGGGGCTTCGCACCTCCAGGCGGCTCTCCCGGACCTCCGGTGGAAGTAGCATAGCCCAGGCCCTTCCCTCTTCTGCTGGTGGGACGACCTTTTCTGCTCAATGGAGTTGATGGGCTCTGTGGTGGGGTCCTCCGGCAGGAGGCAGTTGGCGGAGTGTGTGGGCGTGGTCGCCCGCTTGGCCGCCTTCCTGGAGTCCGTCAGCTGCTGCACCAACCTGATTAGGTCCTCAACCGGCAGGGTGTATGCATCCATGATCTGCCCACGGACCTCTGGCAGTAGCTGCCACAGGAAGATCTCCCACGACAGACTGATTTCCTTGTGCCTGCTGCTCCTGTCAGTCTCAGGGAGGAGGAGGAGGTCCTGGAGGGCGTGCTACGCTTCCAAGAGGTTTCCCTCCTGTCGGCGGTAGAGGGCAAGGTCGAGGGTGCGGGCAGCTCTCTCGGAGACCGGCAGGGAGCAGGTCCTGATGAGAATGGATTTCAGTTCTTGGAAGGTGGCGGGGACCGACGTCGTCATCAACCATGGGGCGATCTTCTTATAAATCTCCTCCAGGAGGGCTTTAATGGTGATATCCACCTTCAACACCTTGTCAGTCAGGCCTGCTATTCTGAATTGTCCCTCAACCCTGTAGAACCAAGATGCTGCATTCTCCCTGGTGAATGGCAGCAGCCTTATGTTAAGGGCCGTTTTTGGTTGGTCCGTCAGGGGGGGCCATCGCATGAGGCGGCGGTACCGGTGTGGAGGTGCGTGTAGGAGGGGGTTGCGAGAGGGAGGTGTCTGCCTCCAAGAGGTTCGTGGTAATTTGTACGTGGTTGGGAATGTCTCCGTCCATGCTCTCACTTGGAGTGTGTGGGAACACTCACGCCAATACACACTGGGGGAGCGTGCCGTGTGGGTCTGCTAATGACATTGGCGACCTGCCGACGAGGGTTGGTTAACGCCCAAACGCTTTGTTAGAGCACCGTAGTTAGTCTATTAGGGGCGTGGATTAGGTACATTGGGCCTAGACTTACTCACCGTTTGGGTCCGTTAATGGCTTCCGGGAACCACTCCAGGGGTCACCACTCTGAGAGAGGTACGAAATAATGAGCAGGGAGACAAGTACTGCTGGTTTATTGATGAAAGTTAGCTGCTTATAAAGCGGGATGTGGACATCTGGATAGTTCGCAGAGACTGCTGGTACAAAGATTTACAGGTAACCTGAGGTCAAACTAGTTCCTTAAAAACAGGACACATTCATACAGAGAACATAGTGATAAACAATGTCTGACATATGAAATAAATAACTTGTTACTTCTACATAATACATGATTGCTTGGAAAGACAACATATACACAGTTTACAACTGTGATGATAAATATATATTCCGCTCGACCTTAGGTCGGGAAAGGCACCGAAGAAAACATGATGGTCTCCACAGAGAACACATTGAGCGGGGACTTTACAAGCTCTCGGCAACCTTGTTTCTGTTTACATTTAGTTTAACGCTGTCACTCCTCTAGGTCAGTCCTTAATCTTTTGTTTTGTAACCCCTTTCATGGCTATTTTCATTTTTAATGTAATGATTTTTAAAATTTTGTTCTTTAATTTTAATGCTTGTGCATATTACTGAAATTTTTTATGAATAATTTTCAGCTTTTCAATCCTTAACTTCTAGTTTTAGTTTTTATGACTTTCCAAAGAATTTTATTTTTCATTTTAACAGCCCTGATGATGTAATTAATTTGATAATTAAGAAAAGTTGGAATAAAGTCAGCTTGTATATCTGTGTCCTCTGCCCTTCATTGATGATTTTATATATATATATATATATATATATATATATATATATATATATATATATATATATATATATATATATATATATATATATATATATATATATATATATATATATATATATATATATATATATATATATATATATATATATATATATATATATATATATATATATATATATATATATATATATATATATATATATATATATATATATATATATATATATATATATATATATATATATATATATATATATATATATATATATATATATATATATATATATAATATATATATATATATATATATATATATATATATATATAATGTGTGTGTGTGTGTGTATATACACATATATAAAATATACTTACATGTAAATATATACATAATATAAATATATACATAAAATAACCCTATGAAACTATGAACTTCACGATTTAATAATACTTTTCGGTTAACCTTAAGCACGTCCAAACCTGCTTCAGATATGTCAGAATCTGCTTATGCGGTTAAGGTTAACATCATTCTGTAATATCTAGCGCGGGTCGAATCCTACCACGGGAGTCAGAATTTCTTCTTTTGGGTCTTAGGCTTTGTAGTGACAAGTGCATCCATAAAAAGTAACCAGTTTTATTGTTATATATATATATATATATATATATATATATATATATATATATATATATATATATATATATATATATATATATAAAATTTTAAACCTGGGGTCTTGCTGGATTAATGGGGTATACTAGGATGATAAACAACTTACATTAAAAACAACAAAATATAGCTGAAGGCCTACTTCAAGAGGGGAATGATTAGATAAACTCTGGGGTTTAACTTAATTAATTACATTTGCAAAAGAAAACACATCAGAAGAGTGGTTCTGTAATTCCGGTGTCATAAAGCAAAGAACATATGATGAGGAATTTCCTGGAGGGAATACAATGGGTTGCCCGCTTCAAAGGGCATTGAAAACGAGGTAGTGGGTTCCACTATGCACACAAGATGATACGCAGATCCACAGCTGAATCCTCCTAATCTGCAATCGAAACACTTATGTTTACTCAACTGAAACTAGCACTGTAATGAAGGAATTGAGTATTGCATAGAAGATGCCTAGACTGAGCTCGATTTCAGTGACTCGAATATCATACGATTACGTTACACTTCTCGTATATGCTTTGCAAATTAAATAGCACAAAATACAAGAAGCAATACAGGGCTCACTGTAGGTATATCGCACTATGAAAAGAAAAAGAAATTCATTGAAGGCAAATAGGGAACATGGCTGATGAAAAAATCTTAAATCCTGGTACTTTAGCTTTTTTAGGAGCTGAAGTTCTCTTCTTATGAGGGCCAGCATGGGGGAGGGCAAGTGAATTAGTTCACAACGAAAGTTACTTTGGATACTGCCAGCCACATGTTGGAAATAGGAGTTTAATGGAGCAAGGAACGGAATTCCGTCCTCTGGGGCTGCCTGTATAATTCTGAGAACAAAAGTCTCTCTCCAAGGCCCTTTGTAGCTTCGGGAATTAAGTCTTTTCTCTTCCTAGGTGGCATTGCGATCGCTCTGCCCACATGAAAATGCGGGCAGCGTGGCTGCAGTTTCAAGATGGCGGAGTGCACGTGTTCAGCCCACCAGCTGACCTGCCTCAGGCAACGATCAGCTCTGATTAGGTCCGCACCTGGAATTAAGGAATTCTTGCAGCACCTGGAAAAGAAAGAGATTACAGTGGTTTCCCCCCCCAAGGCAGTAGTGAGAGAGGTTTTGGAGGCAAATTTGCCTTGAGTGAATCATACTAAATTGAATGAATTAATTGCTTAGCCCTTTTCCTTTGACTTATGGCATGGAAAGTATGAGAGGATACTTTGATATAGATATATATATATATATATATATATATATATATATATATATATATATATATATATATATATATATATATATATATATATATATATATATATATAGATATATATATATATATATATATACATACATACATACATACATACATACATACATACATACATACATACATACATACATACATACATACATACATACATACATATATATATATATATATATATATATATATATATATATATATATATATATATATATATATATATATATATATATATATATATATATATATATTATATATATATATATATATTGTCAGGATATACATCCCTCCCCTGTAGATTTCCATGCATCATTTAATTTTGAAATAATCTGCTATTCATTTGACTGTAAAGTCGGGAAAATTGGCGGGCGACGGACGGAAACAAGCATAGTTTGAACTAGATCAGGGCTGTTAGTACCAGTGTGTAGCAGTGTGGGGAACAACACCCCCCCCCCTTCGCCTGATCCTGGGAAACAATAGGCACTCCCTTTTTCACCCCCATCACGCGACGGGGAAGCATTTAGGTATGGGGAAGGTCAAATAGGCCTATTAAAGCTAGGGGCCAGGTAGGATTTTAATCTTAAAGCACCTAATTCTAAGTATGCTTTTCCTTTGCCCTCTTTGCTGGTTCTCTTGACATATTTGCAGGGACGTCGGACTAACGATGAGGCCCCTACAAGACGCAGCTGGCTTTGGAAAGCAGAAGCTTTCTCATCTCAGTACCGGGCAGATCTATCGCCCCTCTTCTCTGTTTACGCTGGTTGAACTACCGTCAACGGACAGCCGAGACAACTGTTGGCGCCACAAT
>NC_089743.1:63942113-64167113 GCF_040412425.1 Macrobrachium rosenbergii
TACTTACCTGGCAGTTATATATATATAGCTTAATCCCTGTCGAACCGGCAGATTTTTTCAAAACTCATGGCAACGCACGAATGGTAGGTGTCCGATAGGTGGTTAACAACCCTTATCGGGTGGTAGCTGGAATCATTCCCGTTTTCAGTTCCTCAGATCATCTCTTGCCCGACCTGTCTCCTGAGGGGAGGAGGGTGGGATTTAAAATATATATATAACTGCCAGGTAAGTATTCATAAAACTTTGTTTTATCATAAAAACTTCATTTTTACGAATAGAACTTACCTGGCAGTTATATATATAGCTGATTCACACATTTGGAGGAGGGTGAAAGACAGCCAACATTGTTGGGAAACAACTAAAAGTTGTAGGTAAACACCTTGATTCCTTACCTGCTAAGGTAGCTGACTTCAAAGGTTCCTGCCTCTTGAGCCGCTTTCCCTTAGGAGCGCCAGTCAGGTGAAGACCTGTTATACTGAAACAACTCAATCGAGTCTGTCAAACGGGGTGAGACCAACAACGTGACTAGACTTCTGTACTTCCTATTCCCCTTCTATTACCTGTAACCTTACTCAATCTAACCACCTAACCTTGCAGACTAGATATACACCTATCTAGTTAGACTGGGGTTGCTGTTCCCACAAGGAAGCTTCCTCAGACAACCATAAAAACACCAACCCAATTACAGGTATCCCAAACAAAAGTTAAGGTTGAGGGGAGGCAGTCACTCCTTTACCCAATACCGAAGCTGTAGCTACATATGGGCCCAAGGCGTAACATTTCTCATAATCCTCTTACCTCTCTGAGGTAATGAGAAGCTTAAAACAGAGTCACTTCTCCAAAAGTGGCCTCCATAATTTGTTTAACTGACATATTCTTTCTATAAGCCAGAGAAGTTGCAATGGCTCTTATTTCGTGAGCCTTCACCTTCAACAAACCAAAGTTCTCCTCTTCACATAGAAGGTGAGCTTCTCTTATTGTCTCCCTCAAAAAGAATGATAACGCATTCTTCGAGAGGGGCTTTGAGATCCTTCACTGAACACCACAAGGAACTGGAAGAACCTCTTACGTCCTTTGTCCTGGAAAAAATAAGCCTTGAGGGCTCTAACTGGACAGAGTAGCTCTCCTCCTCTTGGCCCACTAAATCAGTGAGGTTAGGAACCTCAAACGTCCCCGGCCAGGGTTTGGAAGGGTTCTCATTCTTAGCAAGGAAGTCAAGCCTTAATGCGCATATTGCTCCATTGATTGAAGCCTACTTGTTTCTGAATAGCATGAATCTCGCTAACCCTTTTCGCTGTAGCAAGAGCGAGAAGGGAAAGAGTTTTCTTTGTTACGTCTCTCAGGGTTGCTTGAGAGATGGGTTCGAACTTCCTGCTGCACAAGAACTTCAAAACCACATCCAAATTCCAGGACAGGGGTCTCAAAGTCTGCTTCGTTGTTTCAAAGACTTTAAAAAGGTCTCTCAAGTCTCTATCTTGAGACAAATCAATGCCTCTGTGCCTAAAGACGGTAGACAACAAGCTTCTGTATCCTTTTATGGTGGATACGGCCAGGTTAGAATCTTGCCTGAGGGACAAGAGAAAATCAGCTATTTGGCTCACAGAGGTAGTGGTTGAGAAACCTTATGCTGCTTACACCAAGATCTAAAGGTTTCCCACTTTGATTGGTAAACTCTCTGTGAAGAGACCCCTCCTCGCTCTGGCGATAGCTCTTGCAGCTTGAGCTGAAAATCCTCTCGCTCTGACAAGCTTCTCGATAGTCTGAATGCAGTCAGTTGAAGAGCGAGGGGTTTTGATGATACCTCTCGAAGTGGGGCTGTCTGAGAAGCCTTGGACTTGGGGAAGACTTCTCGGAAAGTCCACTAACATCTCCACTACCTCTGTGAACCACTCTCTTGCTGGCCAAAGGGGGCTACCAGGGTCATTCTCCTGAATCTAGGAGGGCGAATTTCTTGACTACTAGATTGATTATTTTGAACGGAGGGAACGCATAAGTGTCCATCCCCGTCCAGTCCATCAAGAAGGCGTCTACTGCTATTGCTTCTCTGTCCGGAACTAGAGAGCAGTAGTTCAGGATCCTCTTGTTCTGGCTGGAGGCGAAGAGGTCTATTGAAGGCCTCCCCCATAAACTCCACAGTTTCTGGCAAACTTGAAGATTGAGAGTCCATTCCGTGGGCAGAACTTGCCCTCTTCTGCTGAGCATGTCTGCTCTTACATTCTTCTGCCCCTGCACGAATCTCGTCAAAAGCTCCACCCTGTGGTCTTTTGTCCACAGAAGGAGCTCTCTTGCTGTTTCGAAAAGAGGTAAAGAACGAGTCCCTCCTTGTTTGCTGATATACGCAAGAGCCGTGGTGTTGTCGGAATTCACTTCTACTACTTTCCCCGCGACAGATTCTTTGAAGGCTTTTAAACCTAACCAGATGGCCATCAACTCTTTCCTGTTGATGTGCCATCCGATTTGTCCCTCTTCCCAAGAGCCTGAAACTTCCTTGTTCCCCAGTGTTGCTCCCCATCCCGACTCGAAGCATCTGAGAACAACACTAGGTCTGGGTTCTTTCTGCGTAGGGAGATTCCTTCCCCTAAGATCGACGGGTTCAGCCACCAACTCAGATGTTTCTGTCCCAGATTCTTGAAAGGAAGTGTTGAAGAGGCCTGAGGTGCAACCTTCCCAGAGAGACAAATTTCTCGAGGGAGGAGAGGGTGCCCAACAAACTCATCCACTCCCTCGCCGAGCACTTCTGCCTCCCCAGGAAATACTGAACCTTCTCAAGGCACTTGATTTGTCTTTCTTGTGAGAGAAGCCCGAAAATGAGCTGAGTCCAGAACTATCCCCAAATAAAAGAATCGTCTGACTCGGTTCGATCTGAGACTTCTCTTTGTTGATAATGAGACCCAGATCCTGAGCAATCATAAACGTCTTGTGTAAGTCCTCCAGACACCTGTTCTTCGACTGGGACCTTATCAGCCAGTCGTCTAGGTACAGGATACTCTTATCCCTTCTTGATGAAGCCATCCTGCCACATTTGACATTACTCTGGTGAACACTTGAGGAGCTGTGCTGAGGCCGAAACAAAGAGCTTTGAACTGGAAGCATTTGTCCTGGATCACAAACCTCAAAAACTTCCTTGAAGTCGGGTGGATGGGAATATGAAAGTAAGCGTCCTGCAGGTCCAGGATACCATCCAGTCCCCTGGACGGACTGCTGCCAGCACAGACTGAGTCGTCTCCATGGTAAACTTGGTCTTCTCCACAAAACCGTTCAATGCGCTGACATCCAGGACCGGTCTCCATCCCCCGAACTCTTGGGCACTAAAAAACAGACGATTGTAGAACCCTGGGGATCCTAGTTCCAAAACTGGTTCTATCGCTCCTTTTTCTCCAACATCTGGTCTACTAGATTCAGGAGTGCCCTTCGTTTCAATGCGTTGAGTATTGAGCCACTAGGGCTAGTGGCTTTGTTGAAAGTGGCGGTTTCCTCGAGAAGGGATCTTGTACCCTTCCTTGATGACTGAGAGAGACCAGTTGTCCGCCCTCTTGCTTCCCCAAGCCTGCCAAAATAGAGACAGCCTTGCTCCTACTGTTGTCTGGAGGACTTGTGTTTCAATTTCTAGAGCGTGTTCTAAACGTCCTTCTGCTAGTTCTACCCCTGTTTCTTGTCTTTTTCCTCTGAAATCAGATCTAGAAGGAACTCTGCCCCGAAAGGGCTGTTGAACTCTCTTTTCCTCCTTTTTGGCAGCTGGAGGAATTACCGAAGGAAACCTCCTAGCCGAGCGAGAAAGTAAATCTTGCGTAGCTTTATGTGCCAGAGTCAGAGAAATATCCCTGACCAAGGACTCCGGAAACAAATGCTCCGAGAGGGGGGCGTAAAGGAGCTCCGCCTTCTGTGCGACTGTAGTAGATTTTGACGTGAAGGAACATAACAAAGCCCTCTTCTTCAAAATCCCTGCAGTGAAAAGAGAAGTCATCTCATTTGCTCCATCCCTCAGAGCCTTATCCATACAGGCCATAATACTGGAAAGGTCTTCAATTCCTGTAGCCTGCATGGTTTCCATCTTCTTGGATAGGATTCCAACAGACCAGTCTAAAAAACTGAACACTTCAAAAGACCTAAAAATTCCTTTAATGAGATGGTCTAGTTCCGTCATAGACCACATCACCTTAGCTGAGTTAAGGGCATGTCTTCTGGAAGAGTCTACTAAACCAGAGAAGTCCCCCTGGGAGGAGGCAGGTACTCCCAGGCCAAGAGCTTCTCCAGTGTCATACCACATACCCGCCTTCGAAGCAAGCCTAGTTGGAGGAAAAGAGAAGGAGGACTTTACTGCTTGCCTACGCTCCTTAAGCCAGTTATCAATCCTGGTCAGAGCCTTCTTAGCAGAAATGGAAAGCTTCATTTTAATAAAGGCTGACTGCTTCCTCGATTTCTTCCTGTTAAACTGGGACTGAGGAGAACGAGGAGCAGCAGGCTTAAACTCCTCACCATACAGCTCCAAAGAGAGCGAGAAAGAACCTTCTAGTCATCAGCCGCATTAGAAGGTTTATCTTCGTCCTCTGAAACGTCTTCCAAATCATGCATTCCTTCCAACTCTGTCTCCTTCTCTTCCCGCTGTAGTGTACCCGGGGAGGACGTACGATCGCCGAAAGCGTCCTGGCGGCGAGAGTTGGTTACGTCCTGGCGGCGAGAGCTGGTTGCGTCCTGACAAACAGCCCTAGAAGAATCCCGATGTCGAGAGCTGGATGCGTCCTGGTATCGCGAGCTGGAAGCGTCCTGGCGTCGAGCATTGGATACGTCCTGGCGCCGAGAGTTGGATGCGTCCTGGCGCCGAGGCGAATGCGTCCTGGCGTCGAGAAGTCCGCTGCGTTCTTTCCTCCCTGGAGAACCGAGGTCGTAATCTTGCTGAACAAAGGAAGAATGTTCCCGGCAGAGGAAGAAAATTCCTGTCGTTTAAGGCGTGGAGGAGAAGAGTCGAGCCTCAGGAGAAGAACCCTGAGGTTTTTGCTTGGGGAGAAACGAAAGATTCTTATGTTCCAGGCCAGAAAGAGCGCCCTTGTTGACTCGAACGGGAGAGGATCCAGTTCTCTCTTATCCCTAGGAGAAACTTCAGCAGGGGACTCCCTTCTAGATCTCTTCACTGGTAACTTGGAGTCCTTACGTCTGACCGACTGCGGGGAGGATGACTAAAGGCCTGAACGAGCGAAGCCAATTGGCCTTGCATGACGGTCATAAATGATTTAGCCGCAGCAGCTGCATCTTGAGGATCCGAGGGAGAAGGTTGTCGAGACAAGCTGGGAGCAGGAGAAGGATTCCTCGAGAATTCTCCAGAAGCAGAAAGAAGAGAACTCTCCCTCCTCCGAACAGCGAGAGGAGAGGCAGTCGAAAAAGGTCTTGACCTTTTTGCTGGAGAGGCGTTTCGGTCGTCGTCGGAAGCAAAAGATTCAGGAGCTCCACGCACCCGAAAGGGGAGAGCGAGTCCGGGGTTGATCCTCTTGCTGCAACCATCTTCTTTTGGTCGGTCTCGAATCCTCAAACTGCCATCTACGTCTAGGAGAGGGGCTAGGAGAAGACGCATAAGCTCTTCCGACACGCCTTTCCTGTGGCGGTCATAAGCAGCCTGGGAAAAGCAACAGGACTGCTTGAGGCGACGGCTGACCGAGGATACGTCCCCTCTCACTCCCTTACGATCGTCGACATACCTTCTCCCTAGGTCCTGGGAGCTTGGTAGAGGTCTAGATCTAGGGGCATGACAGGGTCGATCAGTCGCCACCTCCACTGCACTAGCACAAACATTATCACAAACTTCACTTGTACTCTTACCTTTCTTCAAGGCTTCAAGTTGATCCTTTAATTCTTTCATCTCAGCCGCCATCCTGGCGAACTGAGGGTCCATAACAGCAGATACAGTTCCTGTAGAAGGGCCGGGGTTACCACCTCGGGAGAAGGATCTACTTCTAAGGGTGATTTAGGAATAGAAGGGTTAAAAGAAATGTCTAGGCTAACATCACTCACAGACCTAGATTTAGATTTAGAAGCCCTCCGTAACTTATCCATCTCTAATTTACGCACATAGCGTTTCATTTCCATCCATTTCTTTTCATCCAAATCCTCGCATTCTTTACATCTTTTATCCAAGGCACACTCAAAACCCTGCACCTAAACAAACAGTGTGAGGGTCCACGAAGCTTTCGGTAACCTAACCTTACATTCTTCATTCACACATACTCGAAAAAACTTAGGATCAGACATCTTATCCAAGAACAGTCAAAGAATAAATCCAAACAAGCCACAAAAGCGATTGCCAATCCAAAGGTCAAAATACGTCACCAATAAAAGGTCCAACACAGCGACCTAGGGAAGCGAGCGAAAAACCCGACGGAGAACCAACAACAATGTTGTCGGTCCAACCGGCAGAGATGATCTGAGGAACTGAAAACGGGAATGATTCCAGCTACCACCCGATAAGGGTTGTTAACCACCTATCGGACACCTACCATTCGGCGGTTGCCGCGAGTTTTGAAAAATCTGCCGGTTCGACAGGGATTAAGCTATATATATATAACTGCCAGGTAAGTTCTATTCGTAAAACAATATGGCAGCTAGGAGATACTCCCCTCTACCCACTGGTGGAGGAGTGAGGAACTACCTTAACACAAAACTTCAGTCGTTTATCCCCTACATTCATGAGAGGGGAGGAGGGAGGGCTTTGATCATGTAACTACTGGGTAAGTTGCAAGTTCCTTACCTGTTAATGAAGTACAGGCAAGAGCTCCTGAAGGAATGAAATACAATGTCCTCCTAACAACAAAAGAAACAGAGACAACATTGGAGCAAATCCTTCACCCCAGAGGGAGATGTGGCGTAACTCCTCAGCAAAAAGAAAAAAATAAATACCCACAGTGAAGTGGTAACACAGGAGTGTGTTGAGCAGCTAAGAAAGAAGGATGAAGAAAAACAAGACCGAAAAAGAAACCGGCACACAAAAAGGAAAAAATAAAACAACACCACAGCAACAGAGTGACATTGAATCAACAACCACATTAGAAGGTGAATACATAGATTATGGTAACACCTCATCAGATATATCTTAGGAAGATTTAAGGAAGGAAGCAGAGGAGGATGCACCAATGGAAATAGAGGAACCCACAACACAGCCAAAAATTACAACTCCTAAGGAAACTAAGTTTGAAATGCCGAAAATAACTCGGGAGTCAGAGGGAAAATATTTTGCTGTATACTATACTGAACCTTGTGTAACTTACTACTGGGGGAAAGTCTTGAGAACCTTTTCCAAGGAGGAAGGAGAAGAAGTGTCAGAAGTGGAACTAAACTTTCTCAAGAAAAAGACTATTGGTAGTAACCCAAAGGCTTGGTCGTGGATCGAGAGGAAAACATGCGATGTTTCAGTTGTTTTTTGTTCAGTATGTTTTTTTTTTTGGACCTGTACATCCAGAGATCACAAAATCAACTTTTTATTTTCCAGATGTAACTGTGTCAGGTTACCTGAATAAGCTTCATAAAGCCTGTAAGTTGTAAATCATTCAAAAGCAACCAGTAAGTAAGCAGTTTATGCTCAAAGATTTTTTTTTTTTTAAATGAAACATGAACATTGTTTAGTTACTGAATATATTTTCTAATGCCAAGTTGACCCTTCCTAGATATGATTTGATGTTTAAAAAATAAATTCATATTTTCATGTTATCATTAATTGAAGAAATGTCAGCTTTATAGGATAAAATCAATAAATATTTTTTTCCCCATACATGTTTTTTTCTTCCCAATTTTACGGAAAAAAATACACACAAAGTAACAAAAAAACCATATAAGATATTTTCCTAAAATAAAATCCTTACTAGGTTTTAAGCTATAATTGATTATCTTTCAGAAGTAATGGGTGGAATCCTGCCAAAAAAATTACATGGCTTTGTAGACCAAAGTTGACCAAGTTTTTATTTTCTTCCCCACTTTACTATATATATGTTATAATATATATATTATATATATATATATATATATATATATATATATATATATATATATATATATATATATATATATATATATATATATATATATATATAATATATATATATTATATATATATATATAGAGACCCCCATTTTATCCTACAATTCATAGGATTACAGTGCGAAAGCAGTTTTTGGGTGGGGGAAAACATAAAAAGACTGAAATACTAGGACCTTAATCCCATGGACAGTTCTCATTCAGAAGGTAGGTAGCTTTATGGAATGTTTCAAACTAATATCATGCACTAGGTACCCGAGGCCAGGTTAGGTGTGGGTGATTTGGTAATTTGTTTAAGAAACTATTGTCAAAATTGTGCGAAGTACACATTAAAAGATATGAAAAATATTTCCAGTTCAAAATCCTGCAATGGTTTGCAGCAAAATTTTACCAAAATTAAAATTTAACATATCAGCTATTTCCTAACCTGGAATTGGAACGTAAAATTTAGGCAAGTGGACAAACACTGGGGCTTTGGAGGTCATTCTGCGCTGCAAAGGAAATCAAGAGTAAGAGGGTTTTGAGGGTGTAACAGGAGGATGGCTTTGCAGTTGCACTATATAACGGTTGTTAGGAGAGGGGGGGAAAGTAAGATGGAAGAAAGAGAATATAAACCGAGGTAAAGTAAAAGGAGTGAAAGTGGTTTTCAGCTAAGGTGGAATGGATTATAAAATTTACGCCAAAGGCCAAGTGCTGGGACCTATGAGGTCATTCAGTGCTGGAAGGGAAACTGACAGCGAAAAGGTTTTAAGGTTGCAACAGGAAGAAAATCTTGCAGCTGCACTGTGAAACAATTGTTAGGAGAGGGTGGGAAGATGAAAAAAAATAAAAAATAAATGGCGGTACATTAAAATGTAAGGAAAGGATTCCAGTCTGGGGCTGAAGAGACGCTGAAAAGAACTGGAAGTAATGCTTACAGTACACCACAGATGGCACTACTCCCGTACAGGGAACTTCCTACCCCAATCAACATCAGTGTCACATAACTGTAGGCTACAGTTAATAACGACCTTTAGGTTAGGCCACAACAACTGCCACTAAAAGAGTACTTACCTACCATGAGCCGTGAGGACCTCCTAGTCTAGACCTAATACTTTTCTTTACGAATTCTAGTTCAACTAGGCCAATCTGTTGGAAAGTTTGATAGATGTTGATCCTTCTACGTCTTTCCATGAGATATAATTGTCTAGGCAAAATCTTGAAAGAAAAAATAAGATATTCGTGAACTAGCCTACCGTCACATCACACCTGGGACTAGGCCTGCTTCCAACTTACTTTCCAATGTTTACCGATTCCGATCTTTTGCTGTCGCTACTCTGATGAACACTGCTTTAAACACTAATCTGTTGTCTTTACCTCCAAGGCCACAAATAGTTAATTCGTTGCCTAAGGAATATTTAATATTCATAGTAGTTTGAGCTGGTGTTTGTAGCCTAGACCTAGCAATGAATTCAGGCAGTCTACAACTCTAAAAATAGGCTATTTTACCTGTTCCTCCACACATAAACTTCAAAATCAAACTACTCTGAAAAATCTGAATTCACCACAACAAAACACAAAACGTTTGAGGACAATGATCACGAAAGCGTTATGCTAGAATTTCTTACAGTGTGAGGGTTCTGAGATCACTGACACTGGTGTACTACTATAGCCGGCCCGGTTCACTTAAGGACGGTAGATTCTTGGGCCTACGAGACGTTTGTTTGGCGGCCTCTAATTGGCTGGTACTGGGAGTTAAGCAGCTCGCTCACCGTTTCATTTTAACGTTTGTGGCTCAGAAAACTTGAAATATGTTTATATTTCTTCATTTATCTCACGTTTTACAAAAGATAGGAAAGTTTTGGTCATACCATAGGGTTCGGTATTAATTGTACAACTAAATCATGATTTCCTGACATCAGTAAGATAAAACACAAAGGAATTACAATGAGTAAAAGTGAAGAGAGAAGCATTTCATTCTTTATACCTGTTTTTACATATCGTCAGATTTTGCATTATTCATGCGATCAAGATAAAATAAAACTTGTGTTTTCATACAACAAATTCACCCTGAATACGTTGGTGCTTTCAGATTTTAGATGCGTGTGATATGTGAAGAGAAAATGAAGAATATGTTTTATTATGTTGCATTCGCTCTTGACTCAGTTTGGCAGTAGAAACTGAGAGACGGTGATCTGCAAAGCCGAGGCGCCATGGACAGTTGCCAATTAGCAATATGAGAAGTTAACAGTTTCGACAATATTTACCGTATTGTTATGTCATTACATTTTCTGTAAACAGAGACAGAATTCCCATTATGAATGTCGAACTTTTTCACTCCAATATCATATAATTATGTCCGTATGTCTGGACATATCTGATAAGAAAAAATTAATAATCATGTGGATGCATCTGGATGTACTGGCTTCAATTTAGGCTAGGTGAGAAATTTGCATACTGTAGGCTACATGATAAATAACAGGCCCGCACAATTATCAAATATAAGATGTATATAGAGGAATAAACGTTCTGGTGTAAGAGCAGCTCAAACAAATTCTGAAAAAGATAGAATCTTATATTCGTTACATCACCAATAGATTGTATGGTAAGAAATAAAAAGATGTACTTTCGTTCATTGAATGAACATATAAAAACCAGCGTGTTATTGACTAGAGAAGCAAGCGGCCATAATAATGAACTCATAATTATTTAGCCTGTTATTTATCATGTAGCCTACAGTATGCAAATTTCTCATCAAGACTAAATTGAAGCCAACACATCCAGATGCATCCATATGATTATACATTTTTTCTTATCAGATATGTCCAGACATATGGACATATATGATATTAAAGTGAAAAAGTTCAACATTCATAATGTGAATTCTATGCATTTATGTACAGAAAATGTAATGACATAATAGTACGCTAAATAATGTCGAAACTGCAAACTTCTCATATCGCTAATTGGCAACTGTCAACGGCGCCTCAAAGCTCTCCCTGTTTGCAGGTCACCCTCTCTCTTGGAACTACCGCCAAACTGAGTCAAGAATGGATGCAACATAATACGACATATTCTTCATTTTCTCTTCACATATCACACGCATCTAAAATCTGAAAGCACCAGCGTATTCAGGGTGAATTTATTGTATGAAAACACTAGTTTTATTTTATCTTGATTGTATGAATGATGCAAAATCCGACATATGTAAAAGCAGGCATAAAGTATTAAATGCTTCTCTCTTCACTTTTACTCGTTGTAATTCCTGTGTGTTTTATCTTACTGATTTTAGGAAATCACGATTTAGTTGTACAATTAATACCGAGTCCTATGGTATGACCAAAACTTTCCTATCCTGTGTAAAACGTGAGATAATTGAAGAAATATAAACATATTGCAAGTTTTCTGAGTCGCAGTCTTAAAATGAAACTGTGAGCGAGCTGCATACCTCCCGTACCAGCCAATCAGAGGCCGCCAAACAAACGTCTCGTAGGCCCAAGAATCTACCTTAAGTTAAGTGAATCGGCTAGTGGTCCACCCCTGTTCAACGGTTCAACCTGTTGCTGTGGCTGGGGATTAGTTGCCAAGTATCAAAAGGCGGTTATTATAGATTTATTGACAAATTTACATCAAATGGGATCAAAAGTCAACAATTCTTCTTCGTTTATTAATTGTTATTCTCGTGCCATCATTACCATGACACAAATGGTATGTGATGCAGAATAGCCTCTGTAATTCCCCAACTCTTATCTTTCACTTTACAAATATCCTGCCATCTCAATTTATATCTGAAATACAGAAAAATGGAAGAAATAAAATTTATATGTTAGGACAGTTGGTGCTTTGAGAAAATTTCATATAATGGAGGATAGTGACTTTCATTTTCTTATTCAAAGCAAAAATAAAAGCCCACTGCGAGGTTTACCTCCTGTTACACCTTTAAAACCTTCTTAACTTTCAATTTACCTTTCAGCACTAAATTACCTCATAGGTCCCAGTGATCGGCCTTTGGCCTAAATTTTATATTCCAATTACAAATAGCTTGCACTATTGCCATATTTGCAGATGGGATATGTAAGCAAATTAACGGTCCCTTTTTATATTTGTTATATAACCTATGTATTTTATCCCCTTTCGTGAACAACGTCATATACATTTTAGGTGTATAACAATTTGTTGCAGCATGGTAACATGTTGTAGTACACTGATTACCACTGGACATTTTTTCTTTTTCACAGTACAGTTGTTTCTGCCTCTTTTGTCATTGAGCCAGTTTTGGGAGAAAAGTAACGAACCGTTGTTCCAAACAGGTGTCTTACTAATGATTTATTTTTATCAATGTAAATTCAAAGTTAAAAAAAAATGAGTTTGGATTAGAAGGGCGTGTTTATGGAAGCAAAAGAGGGAGTGCATGAAGGACCTGTTTAGCCAACTCTCCTTTATGGAAGTGAGGTGTGGATACAGAATATGAAACAATACAAAAATTATGAACTTGTGTGGATACAATACATTGTTTGTACTATACATGTCATGAGGAAGAATGAAAAGTTGATATACTTAAATATCTGATGAAATGGTAAAAAGCTTAGAATAAGTGAACAGACAGATCAGAGTAGTTGTGTGATGTTCTAAACATGTTGAGACAATGGGAGGAAGGGGTGCAGAGAGTGTAAAGTCCCCGCTCAATGGGTTTTCTTTAGTGAACCTACCGTTTTCTACGGTGCCTTTTTCTCCTGACCTTAGGTCGGGGTACCTAGCCATGTTTTATTTATGTAAATGTGGATTTATTACTTACTCATTTGTGCCCTCTTGTACTGTACATGTGTCAGAGCATTGTTGTGTCTAATCTTTTAATTTTATTTGTCATGTTATCTGTATTTATCTGTCCTGTTTCACATTGAGAACAACTGACCTCGGGTCACCTGTATGTCCTTGTATGTCTTTGTGTTTACGTCCACACGCCGCTTTATAAGCAACCTGCTCCCTTAATAAACTAGCAGTCAATGTCTACCTGCTCTCTCTTTTGCACCCCCTCACAGTGGTGACCCTGGAGTCGTTCCCGGAGCCATTAACGGAACCAAACGGCGACTTAGTCTTGGCCCGATGAACTACCCCACGCCCCTAACGGACTAACTACGGTGCTTTAACAAAGCATTCGGGTGTACTGACCCTCGTCAGCAGATCACCAGCATCATTAGCGGACCCACACGCCACGCCCCCAAGCGTGTATTGACGCGAGTGTAACTCACACTCCGAGTGAGAGTGCAGAAGCGAGCATGGACGCAGACATTCCCTCCCACATATAAATAGCTGCGAACTCCGCGGAGTCTGATATCTCCCTCATGCAAAACCCACTCACACCCTCCCCCACGCCAAGGCTTGTGCTCTCCTCCACGCCGGTACCCGTTCCTAATGCGCTGCCCTTCCTGGCAGACCAACCGAAGTCTGCCCTCGCCATAAAGGAGCCGCCGTTCACACCACAACCCGTCATCAGGGCTCTACAGGGTCGAGGGGCAGTTCAGGTTGGCAGGCCTGACCGACGAAGTGCTGCAGGCAGACATCATAATTAACGCCCTCCCGGAGGAGGTTTACAGGAAGATCACCCCGTGGGTGTCTGCCACAAGTCCTGCCACCTACCAGAAGCTGAAGGCCTCTCTCGTCGAGACCTGCTCCCTGCCGATCTCCGAGTGAGCCACCAGTGCCCTCAACCTAGCCAACAACCCCCAGCACGACCAGAACCTCCTGGAGATGTGGAACGTCATCCAGGACCTTCTCATCCTACCCAGGATGGACAGCAGCGGCAGGCACACAGAGATAAGCCTGTCGAGGGAGATCTTCCTCCGTCAGCTCCTCCCAGAGGTTAAGACCCAGATCTTGGAGCCTTACACCCTGCCCCCTTGAGGACCTGATTAAAACAGCACAGCAGCTGACTGAGTCCAAGAGGGCAGCGAAGTGGGCATTCACGCCTGCACACCCCATCAACTCCCTCCAGTCAGAGGAAACCGCAGAAGGGGAGATAAACGCTGTTGTCAGGAGGAGGCCAACCCATCACCAGAAGAAGCAATTGCCGGGGCCTTGCTACTACCACCGGCGGTACGGCAAGGATGCCCGGAACTGTGAGTCCCCCCGTCCTTTCGCCCATACAAAAAACGGGGTCGGCGGCAGCCAACAGCACAGGCCGCCATGTCAGCAGAAGCACCCAAGAGCCCCACACCAGTAGGTTTCTACATCTGCGACACCATCTCCGGCAGGATGATGCTGATCGACACTGGGGCTGTGCGCTCAGTGTTCTCGCTGTCCAGAGAGGACCGCAAACGCCCGTCGGACCCGGCTGCCTCCCTGATAGCCGCCAATGGGTCCCCCATCCTCTCCTACGGCACCAAGCTCCTGTCGGTCTCCATCCTTGGCTGGAGGTACAAGTGGAGCTTCATCATCGTGGACGTGAGGACCTCACTCCTGGGTGCAGACTTCCTGGCCCACTTTGGACTGGCAGTCGACGTCAGCCGCAAACGCCTGCTGGACACCGAGTCCTGCCAGTCCCTTCCCCTGGTGACGGGCCCCAGCGCACCCACAGTCTGTTCCGTCGCTCCACACCAGTACGCCTCACTTCTGAAAGAATTCCCCGAGGTATTCAAGCCCGAACTGCATTAGGTGAACGGGGCCCTGCCAAACATGGAGTTTACCACCACATCAAAACGAAGGGCCCCCCGACACACGCAAAGCTCCAGAGCTTCCCCCTCGGCGCCTTCAGGAGGCCAAGGACACTTTCGCCAAGATGGAGCATATGGGCATATGTAGAAAGGCCTCCGGCCCGTGGGCCTCCCCCCTCCACATGGTGCAGAAACCAGAAGGCTCCTGGAGACCTTGCGGCGACTACAGGCGGCTCAACCTCGCCACAGAACCAGATCACTACCCTCTCCCAAATATGCAAGACCTCACGGCCTCTTTCCACGGGGCTGAAATGTTTTCTAAATTGTATCTTTTAAAATCCTACTTCCAGGTACCAATAGCTCCAGAGGATATCCCCAAAACCGCCATCATCACGCCCTTCGGGTCCTATGTCTTCGCCTTCTTCACCTTGAGCCTGAGGAATGCAGGGCTACTTTCCAGAGACTGATGGACAGCACCCTGGGGGACCTGAACTTCTGCGTCTGTTACGTAGATAATATTTAAATTTTTTCCAGATCCCACAAAGAACACCTGCGACACATCCGGAAGGTCCTGCAGCGCCTGCAGGAGAATGGCCTTGTCGTCAGGTTCAACAAATGCACCTTCGGCATCGAAAGAGTTGACTTCCTGGGCCACGAGGTATCCCCGGGAGGCGTCCGCCCACTCGCATCGAAGGTCGAAGCCGTTGCCAGGTTCCTCACCCCTACCTCCGTCAGGGCTGTACAAGAATTCCTTGGGATGGTCAACTACTACAGGAGGTTCATCACCGGGGTCGCACACACCGTCGCACACACCATGGCCCCCCTGACGGAGATCCTGAAGGGCCATCCAAAGACCTTAGTGTGGGGCCCCGACCAGCAGCGGGCCTTCTCCCTGATGAAGGCCGCCCTCGCCAAGGCAACCGCCTTGGCCCACCGGGACCCCAGCGCCCCCCTCCAGCTGACGACGGTCGCCAGCAACGTTGCCTGTGGGGCCGTCCTGGAGCAGGTCGTCGCCGGAGCTCCCCAGCCCATCGCCTTCTTCAGCAGGAAGCTCAGCCCTGGCGATTCCCGCTACAGCACCTTCGACAGGGAACTCTGTGCAGTGTACATGGCAGTACGCCACTTCCAAGTTCCTCCTGGAGGGCACGCCCTTCACGATTTGGACGGACCACCAGCTGCTGGTCCACGCCTTCACAAAGCAGGGGGATGCATGGTCCTCCAGGCAGCAGCGGCATCTCGCGGCCATCATGGAGTTCACATGCGCCATCAAATACCTCCCCAGCAGGAAGAACCCTGTAGCAGACGCCCTCTCGAGGATCAAACTCAAAGCAGTGCAGCTCTGGATCGACTACGATGACCTCGCCTGGGAGGAGGCCACCGACCCAGAGGTTCCAGCTTACCACACCGCCATCACGTTGCTCAAGTGGAAGGACGTGCCCCTTGCCCCTGGGGGGCCAACACTGCTGAGCGACGCAAGCACCGGCCACCCCCGCCCGCTGGTACCCGCCTCCCGCTGCCGTCTGGTTTTCGACATCATCCACTGGCTGTCCCACCCCTCCGGCAGGACGACGGCCAAGCTGCTGACAGAGAAGTTCGTCTGGCACGGCATATGGAAGGACGCGACAACCTGGGCGAGGCAGTGCATCCGGTGCCAGACCAGCAAAGTAGGGCACCACACCGAGTCGGGTGGGCGACTTCCCCCAGCCAGGAAGGAGTTTCGGACACATCCATGTCGGCGTGGTAGGCCCCCTTCCCCCATCAGGCGGGGCCAGGTATCTTCTGACAGTCATCGACCACTCCACCAGGTGGCCTGAAGCAACGTCCATGCAAGAAGCCACCACCAGTGCGACTGCCGAGGCCCTCCTCTCCAGCTGGATCAGCCGGTTCGGTGTTCCCAGACCATATAACAACAGACAGGGGCCCAGCCTTCCTGTCCGAGCTGTGGACCGCCCTGGCACACCTGCTGGGGACCACTCACCACAGCACCACCGCCTACAACCCCGCGGCCAACGGATTGGTGGAAAGGTTCCACAGGTCCCTGAAGGCGTCCCTCATGGCCCGCTGCACCGCCAAGAATTGGAGGTACCAGCTGCCCTGGGTCCTCCTCGGGCTGAGGACCGCCCACAGAGCCAACGGCGACCCGTCCACAGCAGAAAAAGTCTACGGGGAGTCTCTCATAGTCCCGGGCGAACTCATCACAGGGGATAGCCACAACCTGATGGTCCAGAGGCTCCGTGACATGATCGGAAAGTTCGCCCCCTGCCAGCGGACATATACCGACAGGACAACCCCCTTCATGCCTCCCAGTCTGTCCTCCACCACCCACGTCTTCGTCAGGAACAACGCCGTCCACCCGCCCTTAACCAGGCCCTACAGGGGGCCTTCCTCGTGCTGGAGAGAAACAAAGAGGCATTCCGGCTGGCCATCCATGGGAAGAACGATTGGGTGTCGGTAGACCGCCTCAAGCCCGCACTGTTGGAGGAGGATGTCGGCGACACCCCTCAACGCCCTCCACAGGAGACGTCACCCCTGCAGCCCACCCCGCCCAAAAGAAAGACACGTGGCTGCCCCGTAAGGCCCCGGACCCAGGCAGTGCTGCAGCCAATCGCTCCCGCACGCAACGCACCCCAGCTGACATCGCGGAGCTGCAGCCCTCTCCAGCGCCCCAGCAGATACTTCCTTTAATCAGACGTTACCTACCTGTGGGGGGGGGGGGAATATTGTAAAGTCCCCGCTCAACGGATTTTCTTTAGTGAACCTACTGTTTTCTACGGTGCCTTTTTCTTCTGACCTTAGGTTGGGGTACCTAGCCATGTTTTATTTATATAAATGTGCATTTATTACTTACTCATTTGTGCCCTCTTGTATTGTACGTGTGTCAGAGCATTGTTGTGTCTAATCTGTTAATTTTATTTGTCACGTTATCTGTATTTACCTGTCCTGTTTCACATTGAGAACAATTGACCTCGGGTCACCTGTATGTCCTTGTATGTCTTTGTACTGACGTCCGCACGCCCCTTTATAAGCGACCCGCTCCCTTAATAAACTAGCAGTAATGCCTATCTGCTCTCTCTTTTGCACCCTCTCACAGGAGCACTAGCAAGTTGGATGTATGACCTGAAAGAGGTATTGGAATTGGAAGGGCCTTGATAATCTGAAAGTCAGAGTGAGTGTATCACAGAGGTGAATGAGAAAGGGGGTTTGACCCACTGCTAATAAGCATTCGGTGCAGGTGTATGACGATAATAATGTGGAAATATTTTGGACACTGTCAATCAGATTAAAGTATAAGGTCAGTCACCAATGCTTTGTTTCTGTTTTTGAGCCTCCATTTTATACATACATACATACATACATACATACACACACACATATATATATATATATATATATATATATATATATATATATATATATATATATATATAGATATATATATATATATATGTATATAGATATATATATATGTATATACTGTGTATATATATATATATATATATATATATATATATATATATATATATATATATATATATATATATATATATATATATATATATATATATATATATATATATATATATATATATATATATATATATATATATATATATATATATATATATATATATATATATATATGTATATGTATATATATATATGTATATACTGTATATATGTATGTATATATATATATATATATATATATATATATATATATATATATATATATAGGCAGTCCTTAGTTATCAGCAGGGTTCCATTCTGGGGTGTGATGATAACCAAAATTGCCACTAACCGAAAATTGGCGATTTCCGACACTTTTCGGGCTTATTGGTGCCGATTTTCGGTAATCAGTGCCTCTATTAGGTATGTATTGGCACCAATACCCAATTATCGGCGCCAATAAGTGGAAATTGGCGATTTTCGTTGCTAGACAAGCGCCATAAAACCGGATCATCATTAACTGAGCCCCGTTAACTGGGACTGCTATAATATATATATATATATATATATATATATATATATATATATATATATATATATATATATATATATATATATATATATATATATAAATATATATATATATATATAAATATATATATGTATATATATAATATATATATATATATATATATATATATATATATATATATATATATATATATATGTATATATATATGTATATATATATATATATATATATATATATATATATATATATATATATATATATATATATATATATATATATATATATATATATATATATATATATATATATGTATATATATATATATATATATATATATATATATATATATATATATATATATATATATATATATATATATATATAGTGAGGATTGAGAGGGTTCTATCAACTGGTAGACATCAGCAGGTTAGGGTGAAGGATCATTCCATTATTCCTTTTCAAGGTATGGCGATGGGATCCCCTTTGGGTCCCACCTTTGCAAACATTTTTATGTGCTCCCTGGAGGAGCGCATACTGGACAATTGTCCTTTGGCCTACCATCCCTTATTTTATAGTAGGTACGTGGATGATACCTTTTTGCTGTTCAGAGATAAAGATCAAGCTGACAAATTTCTTGATTATGCCAATAAAGAACATCCTAATATTAATTTTACTATTGAATATGAAAATGAAAATAAGCTGCCATTTTTAGATGTAACAGTTTTTAAACATAATGATCATTTTAACACCACGGTTTTTAGAAAGAAAACTTTTACCAGCCTGGGCTCAAATTTTTATAGTAACTGCTTTTATAATTTTAAACTAAACTCCATGTCTACGCTCTTTCATAGGGCTTTTAACATAACGTCTAATTGGAATCTTTTTCACAGTGAAATAACTTATCTCCACCAATATTTCACTGACAACTGCTTTCCATCCAAACTTTTTGATAAACACCTCAGCAAATTTTTAAACAATATCTTCCATCCTAAAATTAAAATACCTACAGTACCAAAATTACGATTATATGCAAGTGTCCCATTTATTCATGACCTAAATTTCTATCGTGAATTGAAGTTGTTAGTCGAGAAATTTTTACCTGCCATTGAATTAAAGCTAATACCCTGCAACCCAATGAGTATTAGATCTCTGTTTAAACATAAGGAGAAACTCGATCCACTAATGACCTCAGGAGTCGTATATTTATTTAATTGCCCTAGATGTAATCTTGGGAAGTATGTTGGCTCCACACGGAGGTTACTCAAAGTGAGATTGGACTCTCATCGAGGCGTTAGCTATCGAACAGGCGTCAAATTGACTAATCCTGAATTTTCATGTATACGAGAACATGAAAAGAAATGCAAATATGACATAAACAACAAAGATTTTAAAATTATAGGCCAAACTCCTAACGAACAATATTTAGCAATCTTGGAAACACTCTTTATTAAACAACTAGTTCCACAGTTAAACACCCAGTCTTCCTCAACACCTCTGTATCTCTCGTGAGTTTAAGTCGAAG
Organism: Macrobrachium rosenbergii; assembly: GCF_040412425.1. Lineage (NCBI taxonomy): Eukaryota > Metazoa > Arthropoda > Malacostraca > Decapoda > Palaemonidae > Macrobrachium > Macrobrachium rosenbergii. The sequence continues at coordinate 63,962,260 of NC_089743.1, forward strand.
CTGAACCCGGCCCGAATAGTCACTCGGTCTGTGCCTTCAGCACCTAATGGTACTTACTCCTCCCTATCCTTTGTACTTTACTTTTATATTATTTGTATACATGTATAAAGTTTTTTCTTTTTACTTAATTTTAGCCCGAGTTTTTATTTTAACTTTTAACTTCTATTTTTATAGCTTGAAAATGGGACTTTAGTCCTGAAACGTTGCAGCAACAATAAAGTACCTTGAAAAGGAATAATGGAATGATCCTTCACTCCTAACCTGTTGATATATATATATATATATATATATATATATATATATATATATATATATATATATATATATATATACAGGCAGTCCCCGGTTAATGGCGGGCTCGGTTAATGGCGATCCTGTTTTACAGCACTTGTCTAGCGATGAAAATCGCCGAATTCCGCTTATTGGCGCTGATCAATGGGTATTGGCGCCGATACATACCTAACGAGGCATTGATAACTGAAAATCGGCACTTTTCAGCGCCGATAAGCCCCAAAAATCGCCGATTTTTGGTTATTATCACACCCCAGAACAGAAACCCCGCCAATAACCGAGGACTGCCCTATATATATATATAATTATATTATATATATATATATATATATATATATATATATATATATATATATATATATATATATATATATATATATATATATATATATACACACACACACACACACACATATATATACATATACATACATATATATATATACTGTAATGTACTGACAGATAAATTCATTTGTATTTACAAACATAAGGGTTTAAAACTGTGTATAAGAAACTGGCAAAGTTTCAATAACCACAATAACTGTTAATACTGTAGGAGACTGACTACATTCATTTTACATCAGAGCACATCCACACTACAATTCTTCAGTCACAAAAATACAACTAGAGTTCAACTTGACAAAAGACATTTACTTGGTTATATTCTAACCTCAGTCACATTTAATTGCATAATCACAAGCAAAGAAGACAAGAATTTTTAAGCAAAAAGCAAGTTTTCCTAAATCATCCGCAACTGATGCCAAGAGCAGACAATTGGATAATTTGGTTATTATGAAACAAACTTGGCAACCAGTGCTCACAGAGTATGTTTCATACATGCTGTGGAATATGAAATCTGATTCTTTCTCATACTGTATTATGGCAGATACTGTAAACTTTTTTTTGTTCATCATATACCATAGTATGTTAACCCTTAAACGCCGAGCCTCTATTTACAAAAGTGTCTGTTGTATGCCGGCGGCGTTCTGGAGTTAGCGCCGAAGTGGAAAAAAAGTTTTTTTTTTTTTAAATCACAGCACACTTAGTTTTTAAGACTAAGAGTTCATTTTTGGCTCCTTTTTTTGTAACTGCCTGAAGTTTAGTATGCAACCATCAGAAATAAAAAAAATATCATTATCATATATAAATATTGAAATATATGAGCGCAAAAAAAAAATTTCATATATAACTGTATACAAATCGTGCTGTGAGCAAAACGGTTAAAGCTAACGAGTTATTTTTTCGTTGTATTGTACACTAAATTGCGATGATTTTGGTATATAACAAATTGTAAAACGATCAAAGCAACACAGAGAAAATATTATCACAAAATGATGCATGAATTCGTAACGTGCAGACATAAAAAAAAATTTTTTTTTTCAAAAATTCACCATAAATCGAAATATTGTGCTAGAGACTTCCAGTTTGTTGCAACATTAAGGTAATTGATTGAATATTACTAGACTGTAAGTGTTTTGGCTTACAATTGCAGTTTTCGAGCATTTCGGTCGAGTTAAAGTTGACCGAAGGTAGAATTTTTTCTATTTATCGTGATTTATATGAAAATATTTCAAAATTGATAATAGCTACAACCATGAGTTATTTTTGTTGTATTCTACATGAAATTGCGCACATTTTCTTATATAAAACTTTATGTAACGACTAATATAAAATGGTGCAAACATTACAACAAAGTGATGAAAGAATTTCTGAGATGTTTGGCCGAGTTACCGCGAGGACGTAAGGAAAATTTTTTTTTAAAAAATTCACCATAAATCGAAATATTGTGCTAGGGATATCCAATTTGTTGCAAAATGAAGGTAAATGATTGAAGCTTACAATTGCGTTTTTCGACCATTTCGGTCGAGTTAAAGTTGACCAAAGGCTGAAATTTTGGCACTTATCGTGATTTATATGAAAATATTTCAAAACTGATAAAAGCTACAACCATGAGTTATTTTCTGTTGTATTCTACATGAAATTGCGCACATTTTCATATATAAAACTTTATGTAACGACTAATATAAAACGGTGCAAACATTACGACCGTGACGAAAGAATTTCTGAGATGTTCGGCCGAGTTACCGCGCGCGGACGTAAGGGAAAAGTTTCTTCAAAAATTCACCATAAATCGGAATATTGTGCTAGAGACTTCCAATTTGTTGCAAAATGAAGGTAAATGATTGAATATTACTAGAATTTAAGAGTTTTAGCTTACAATTACGTTTTTCGACCATTTTGGTCGAGTCAAAGTTGACCGAAGGCTGAAATTTTGGCACTTATCGTGATTTATATGAAAATATTTCCAAACTGATAAAAGCTACAACCATGGGTTGTTTTTTGTTGTATTTTGCATGAAATTGCGCACATTTTCATATATAAAACTTTATGTAACGACGAATAAAAAACGGTGCAAAAGTTACGACAAAATGACAAAAGAATTTCTGAAATTTTCGGCAGAGTTACCGCGCGGACGTAAGGAAAAAGTTTTTTTCAAAAATTCACCATAAATCGAAATATTGTGCTAGAGACTTCCACTTTGTTGCAAAATGAAGGCAAATGATTGAATATTACTAGAATGTAAGAGTTTTAGCGTACAATTGCGTTTTTTGACCATTTCGGTCGAGTCAAAGTTGACCAAAGGTTGAAATTTTTTGTAGTCGACGTACAGCATGTCCACTCGTCACCCGACAGACAATTTTAGTCGACTTACGATACGTCCAGTCGGCGTTTAAGGGTTAATAAAGGTTAATTTTAAAGGGATTTCTTTCTATAAACTCTGCTGTGTGAGTTGTATCCATCATACTGCTTAGCTGAAATATGTAAATTAACTGATGACAAATTCCCTTCTACATATCTTGACAAAGCAAAACAGTTTAGGTTTTTCATGTCTGAATCTTTTGAATTACTTAGGCAACTTTTCTAATGTCAGCTTTATCACAATTCTGTACAAATATTCAACTCTCTGTAGCACTGTCTCTTAAGGCTACTCTGAGTGTTCACATGGCACTATATATTTACAAAAGAGGCTCAAATACAGCATGTGGAGTCTAAGATGCCTACAGTTGCAATTACATCTCTAACAGTGGCATTCAAGGTATTCAGGGTCATGCTGTGACCCTAATCGCATTGCAAGCACAGACTTAAGATCACATAGTTTTTACCGTAATGCCATCTAAGAAATCTGACAAAGTCCTACATATTTAGGACAATAAAAAACATATTTTGTGGTACAATAAACTTTTGATATTCATAACAATGAATTATAGTGCTCTGCAGTTATAATACTCTGCAAATATGCATTAATTTCTCTGTCAACTGACTTTCATGTTATTGAATGCTTCTATAACAGGGCAAAAAATCTATAATCTGGAGGTTACATTTTTCTTTATACTCATAACATCAGCTAGGAAACTATTCACAAAGGGTGAAACTCGTGATGGGTTAGTTAGATGGATGTGATGTGGACCTTTTAATGTTATATAATCGAATCTTTGTGCATTTGCAGATAATGTGTCAAAAACAACCTCATACTCCGAGTCTGGCCCGGTAAACACACCTTCTAGAGCATGGATAAGTAAAACTGGGCACTTGATTGTTGACAAAATTCTTAACCAATTATCATTCCCATACAGCATTTCAAATAATGCATGTACTTTGCGATCACGGATCCATGTAAGGCCACCATCAACTTGTTTAGTAAGCCTTGGTAATAAAACTTCTGCAGATTCTTCATCAATATTATGCATATTTTTCTTGGGACCAGTCTTCCTGGAGTCAATTATTTTCTGTAAAGAGCCTCCTCTTTGGAATAAACAGGAGGAGATTTTTTCCTGCTCAGTTCTAAGTATAAGATTAACCTCCAAGTGCCAAGTTACTTTAGGTTCATGTTTATCAAATGGTTTGATGTAATCTAACAGGATTAAGGCCAAAACATCCTCTGGATACAATGCTGTATAGTATGATGCTACCAGTGAGCCAAAGCTGTGGGACATGAACACAAAGGTTTTCCATCCAAGTTCTAATACCACTGCTCTTACATTGATAACATATGACAGAACAGAGTAATGCGCTCCATTAGGAAGATGGGCAGAAAAACCGTGTCCAGGAAGGTCAAGCACAAAAACTTCTATCCCGCAAGACAAAAATGGCACCAAGCGATCAAAGGTATTGGCGTTGTCCAACCAACCATGAAGACCAATTATTCGATGTGTTGGAATGGCATGAGGGTCACCTATGATGCATCTCTTCCCTCGTAGGGTACCCCAACCTACACCAACATTTACCTCGTGCCAGCTTACTTGGTTTGGCATCTCAAGTTACCTGGAAAAAGGGGAAAATAAATAACGTGGTATTTATATGAACTATCTGGGCATTATAAGGAGCTCAAGTGAACAGTAAATAAGATATCAAATACTGTCTTATTAAAGCAATGTAAAATTAAAATGCAAACCAAGAAGGGAGTAATGCTGGCATGACGATATCCTGCATTTAATTATATTTTTCCTTGGGCAAATGAAAAGGTGCAAATACACGACCATACAATAGTGCAACAAACAAATAAATATTATTTGAATTCTGTATAAGAAAAACATGTAAAAAATGTACTTATCCCTTCATAATAGCTGACTGTCACTATTTAGGTACTTTTCTATTATTATTTTAATCAATGTGATAATAAGATTAATATCCACTGCTAGTGCAGCTACTAAAATTAACCATTCACTGAATAAAAATATATCATTGCTCTGCCAGATATACAGATATTAATTCAGGTATCAAAGGAGTTGCCTCCTTAATACAGTAATACCACTACCAGGATCCTGCATATCTGTACAGCTGCAAGTGAGCAAATGTCACTACAGTGTCTCAATATTACAATGCAGAGTAGCAGCCCAGGAAAGAGATAACTATACAGAGGTAAACTGTACAAAACCCTTCCAAAAAAATGAAGGCACTTTACCAATGCTTTATGGATAAGCCTCCAGAAATACTCTGATATGAACAAAGGCCATTGTCCACCAACAACAGTCAGGAGAACAATGAGACAACTGGAAAACCATGTTAAAATCTGCTGGGCAATTACTTTAGTGTTCAGTAATAAAACTTCCCTGGTCATCATGGTGCACCATAAGGTTACTTGCTGGCTGACATTAACAACCTTCAGATGATAACATATCCATGTGAAACGCCCTACCGCAAGGCTGATAAAGAAAGATTACATATTCAATGCAGACTGCTAGTTCTGCTTATGATGGGTTGCTGTTCAGTACACTCAGCATGACCTCCATTGACAATAAATGTTTGAAAAGTTCAATTTCTATCACATGTGCTACCCTGAATGATAAAACCATCATCAAAATGTGAGGTTTACAAGATTATTGCATTTACCTCAGAACTAACCATCAAAGGAAAATTCATATTACACTTCACTCTATATAATTCCATGATTAATCACAGGAATAAGAAAAGCCTATTTTTTTTATGGAAAAGTTTAAAGTTATTTCCTAGATCAGACTTTCCAAAATGGCAGAAGACAACCAAGAAAACTTTTAGTAAACTGACATTCTTTTTAGTTGAGCCATAAATCCCAGAGAACTCAAAAGATAACCAATGTAATTTCCAAGTGAGTCAGAAACACAAAGTGCCAGCTTACTACAAAAGTCAGTCAAATTTACTTTGGCCTTTATTATTTCCATTGGTCACCTAACCATTTTATGACTACAAGGAAAGCAATTTCAATCTCTGCTATGAAACTGAGGCTATCAATGATCACTGATAGCAACATGTGAGTGATGTTGAAATATTAAAACAACAACGCATATACAGTATTCTATATATTAAGTCCCACAAACAAAGAAATAGAAATTTTAAAAAAATCAATTTTCAGCTGATTATTACAATGTATGGTACTTAGGCTACTGTTTTTGTAAGGCAAATGTACCACAGCACCTTTGCTGTTAGCACAAGGACACAATTAAAGTGAGATTGGAACATCATATAACTTATTTAACATTTGCAAAAATCTAAATTTAATCAAACAAAAAATGTACACATGTCTATGACAATTATTGCAGGAAAAAGGAACTAACAATAAATGAAAACAAAGGTAAACATGAACAAACAGTGCAAGTCTATCACTCCAACCAGAAGTGTATTTGCTTTATGACGAGACGAGCAAAAGACTGAGTTACAGTGAGTGAGGAGGCAATTTCTCTATCACTTATAGTTAGCTCACCTTCAATCTGTAACCAAGAGGTGAATCCCACCTGGACTTACATCAGTGATGAATTATGTAATCTAAATGCCATTTTTCACAGAAAAAGGTACGTGTAAAACATAAAAGGACATGTATCTCTGAAGGAAGTGCTCTCTTATTTTTTCATTATCAGTCACACTAAAGAGAACACTCCAAGCTTCAATGTAGAATTCCCCTCTATAAACAACTTTTTAGTAAATAGCTAATAATGCTACCAAAAATGTTTCAGTCTTCAAACAAAAACACGAAGATTAATGCTCTTTCAGCAAAATATGATATTTACAAGACAGGCATGTTCTTCAGTTTGACAGAACCTCAGTAAATTACTATTCAAGCAAAATGCTAACACTTAAATAAGATTTTCTCATCTCATTAAATATTTCACAGTACTGTACCATTTCATAAGTTTCTATGAATATTTTATCCTCTCACGTCTAGTTTCTGAAGTCACATCTTTTACTGACTGGATATTAGATTTGTATTCCACATTTTGTTCATTCACTGAAAGCCATAAACTGGGTTTTGCCTCTTCTTATTCTCCTACACTTTCCACAGATAGCCCAACATATACAGCAGTATCCATTTCAAAAATTTCATTTTTTTAACATTTCATGTTAAAATATATCAAATATCTTCTGCACCATCCATGTAAGCAATGAACACTGAGGTACAGGTAAATTCAAACTCTTTACCTGCCTTATATGAATAATTCCCTAATAATTTTAGTGGCTCAGTGGATTACAGCACCATCATACAGGAATGTGATGGTTGGAGTTGATGTTGTTGGCTGTGTTATGCTTGTTTATATTGTACATGAAGTGTATAAATGTCAAAAAGCCATCAAGTAAAATGCAAGTTTATTCTTATGTTATATGCATTTATATAAAGGTAACAAACATTATATACATTGTCAACTGCATTGTTTTAACTTCTCTCTCTCCTTCGTCTCGCATTTTTCCTTAAAGCTTTGACTGTGAAGGCTGAGTAGTCTCCTTTAATTTTAAGAGAAATTCTGTTATATCAGGAAGTACCCGATATGGGTGTGTTAGATGGACATGGTGAGCACCTTCAACTACAACACATTTGGAGAATTCAATTTCAGATTTAAATATATCAAAAACACCGTTTCGTTCAGAAGGAGTTAAGTCATAAATACTATCAATTGGATGGAAGTATAATACTGGGCACTTAATCTGCTTAATAAGATAGAACCAAGTGCTACCCTGGTTAAACATCTTAAATCGTGCAACTGCTTTACGGTCGTGTCTCCATGTCAGACCACCACTTACAGGCTTCACCAGTCTTGTTAGTAGTACTCTGGCAGCATCCTCATCAACATTTACAATATCATTATTGGGTCCCCCCATCCGTGATCTTATAATTCGTTTTATGGCTTCTTCTTCAGAAAATATAGGGTGAGAATCTGTATCCTTCTCACATTTCAAAGTGTTATTCACTTCTGATCTCAACACTGAAAAAAAACCAGGAGCAGGTTTAAATGTCAATGAATCAAAACAAATTATTGCTGATACTTCTTTTGGGAACAATGCTGTATAAAAATATCCAATCAAACCACCTAAGCTATGGATGATAAGTATAAAAGATTTCCATCCAAGTTTTGTCACAGCTGCTTTAACATTGATAACATAAGTTAGTGCACTGTAATATGCACCATTGGGAAGATGATCTGAGTATCCATGCCCTGGGAGATCAAGCACACACAATTCTGTCCCAGAGGGCAATCCAGGAACAAGGCGATCATATGTGTTGGCATTATCCATCCATCCATGAATACCAAATATCTGGAGTAAAGGCCTGTTACCATCACTGCCTGTGAAACATTTTTTTCCACGTAATACTCCCCAGCCAATGTCTACATTCAGTTCTGTCCATTCCACTTGGCTTTCCATTCCAACTTACCTAAAAAAAAAAAAAAACTTTGGTCTCATATAACCTGAATTTAAGGACTGTATACTTAAAAATTAGCTACTGACCTAATCAAAATACATTATTATGGGGACTGAATGTTGGAAATACATAGTTTCCAAAGAAAAAATTAATAAAATAATTTACTTTGGAAACATAAAAACTGTGAGGAAATCACTTATCACTTCGTTAGATTATATAATGACACACAGTAGATGAAAGGGCAAGTTGACTAACATAATGGTGAGGAGTGACCAGAGGTGCAGTATATCTGATTATTATTTGAATGGAGCAAAAGTTAAGGTGGACAGAAGTTTAAGTTGGAGAGGAAGTGATAAAAATGTAACTGTAAGGATAACTGAGTCAAGTGAGTTCAATACGAATGAAGTGAGGGGAAGCATACAAAGAAAAGTTGGATAAAAAACTGGCTAGGGTTAAGATATAGAAGTCAAAGGAGCATATGAAGGGTGTGTAACATTCCAGGATGGGGTCATAGAGCCAGCATTCTGTGTTTGTGATTTTAAGAGAATAAATATAGTAAGTGGTTGGGTAACAAAATGAAAAGTTTATTGAAATAAAAAGGGAGATTATTTGAGGTGTATTTGCAAGAAAGAAAGAAGGATCCCTTAGATACTGGAGTGCAAAAGGATGGATAAGCTAGTCATGGGAAAGGTGAATGAGAGAAATGAACGCATCATGAAAAATGGGGTTGGGGGAACAAATCAGCCATAAAATTTAAGAGTGAACACTAAATTGTTCTACAAATGAGTAAATGTAAAGGAAAAAGTTAATGGGCAAATAGATATAAAAATAAAAGAACCAAATGGAGATATGTTGTCTTTAGAAGGTGTATATTCTAATACATTAATTTTCATTATCTCTAACTGTAGTAAACTGTTAAAATTTTTTTCATATATTTAAGTACAATTTTTGTTTTATATATATACTTACCTAATTAAATATCGAGTGATTGAAACTTTATCAAAACAAGCACGACAGTTATGAAACATTGTGTAAAGGGATTTTGACAGAGGAAAAATCTATTTCTGGGGAGAGACCTGTGTCACCCGGTGAAATATCCATTCAGCACATATTTCAAGGTAAATTCATTGCTAAATATACCAGAGAAAAGCTAAATGCAAAGCTGGGGTTACTACTTCAGTGCGAGCTCCATAAAATGGAGTCGTGTATATGAAAGGGTGAGTTTGTCACTATCACAGGCCTCCGCCCTGTAGACATTCCCAATGTCGAAAGTCCCCCAGAGCGATAAATAGTTATAACGCCTGCACCGCTCTCGGACTATCAACAAACCAGCGCCATCTTCATTCCATGTTAGCACCCACCACCCAAGCAAGGTATTTTAACTAGGGGGGGGAAAGGAAAGAATAGAGGTGGGTCACCGGGTGACACAGGTCTCTCCCCAGAAATAGATTTTTCCTCTGTCAAATCCCTTTTCTGGGTTTTACGACCTGTGTCAGCCGGTGAAATAATAACAGAGAATCAAAAATACCATCTTGAAAAAGATCAAAAGAAACCTTGTAATGGAAAGAAATAAAACTATTAGTCCAAGTGAGTTTTAATTATCCAAAATGAAAACATATAAGCATGAAAAACATTAAAACATAATTAAATATGCTTAATTGTTAACAAAAGGAGACAAAGACAATATGCAACATGGTCAGGAGACAGGCTGTGAAGTATGCCTGACCCGGAGGGGACGGTAAAGGGAATAAATGAGGCAGGTAGGTGGGAGAAAGAGTGACAGGAAAGAATGAGATATATAATGGTATTATTTAGAGGGAGGAACAATGCTTCCTGCTGCCACTGTGGGGAATTTTAGAGCCTCTAAGGATTTCATGTAGTGGCGTTTGAAAACCAAAGGAGATTTCCACCCAGTATATTTCTTAAGATCCCCAAAATTCATATGATGGAAATAATTAGTGGAGGTGGCCACCGCCCTAATATCATGAACCTTTGGAACTGAGTCTGGGTTAGCCTGTTTAATGAAGTACAAAATCTGTTGTCTGATGGCCTTCATAGAAATAGTTCCTCCACCTTCTCTCACAAAGAGAGGGCCCAAAGTTATGTGAGAGGTTCTGTCTAAATATGCCCTTAAAGTAAAGACTGGACATAATGATAGGTCTTGTGGAAGGGGGATAACCTTCCAGGGGGACCATCTATCTCGAGGATCTTCGTTCTTAGCTAGAAATTTAAGGTGAGGGGCTAGCAGAACTTCTCCTGATGGAAGGAAATCAATATGGTTCGGCTCTCTAGACAGAGCAGACAGCTCAGAAATTCTAGCACCTGAAGCTAAACTAATTAAGAATAAGGTCTTCCTTAGCAGACTTAAGAATGAACAATTCTGATTATCAATTTCTGATGCTAATTTCAGGACGTCATTTAAGAACCAGGAAACCGTGTTTGGACGGGTTACTGGTCTCAAGCGAGCACATTATTATTATTATTATTAAAGTAGTTTAACCAGACCACTGAGCTGACTTTCAGCTCTCATAGGGCTGGCCCGAAGGATTTGATTAAAATACTAGGTCTAGGCTTGAAGTCAAGCGCTAGGACCCAATAGATCATCCAATACTAAGATGAATGAATTAAAATGAAATTAAAAACTGCACATAGGCACATGCTCTCATACAATAAATACATTTACTCAGACTTCCTTACATACATACTAAAACGGTATATTAAAATTCAGAATATAAATTAAACAAAATTTTAAAAATTCTTTTTTGTAAAATTCAAATGTTAAAAGGATTTTCATATTTTTATTATTTACTTATTTTTATATTTTGTTAATTAAATTACAGTTTTTCAAGAACATCAAAATTGGAATGATTGAAAATGTGAAAGATTCTGACAAAATTTCTTTCACTGACCTATTTCCAAAAGTAGACATTCGTTGTCGGTCATACTTTGGACATTCACGTAACACATGTCTGACCGTTATTAATACTCTGCATTCTGAGCACTCGGGAGCCGGGTCATGTGGGCTGTTCATTAAGTGCCCATGTGTCAGACGAGTATGGCCTATTCTGAGGCGTGTTAAAATTACTTGTGCGTGTCTCTCTCTTTGATATGATGAACTCCATTTTTTAACATTAGGTTTTAATTCTTTCAGTTTATTACTTACAGGTTCTTCATCCCATATATGTTGCCATTTTTTTATGATACCCATTTTTATGTGAGTTACATAATCTGTAACAGGGATATTCACATTTGATCTTGTCATGTGAGTTGCTGCTTTAGCTGCTTTGTCTGCTTCTTCATTTCCTTTGATCCCTACATGTGCAGGGATCCAACATATTTCTACATTTTTTCCATTATTATATAATTTATGGAGATATAATTTAATTTGTTGTACTATATTATTATTAGATTTGTAACTTTGAATAGCTTCTATAGCGCTTCTTGAATCACTGAAAATCACAAAATTATTGAATGATGATTCTTTAATTATTTTTATAGCTGATGCAATTCCATACAATTCTGCTGTAAATACAGAAGCATTATTGGGCAGGGAGAACTGATAAGTTTTGTCTTGGGACACTGCAGCATATCCTACTCCGTGTTCTGATTTAGATCCATCTGTATATATTGCATAATGTGGACCTTTTCGGTTTATATGCTCTATTGTATGCTGTCTATGGTGTTCTGTTGTATATGAATTACTTTTTGATAAATACTTGAGGTGTGTGCAAATTCTCGTTTTATTCATTGTCCAGGGAGGAGGTGATTTTACTATTACAGGCACTTGTATATTTATATTCAGCGACTCAAACAATCTTTTAGCTCTAATTGGGAAAGGTGGTGGATGGTTGTTTATAAATACATCTCTTAATTCAAATAATTTTTTGGTTGGAGAATCACTAGTTTGAATTCTTAAAGCACTTTTCATTGTTACTAGCTCTCTATGGAGAGACAAAGGCAGTTCACCACATTCAACTTGTAGCGATGATTTTGGTGATGATCTAAAGGCTCCTGAGCATATTCTAAGGCCTTCATTGTGAACAGGGTCTAACATTTTCAGAACTGCGTCAGATGCCGAGCCATATACTTCACTTCCATAATCAATGATGGACAGAACTGTTGCCTTATACAGCACAGTAAGGGTATGTCTATCGGCTCCCCAAGTAGTGTTCGATAGTTTTCTAATTAGATTTAATGCTCTTTTACTTTTAGATTTTACATATGTAATGTGGGCTCTCCAGTTCAAGTGGGTATCAAATACTAATCCTAAAAATTTTGCTGTTTGGCCAATTGGTATACTATGGTTTTTGATTTTTAAATCTATTTCTTCACCTTTTTTCCACTTTTTATTTTTATAAAACATGATTGCTTGAGTTTTATCTATGGAAAATTTAAAGCCTACAGATGAGGCCCATTCATCTATTTTTACTATGCTCTTATTAATGATTCGTTCTGCATGTTTTATTCGGGATGCTGAATAATATATGGCAAAATCATCCATGTATAGGTTACTTTTAATGCCAATAGGTAGATTTTTACTGATATCATTAATTGCTAAAGTAAACAGTGTTCCACTAAGGACGCTTCCCTGTGGAACACTGTTTTCAAGTGGAAATGTTCTAGACAGATCATCATCAATTCTCACCTGAAAATTGCGGTTTGTCAAAAGTTCTGTATAAACCTAGGTAAATGTCCACGGATGTTGTTGTTTTGTAAAGTTTTTAATATAGCATACCTCCATGTGGTATCGTATGCCTTTTCAATGTCAAAAAGACAGCTACAGTAATTTGTTTTCGTTCAAAACCTCTACGTATATGGTCTTCTAAGTTACAGAGAGAATCCAATGTGGATCTGTTACACTGAGACCCAAACTGAGTGGGAGTTAAAATTTTATTTTTTCTCGAATGTGCCATGTTAGTCGAGCATTTACCATTTTCTCTAACAATTTGCATAAGCAGCTTGTTAAAGAAATTGGTCTGTAATCCAGGTTTACATTGCTGGGATCCTTTTCAATCATCAGGTTTGGGGATTGGAATTATTATAGCTTTACGCCAATCATCTGGAAATAAATTTAGAAACGCGGTATAATAAATGATTATAAAACTCTAATCAAAAGTATGACTTACAGCCAAAGGTCTAATAAAAATGACTTTGCCAAAGGTCCTAGTGGCAGATCATCTCAAAACAAATATTGTCACCTCCAGGAGCAGATTTATTGCTGTTCGAGAGAGCATATTCCATCTCTGACATACTAAATTTTCTATTATAATATATATCGTCAATTGTTTCAAAATTTATTGTTATTAATTCTATTTTATTTTTTTTTTTCGGAAGTGTTCATCTAAATTCTTATCACTACTTACATTTGCTAAATTTTCTCCCATTATATTACTTATTTCTTTTGGATCAAGTGTTCTTTTCCCATCTTTTAATATGGCATGTCTAGGTGGTTTGACATGGGTACCATTTATTTTCCTGAATTTTTCCCATATTTTTGTATGGGAGTATTATTAGAGAGATCTGATACGTATTTCCTCCATGAAATGATTCTTCCTTGAATTACTTCTTTTTAAATTTTGCAGATAATTTGTTGTATACAGGTTTTAATGTATCAATTTCTAGTAATAATACAGTCATTTTTGTAAAGTTCTTTCTAATATCGGTAATGTTTTATTCATTTTATTGAACTTTCTATTCAAATTATCTAATTGTCTCCTATTGAGTGTTTCATATTTATTAATTCTGTTAACTCATCAGACCACCAGGGAACTTTGTGTTTTGTTGGATGGGGTTTTGACTTTGGTATTGCTTTATCAGCAGCATTTTTAATAAAATCAACAAGAAATTTATTAGTTTCATTATGGTCTTTTAAATATTCAAACTGTGGGATATTTCTAGTGTGCATTTCATATCGCTCCCAATCTGCTTTATAGATGTTATAGTGAGGGACATGTTTTGCAGGATTATTTTGCAGTAAGGAAATTAATATTGGGAAATGATCACTGGTGTGCAAGTCATCAACTGTATTCCAATCCAATCTGTCAACTATGCTTGTTGTACATAAAGTTAAGTCTACTGAGGAAAATTTCCATGTTTTTGAAAAATATGTGCTAATTTCTGTAATCATTTATACAGCACATGTTGTTGGAATCCATGAACTCTTCTATTTTACTACCTATTCTATTTGAGTTTGTACAATGACAGTCCCATATTGGGTTGTGGGCGTTAAAATCACCTACTATTAATGTAGGTTCCTTGGTATTGTTAAGTAAATCTTTAAGTTTATCAATATCGTAACTTTTATTAGGTTGGTTATATAAGTTATAAATTATGTAATTATCATTTTTTATTCGTATTTTAATACTTGATATTTGCAAGTCAGTAAAATTTACAGGTACTATGTCATAACATACTTTGTTATGTACATATATAGCAGTACCTAAATTTCCTTCTTCTTCTCTAGATGTAGATACTAAGGTATATTTACCTATTGTTGGTATTGTTTTGTTGACATGTTGTAAACATATTATCATTGGCTCATATTCCTTTAGTAATCGTTGTATTTCTCCCAAATGTAATCTGGTCTGTAGACCATTTACGTTCCATTGTATAATATAATTATTGAAAGTATAACGTTAGTGTGTTCAAGTGTTATTTTCTTTTGTGGATCATCAATCTGCATTTTTTCTAAAATCCTATTTACAATATTTATTTGTTTTTCTTTATAAGACATTATGTGTCCAATGCACATACAGCCCTTTTCGTGAGTGTCCAAACTAGTAGTTTCTTTATTTCTGTAACTTATAAAATTTCGTATAGTGTTTGTTAAACTGTCTTTTGTTATGCTTTCATTTTTGTTGCACAGTTCAATGAAGCATTCATTACATCCACATGTGTTTTCGTGTGTCGTTTTTTCATTTACTCTTGCTGTACCTATTGTTGGTGATGGGGTAATCTCTTCTCCCATCACATAATCATTTTTGTCAATAGTTTGTTCCTTTACTATTTCTTTGATGTTCTGGGTATCTGTTTCTATTGGTTTTATTATTACTTTAGGAGACAAAGGTATTTTCTTATTATTTGGTTTATGTTCTTTCTTGGGGTCTCTGCCTTTATTTTAATGGATGTATCTCTAATAATAGTTGGTTTTTGTTGGTCTTGGGTGGAGTTCTCTCTAAAGGTCTCTTTTTTTCTTTAGTTTCTAATTCATCAGAACTATCTTTTAATATTTCTATGGTGCTTGTATTGTCTTCTAGTGATTCTATTTCTCTTAAAATCTCAAATGAATTTGAGCAAAGATTTGTATACATTTCTTGGTCCTTTGCTATATTGGTTTCTTCTTGCAAAGTGGTTATTTTTTCTTTGAGACTGATCTACCAGGGTTTTGTTATTCTTATTTATTTCCACTTTTGTTACTTTGTTTGATCTTATTGCTGCAGAAAAATTTCGTTTCTTAAAGGGATCATGCATTCCTCTAACCTTTAATTCTAATTTGGCCTCTTTTATAGGCATTCCTGTCCTTTCCTGAAGTAATTTCAATTCAGTATTGTATATATAATATATACATTCCTTAGATCTTGCATGGTGATTTTGTCCACAGTTCACGCATTTTGGTTCACCACACTTCCACTGTGTGGCATGTTTGTCAGATCCACAGTATGCGCATACAGATGTATTATGGCAATTTTTTCTTGTATGTCCATACATACTACAGTTTTGGCATTGTAGTGGTTTAGGGACATATGGTCTCAGTTCTCTGCTTTGGCCTAAGATTTTTATTTTTAAGGGTAATTCATGGCCTTCAAATTTTATCTTTGCTATTCTTAGTATTTTTCATTACTCCGTCAACTAGCTATGTTGTAAATTTAGCAGTCTTGAATATTGTTGTACCTTTTTAAGGGAATCTAGCAATATATTCTTTTCTATTGGTTCATCATTATCAGGAAGTACTATGGTACCCTGGACACTGTTCAAATTGTCATGTTTTTTTAATATGTACTTTAACATTATCAATATTTTTTATATTTAAGTAATTTTCCGATTGATTTCTTGTAGTGGTTTCTATCAACCACATCTGTTCTTTTACTTGTCTGAATGACATTTCAGTAGTTGAATGTCGATTCAATAAGAAGTTTTCTAATTTCAATGGTGATATTTTTTTCTCCGTTTCTAATGTTAGGAATCTTGACCAACTTCCACTCCCAAAGAGGGAGTCGAAGTGGGTCAATGTTGGGTCAAGATACTTGGTTTTTTTTGGCTTGTTTTTCATTGGAGCATAGGGCTCCAGTGTAATTACATTCGTATTTTTTCTGATTTTTCCAGAGAGGTCAGGGAGGTTCCTGCAGTCGTTAACTGTGCCGAATCGCTACCATCAAAGGGTCCAGGGGTACTTGAATCGTTAACACAACTTTGCATTAAGACAAGTAGATTGGAGAAAAAAAAAAAAAAAAAAGGTAAATAAACCTGACAACCTTAAAAAGATATCATCAGCCTTTCATGGGGTTTATTCTTCCGCCAATGGCACAAGTGAGAACCGACTCCCAAATGTCCGCATCCCTACCCTACCCCAAAGGGGATGGCACAACATGATTAGAGTGGCTCAAGTGTAAGCCAACCCACTTGATAGGACTGAGAGCATTACTAGAATACAATCATCCCCACCCTAATCACATTATGGGCAAGCCGGACAGAATGCCGAGAGTCCTATTCCCAGAACTAGACCCCCCTGGAATCCGTGGTCCAGTCCCGTAGAATAGTTCCGCCTGAAACTTCAGGTCCGAACATTATCGGGCAGTTGATGGTCTTGCCACGGTTCTCACTATTTAGCTTCGGATATAAACCCAATCCCAGCTATGATACCTTTTCCTATTTACCAGGTCCAAGAAATTTGTACGAAAGTGAAAATATCCACGCCATTTAAATCGAAAGGTTTGTAGGTGATCCGTCAGGGCCCGGGCTCTTATTCTTCGTAAGAACGGAGAAGAGAAGCCAGGGCCCCTTACCCCCTCACCACGTGAAGGAACCTACTTCGAGGGGAAGCGAGCACATGCTCTAGGGATTGAAGAAAAATAAGAATCCATTAAATTAATATTAAACCCATGTAAAAATATCTTTTTCAAAGCTAATTTGGCTGTAGTAATGGTGCTAGAGGCAAGACCTTTTTCGAATAATGACCAAAAGAATGAGATTGCTAGGTTCATGGTCATTATAGTTGCTTCAGATTCTTTCAAGAAGAGTGCTAATTTCCTGACTGCTGAGTCATATTGTCTAAGAGTAGATTCCCTTTTGTCTGATTCTAGAAATAAAGTATTAACTGGATCAATATTAGCAGCCTTCTGAGCTGCACATTTCATGAAATCCATAAAGCTAGGGCATTCTGTATTCTTGAGGAAGCTGACACAGTCCGAGTTTGTACTATTTGTGTCAATTTTGGATTGGGTATCTGTATGCATCGAAGCTTCAGTTCTAGAAGAAGAGGGAACCAGTTGCTCTTCGACCAGTTGGGAGCTACCAGAGCCACCTGGCCTTTGAATGTCCTGAGCTTGTGCAGGACCTTCATTAACAGGTTTACTAGAGGGAACAGATAGATCCTCCGCCACTTGTTCCAATCTATCGACATTGCATCTGTGGAGTGAGCCAGAGGGTCCAGGTTGGGAGCCACATAACAGGGAAGTTTGTGGTTGCATTCTGTTGCGAAGAGATCTACTTCGAGACCTGGGACCTGACTGCAAATCCATTCGAATGATGTTTTGTCCAGAGACCATTCCGACTCCAGCAGAGTTGTCCTGGATAGGGAATCTGCAATGACATTCCGAACTCCTGCCAGATGAGTAGCTGACAGATGCCACCAGTGCTTGTTTGCTAAGGAGAATATTGCTATCATTACCTGGTTGATCCGGCTCGACTTGGAACCTCCCCTGTTTATACAATGCACCACTACTGCGCTGTCCAAGACCAGTCTGATATGGATTAGTCTGTTTGGACGCAGCTTCTTTAAGGTTAGAAAAACTGCCATTGCTTCCAGAACATTGATATGGAACTGGCGGAACATAGTGGACCATGTTCCCTGAACTTTCTTGTGTTGGGAGTATCCTCCCCACCCGCTTAGAGAAGCATCGGTGTGAATCACTAATGCCGGAGGGGGAAATTGGAGTGGTACTGATTTTGATAAGCTCTTGACTGTTGTCCAGGGCCGGAGTCTCTTTTTCAAAATTGGCGGAATTAGAGACACCTTGTCTCTGAACCTGATGTTGGCCCGTCTCCGCCATACCCTGTTTATATCCTTCAGTTTGGTTTTCAGAAGCAGATCCGTTATTGAAGCAAACTGAAGAGAGCCTAAGACTCTTTCTTGGATACGGCAGGAAGCTTTCTTGTTCTTGAGGAACTGTCAGGTTGCTTTGGCTATTTCCCTCCGTTTGGCCGGCGGAATAGATAGTTTGTGTGAACTTAGGTCCCACTGAATCCCCAACCACTGAAAGCTGCTCTCCAAAACTAGGCGGGATTTCTCCCTGTTTATTTGGAAGCCTAGAGATTCCAGAAAACCGATTAGCCTACTATGGTTGTTGCTTTCCGGCATTCGCTGGCGTTGGGTGCCCAAATGATCCAATCGTCCAGGTATGCGGCCAGCATGATCCCTTGAGACCGTAGTTGCTGAACTACCGTATCTGCCAGTTTGGTGAAAATTCTGGGGGCTATGTTGAGACCGAATGGCATGACCCTGAACGAGTATGCTTGCTTACCCAGTCTGAACCCCAGATAAGGAGAGAACCTTCTCGCAATCGGGACGTGATAATAAGCGTCTGAAAGATCTATAGAGGTGGTTACGGCTCCATGGGGCAGTAGGGTCCGAACCTGCGAGATTGTAAGCATGCGAAATTTGTCGCATTGAATGTACGAATTTAGACGAGACAAGTCTAGGATTATTCTTTGTTGACTGGAACCTTTCTCCGGAACACTGAACAATCTGCCCTGAAACTTCAAATGTCTCGCTTTCTTTATTGCCCTCTTTTGTAATAGATCCTTCACAAAGTCCTTCAGGACTTTGGACGGTGACTGATGGAACCTGACAAGGGGAGGAGGACCTCTGCTCCAACTCCACCCCAGGCCTTTGGAGACTATGCTGTGGGCCCATGGACTGAAGGTCCATTGGTCCCGAAAATGGTATAACCTCCCACCTACCTGAGAGATCTCACTGGGCGGGAGATGGTCTGCCTCCTCTAGAACCTCTGCTTCCCCTCCCTCAGGAGGAGGAGCGAGACGCCGACCTACCTCTAAAATAGCCTCTGGCTCTGCTTCCCCTGGCATTCTGATTAATTGCTCGAAATGCCCCTTGGCTTTCATATGAAGCATTGAAAGCCGGGGATGAGACATAAGAGGGGGCAGCGAGGGAGTGATGGGCTGGTTGAACCAGCACGTACTGAGGTTGAGGCTGCGCTCGAGAGGTTGAAGGCTGACCGGCTGAGGGGACCGGAACAGCCTGCAGAACAGTCTGGGCAGGGAGCCTCTTAAACTTCTTAAACCTCTTCCCAGATTTGGGATGAGGTCCGGCGGACTCCATCAGCTTCCGTTTAAAGGGGAGACCCCAACGGGAGCGGAGACTCTGATTGGCCCTGGTCGCTTCGGCTAGGACCGCGTCCACCTCTTCCTGGGGGAAGAGATTAGCTCCCCAGATGGAGCTCTTCATAAGCCTATTGGGCTCGTGCCGGATAGAAGCTGCCGAAAAGATGTGTTTCCGGCAGTTCATACGAGCCGTGATGAAGTCATGAAGGTCCTGTTGGAAACCTGCTAAAAGAGATTTCGTCAGGACCTGGAACAGAGCGTCCTCACTATAGACAACCGAAGTTGCCTCGGCCAGAGTCAGAGAGTTTAAGGACGTGCTCAGCCTGTCCTTAGTGTCGGCTTCAGCCTTCAGGAGCGAATCTGGGATCTTCGAAGTTGCTCACTGAAAAGGGTAGAAGCGCAATCAGGGTCAAGTCTAGTTACTGTGAAGGTGGCCGGAGCTCCCTTCCAAAACTCAGAATCTCCGGGGAAGACTAGAGAGGTGGGATCTGTCTCCCGGAGATGAGGAAGGGGTTTGCCCTCCATGCTCGTCTGACTGGTGAGCATGGCCACCTTCGTTGTTCATGGGGTAGGAATAGTCTCCCCCAAAGAGAACATCGTGAACGTACCCTTGGCAGGGGTAAGTTTTGTGTTCTCTGCTTGCCACTCCGTCAGAGTACGCAACAGAGAGGACTGAGCCTGATCCCTCGGGAAGATAACAGTCTCCTTCAGGACCTTGTCGGACCTAATCCAGGCCTCCTCAGTAAGCCTGGCAAAACCTGGGTAAGGGGGCTGCAGACCAGGAGGGAAGAACTCCAGTTCTTCCAACCTGCGGGTGCCTAGACCCTCTATGGTAAGGGTATCTTCATGCTGGGGAGCATGAAGAGCCAGTCGCCAGGGGTTTCCTTTATCAAAGGGAGGAAGACCAGAAGCGTCCGGAACAGCCAAGGATCCAGCGGCCGCTCCGCCGCGCATAAACCCAGAGATCAAGCTCCCCTGGGTTTTAACCTGCTGTGATAGGGACAGCACGGAAGCATTAGAAGAAGACAGTTGGGAAGAGAGTTCTGACAGCTTGTCATCAACCCTTTTGTCTAACTTCTGCATTAGAAGCTCGGCAAAAGCTTCTGCATCAAAGGAAGGAGGAGGGGGAACCTCCTTACTTTGCTTCGACCGTGCTCCCTTCCCAGAGGTGGAGGCCTTGCTCGTAGATGGCACGGGGCTAGGGGCCCGTGACTCCTTCGAGGGAGCCCCGGAGCAGACCTTCTGGGTTTTGAGGGTCTTCGTCAAGGTCTTTGTCTTCACCGATTTCACCTTAGGGACGGTAGACCTTGCACCGTCCATAAGGTAAGAGGATTTCGTGAACCCTCTGAAAGAGGAAGCAGAAGAAGAAGGAGAGCTAAACAGAAAATCATCTGCCTCACTTACCCCCTTACCTGCTTGTAGATCCAGGTCCATGTTCATCGGTTCCAGATTGATGTTCATCGCCGCAACCTCCTCGGCAACCTCTCCGCAAGCGGCCACTTCCTCCTGGGAGGGTTGGGTCATCTCCCGGATCCCAGCGATCAAGGGGGCGGCTACTTCTTCCGGGACCAACGCTGAGACCCAGGCGCTGGGAAGAGGATGCTACAAATCTCCTGGGAGAGTACATAGGGCTTCCCCGACCTGACGTTCCTCCCAAAGCCACTGACCCAGGTCTTGAGGGTTAGAAGCGAGAGTCGCTGGAGCTGCGGTCAATCTGAAAGAAGGAGAATGTCAACTAATGAGATCTCCTACTACTAAGGAATTATCCACAAAAGACGTAAACTCAATAAAGAACTATGAACCGGAACCCATAGCTTACCGATTCATCCAAAACTTGCTCGTACAGAGCGTAGCACACTTCACAACCATCAGGGTGCCAGACGATCAGTTCCTCTACCCGAACAGCGCATCCAGAGTGGGACCTGCACACTTCGTGCCCACTCGCCTGTTGCAGGACCGCCGTACACCCCTGCTCCTGACAACGCACCACCTGTAAGTGGACGGGTACATGAGTATGCCAATAAGGCACGCCAGAGTAGGGTGCCGGAGTAGCGTCTTAGGATAATAAAGATTGACGGAGCATGCAAAAGTCCGGTCAGACCCCACCGGAAAATCCCGGTGGAAGGATGGGGTATAACTATCTTATACATGCTAAATAAAAGGGACCGCCAGAGTTAGTCCGGAGATACTGGAGGTCCCTCTGAGAACATGCGTCAACTAAAAAACAAAAGGAATTAAAGTGAATGGTTAACCTTAACTTAAACAATAAAGGATTTCCACTCGGCGCCGGGGGAGTCACGTTACACCCTACATATAGTAACGGCGGGGGAGGTGTGGTGAGCACCGACCGACCATGCACCATACCCACCGGAGTGGTGTCAAGAAAGGAGGGTAACGAGAAAACCCGACAACCTAGCGGAAGACACATAAAAAAATCTAGCCACAGTCAAGATAGATACCCAGGTAAAGGAACAATGTTCTAAATGAATAGAACAGAGAATTAACAAGGAGGATAATAACTAGCAGACGTGCGGACATGAAAACAGAAGACAGGCAGGTGGAAAACTCTAACTGGCTACCGTAAATATTCTCCACGGGGTGACGGTCCAAGAGAACGACACCCTGGCTGGGGGAACTCGTCTCACACTGACGCTAGGGAAAGGATGGGGATAGGCCAATGGAGGGGGCCCACAAGAGGTGGCCAGAGAGTGAGAGAGCACCCCCCGGATGCCAGAAGGCCCACTCGCCCCCCCCCTCCCGAGGAGCCGATCATGAATGAACGACTATCACGGAAGGAGAGAAGACAGGGAAATCCTCTGAAGGCCAAAGGACGCAAAGAAATGGTAATCAAAGAATGGTGGCCAGGAGTGGGGAGGCACCCCCAGACACCAGACAAGTTCTCAACAGGGTGCCGATCAATCAAGATTGGTAACCCTGGGTAGAGAGAACTAGGGAGAACCACTCAATGCAGAGGAAGGGGTAAGGAATGTAGGCTACTAAGGGAAAGGGAAGGGCTCAGAGCTCTCAAGCCTTGGTAAGTTGACAAAGTATGCGAAAACAAACCAAGGGTGGAATGGAGCAGGGAGGGGAGGGAGAGGGGGAATACTCATGAAGCTGGGATACTGACCCAAAATCGGCAGCTTGGACAAGGGTAGGCTACAAGTAAGAATACCCTCGCTATTCTAGCTTAACCTTACTAGGACTCGAGAGTCCAAACGGAAAGGCCGAAATAGGGGGAGGGGGAAAACGTAGGCCTAACACACCCATCCGAACCAAACGAAACATCAGGAAAGCGCAGAACATGAGACCCTCCTACACACCTAACCTCCCCCGCAGTGGAAGGGAGCAGAGAGCATAAGTAGCCTAACTTCCTAGGCTAACCTATCGGAGCCGATGAGCGGTCAGGGAGGGTAGCCTAGGAGGGAACACGGGATCTAACTGACTAGGGTAGTAAAAGTTAACCACACAATAATAAAATGTATAATAAATAAATAATTCAAATAATAAATGACACATGTAGAAGGGTGAACCAAACCCAACGCGATATACGGCTCGGAAGGTAAAATGGCCGACCTTCACGAAAGATAAACAACCAAAATAATCCGTAAATATCCATATCATCCGTGCGCTAATCGTATAATGAAACTATCAGGCATAACCGTACCATCTCAGATAATATACCAAAGAGCTGAAGGAGGTGAGGGTCCAAAAATAAGTTAAATAAGACTGAAAAAAGATCGGATAGGCCAGAGGGGGAAACTCGTAGCCTAAGAGACAAAAAGGACCCCGCCTCCCCAGGAAAAGGGTAATAGAACTAATATAAATAAACCAAATATGAAATTATGTAGGATATACATAAAAACATAAATAAAAAGAAGGGGAAACGAAGCCCACCAAAAACCCTTTTGAGACTGAAGGTCACATGAGGCTGGGAGAAAGGCGGCCAAGGCGGGCGTTATATTGTCCCCCAAATTATAGAATTAGGAGGAAATAAGGAGCCCCAACCGCCTAAAATAAAAAGAGGAGATGGTACTCAACTTAGAAGATGACATATCCTGTGAAGAAGCCATCACGAGGAAAAAGAAAAGCCACAAATAGCGCACGAGGCAAAACACAACCAAAGAAGACGCGAGCTAAAAATGGAATAAAGATGGCGCTGGTTTGTTGATAGTCCGAGAGCGGTGCGGGCGTTGTAACGGCACCTCGCTCTGGGGGACTTTTGACATTGGGAATGTCTACAGGGCAGAGGCCTGTGATAGTGACAAACTCACCCTTTCATATACACGACTCCATTTTATGGAGTTCGCACTGGGGGTAGTAACCCCAGCTTTGCATTTAGCTTTTCTCTGGTATATTTAGCAATGAATTTACCTTGAAATATGTGCTGAATGGATATTTCACCGGGTGACACAGGTCGTAAAACCCAGAAAAACAACTATCATTATATAATTACAGTACTGTACAGATATTACATATTTGATCCTTTTTTTCCTCATTTAGATAGGTCTTGCCAAGAAATACTTGGCCAAGGTGTACCAAACCAAGTACAGTGACTATTATTGCACTAAATCCAATGCTGTATAATACCATAATTACTGCATAAGGCAAAGTTGTAAATGCATTAAAAATGTAATGATGCAGTTTTATCATTAACACTTTTCATAAGACTCATAAGGGCTAAATCTTAATATCTTTATTGTATAGTTTATTAATCTTATTCTAGTTGTAAGATGTACCAAATTGTTGTCATTTACTGTATTACAATTCATTTTCAGTGCATATTAATGATTACTGTATTATCATCATTAAATAACAAGTCTTTGAACCATATTTTTTCAATATCCAAATTATGTCAGGATTATCTGGAAATCCAGATACGCAGGGCCTGGAAAAGAGAAGTTTTATTATTCAAAATAGTATCGTATGCCTTTTTGATGTCAAAGAATATGACAATGTTAATTACCTGCATTCTGATATTCTTCAAATATGGTCTTCTCAGTAACTAATGGGTCAACTGCATACCTGTTCTTCTGTGGCCCTTAATGGGTTGAGGTGACAATAGTTTGTCTTTAAGGTCCATGTTAAGTCTCATGTTTACCAAGTTTCCAATACTGTACTTTTCCAAGACAATTTGTTCAAAATACTGGTCTGAAATTAGGTGGATTGTTAAGATCTTTAGAAAGAGTTTCCTGGTCTGAAGTTGAATACAGAACTGAAGTACACTTTTATGCTAGAGGTTCGAAATGTTTGATAATTTCAAATGCGATGTTGCCTCGCCTTCTCAGACTCTGTTTTCTGTTTATGGTCTAGGAAGGGTGCATAAAGTTGACATTCATTACATATATATTTTAAGCATTTCCCATTTACATTTCATATCACAAATAGACCTCTACCTCTTTGATCAACAAGTGCTGATACATATCTTGGTTATTTTATTTTTGACAAGATTTCAACAGTTCTTGAGTTGTCTTTTTAGTTAACCTAGTTGAGGGGCTGATTCTGTTTCATGATGGACAAGTTGATACTGTAATTCCTCAGATCACCATGTAACTCTCCTCCTAGTGTTAGTGAGGAATTTGGGATGTACAGTATTTATCTGCATTAGAAATGATTGTAGCATCATCATAGTCTCTTGAAAAATTGTATGGTCAAAAAATATGTTTGCCCTATTCTCTCAGCAGTTTGGTAGTTTATGTCCAACAAGGGGTTTTGCACTATGAATTCTTCTAGTTATATTAATAGTTATAGAGCCCTTCGTTGGCTGAGTCGGTAGAGCTTCAGGCTGTCACTTGATGGGCTGGAGTTCAATTCCCGCAGCCGGCTGATGAAGAGTTAGAGGAATGTATTTCTGGTGATAGAAATTCATTTCTCGCTATAATGTGGTTCGGATTCCACAATAAGCTGTAGGTCCCATTGCTAAGTAACCAATTGGTTCTTAGCCACGTACAATAAGTCTAATCCTTCGGGCAGCCCTAGGAGAGCTGTTGATCAGCTCAATGGTCTGGTAAAGCTAAGGTATACTTACTTTTTTTTATTAATAGTTATGGTAACAAACTTAAAATGGTATATTTTGTAAATCAAGGCCATTTACCAAAGTTTCCTTGATTACAGTAAATACAACAGATTACATATACAGCACAATGGACACCCACCTATTCACTTTTCTGGATTCCTGGCTTCACCTATTTGCAGATTTCTCTGTGGAACATAATACACATTATTTGTGGAAAATTTGCCTATTCGCAGTATTTTTCATAGAGAAATATTCACAAATTACTGTATTTTCATATCATTTTCATGAATAAATGGACTTTTTGTAATAATACTATTAAAATATTCAGATATAAGCATTTTTAGAGGATTTTTTTGGTGTTTTTAACTATCAAAATAGGCGGTTATAAGTGTTTTTAGAGGGGTTTTAAGTATTCGCAGATTTTAGCTATTCGCAAGGGGTAGTGGTACGCATCCCCCACAAATACCGGGGGTCGACTGTAGTAGTTATGTGGCTATTGCTGGAAACATGTAATGTTATGGCAGAATACTAAAATGTGTGACCTTGGATTACATTTTGCCATGTGTCATTTTATCTTGGACGTAAACTGCTGTTCCATGTTTACCATCAGTACTGGCTCACTGATGCTTTTAAATTTGTATATCATATTATCAAATGTGCTGGAAACAGCCCACGAGGTTATATGATATTTTTAACTGTAGTTCACCTAAGTAGATTCTAGTTTGAAATCCTTTCACATTCCAGGGAAATATGTAAAGGACAGAAAATTTCCATAAGGGTAGTCAAGTTGCTTTAATTCACTGTTCTCTTTTGATTAATGAGTGACTCTACAGTATTCAAATCTGTAATTATATTTTTCAGCATTATTATTGACGTTTTGCAATTTGAGATTCTTCACATTAACTTTGCTGTCATATTGTGCTTAAACAACCTGATGTATAAATTTCTTGATTATTACTTATTTGTGCTGTTCTGCGTTAATAAATTTGCTAAGTACATTATATGTAGTGCATTCACTCCAAGGGCTGTTGTGGATTCTGTAGACTATCTCTCTGTTAGAAATCAAGTGATATAGTTCCTCATTAGTTTGAAGAATTGTGGAATGTATTTGATTTTACCCCCCATGCATTTCTATATCTATTTATTTCTATATTTCTTCACAGCTTGATATGGTAAATATTACAAGTTTGTTTTTCAGCTTTGTGTTTGAGATTCAAGTTGGCAGTGTTTAATTAGTTAGGTCTGTATTCTTGTTTCTATACATGTACAGTACTTGATCTATATAGACTTCTTCACTTGTAACTCTGAGGAGAATAACACTGCTTGGCCCACTATAGATGGTAATAAAGGTTCTTTGCAGCATACTTTTCCCAACAACTGTACAGTTTTCTACTCTTAAATTTCATGATCTCTCCTAGCTGTCTAACTTTTTCAACTTTATTCCACTCTAATTTTCACATCTCTTGTCATTTGAGAACAAGTCCTTTGAGTTAACTCAGTGAGAGTCTAGAAACGTGACTCAACAGTCTTGTTCAACTAACATTTGAAGATAAAAATATTTTCATCTTTTAGTTCTTTTAATGAGTGGAGAAAGTATAACCTTATCATCTTTTTCTTAAGTTTTGCGTACACTTCTCATTTCAGTTAGACCTGACTCATCAGTTTTGGTTTTATCATCTTTGGTGAGGAGGCACTTTTGAGTGATCTTCTGTTGGATGCTGTATTCATATTAATTTCTTCTGTTATTTCTGTTTGTAGAGATCTCCTTCCTTGAATTCCGAATTGTTGTATCATTCTATCTTGCTAATATTTCCCCCAAGTTATTTTCTCTCAAGGTTTTGGTTAGTTACCATTTTGATTCTAGGTTTTTGCATGGGCCATTGAAACCCACTGTTTTCAATTCTAATTTTGCTTCCATAACCATTGTACCTATTCTTTCAGAATGGTTTGGTATATCATTGTTAAACAGGACTAAGGGCTATGGCAGATTGAAGGTTATTGATACTAAGAAAAGATCCCTGGTGAACACACAACCTCTATCTCATATTGTTCTCTCTTCAGTTATTGAGAACCTATTTGAATTAGTAAAATTCAGTCCCCCAAGACACTATCTGTTTATCTACACTTTTCCCTCCAATCTTTGATTCTGTTTTATGAAAAAGTATCTAACACCTCACTTATATCAGACTGGATGTTTACATCAAATCTGTCTTGGAAAAAAATACATTGTTGAGAATACGCTGTCAAGAAACTTGCCAAAAAAAAAATTAAACGCTGTATTTTGATGTCAGTTTTTCTTTCTTCATTTGAGTTATACTACTCAAGGTTATATTGGCCTGATATTTCCTTGATGGGAATAGTACACTCAAACTCCTTTTACTTCCTTTCTTGACAGGATTGAGTCATAAAGAATCATCTAATCAATACCCATAACATTACCTCTTGTCCAAGTTCCCCCTACAGATACAAAGAGGCAGAGTCCCTCTTCCTCTCTGGTAGCCTTGCAACAATAACCCAGCCATCACTACCTACACTCACTATATGGAAATAAGTATTTCCAAGATTTTTAGTAGGATGATATTTTGGTGCCATTTCTTTCCATCTGTTGGCAAGCTTAATTTCATATAACTCCTCTAATATTCCATCTTTCAACAGGCATGTATATCAGTTCCAATAAAGTTAAGCCCAACTCAGTTTACTTCTCCCTTTTCTTTTTGTTTTCCATCAGGGCTAGGCTCAAATGATTTCTGTAGAAAAAATAAACTTGAAACTGAAAGGATGAATGGACAAGTACTGTGATCATTCCTTAGTTGCATGGATCAGAGAATCTGGAAATGGAGAATTATGATGTCCTTGCATATAAAAACAAATAAAACATGCGCCAAAGTCTCTTCGGCACAATCGAGTTTTCTGTACAGCGTATAATCAAGGCCAACAAAAATAGATCTTTCGGTGGTCTCGGTATAATGCTGTATGAGCCGTGGCCCATGAAACTTTAACCACAGCCCAGTGGCGGCCTGTTCTATGTCATTGCCAGAGGCACGATTATGGCTAACTTTAACCTTAAATAAAATAAAAACTATTGAAGCTAGAGGGCTGCAACTTGGTATGTTTGATGATCAACATACCAATTTGCAGCCCTCTAGACTCAGTAGTTTTTAAGATCTGAGGGCACACATAAAAAGTGCAGACGAACTATTTAATGGTTTTCTTTTACAGAAAACTTAAAAGGTAGCCAGTTCCAAAAAACACTTCCATAGTAATCTGCCAATATGTGGATTCACTTGTCCTGGAGAAGGGAGCTAGCTTTGATACATGCCTGTACTTCATTCTTGGAAAAAAAAAAAAAAAAACAAGATCTTATCTTTCATTGCCTTCTAAAGAATGTCCACATATTCCTTTAAAGACCCAAAGAGTGGGTCCTAGTCTGGTTCCATCAAGTACATCAAGTCAATTACCATAGAGTACTACTGGCTCATGAAAACCTGACAAATAATACAGGAAACCTTTAATTACAGCAAGGATTCCTCTGCCACTGATTGGTCTCAATAACCTGTGGCTTAAACATCCAAAAATGCCCAGCTCTATGTTGATGTAACTAAGAATACCAGTATACCAACACTTCAAGGAAAATTGTATCACCTCTACCTAAGAAAAGATCCCTTCAGCTAATGACTCAATAGTTTCATTTAGAGGAACTTCAGTGCCAGGATTCATTTAAAATATCGGGTTTTATGAAATATGAGAATTTATGAGATGTATCAGAAAAGATCCCTTCAGCTAATGACTCAATAGTTTCCAGCCTTGGTTCTGATAACCAAAATTATTATACTACGAGGAAGTTCAATAATATGGGACTGACTTTGACTTTGGCCCTATCATAGGGCAAACAAAATTCAGTCTCAAATGCAAAATGTAATAAAACCATCAAACATGATGTCTCGCCATAACTAGTGAGGGTAAAGTATTCCAATGTAACTCGGTAATCTCATGAAATTATCTAGTAATAATAATAATAATAATAATAATAATAATAATAATAATAATAATAATAATAATAATAATAATAATAATAATAATAATAATAATAATAATATATGAAAGGAGTAGACCCTCTTTTAAACAGGTCTTATTAAAAAGGATGGCTGTATTATGTGAATTTATCTTATATAGTGTCTTATCTATCTTCCTTATGATTCGCTTTTCAGGCTCAGCGATGTTAGTCAGCAACTGGCCGATATTCATGTTGGAAAAGGATAGTGTGTGGACTATGGGAAGTCTTTTATTAAAATATCCAATCAGAAATCGTTCATCTGGATTCAGGTTCTATTTTAGGTACAGTCAATATGTTTTGACCAGCTCGTTGGTCATCCTCTGGACATAGTTGCAGAAGGTCTGAAGAAACAAGGTGCTCAGGTTGGTATTTATAGGGGGGTCTTGATCGGTGGTGAATTATGATTGGCTGCCCGGGGCATGTACCCTCAGGCGGAGCCTATTTTCCCAGGTCGATGTGCGAGCGGCGTTGTAGTGCTGGGGATGAATGGAAGAATTTCAATCCTCCGATGCTGAATTTTGATTCGCATGTTCGCTATGGGGATCGCTCGTTGCATGTCTCCTGGCTGCCGTGGGGAGGAGAAATATTTCCTGTGTAACGTTGAGGGTTGGTTTCTCCTTCCCAATGTGCAATGCTTCCAAGAGGCGTAGGCGGCAGTGGTCGGTAGTTTGGTCAATTATTTCGATGTTCGTGATTGTTTTTTCTTTCTATTCTCTGATTATGGACGGTCCTGGCATGATTAAAGAATGTACATGCGCTACATCGACGACACCTTCATCAGCGCCAATTCGCAAGAGGAGATCGAAAACCTGAGGCGTGCATTCCACAACCATAGCTGCCTCAGTTTCATGATCGAGCAGAGTCAAAACCGCTGCCTCCCCTTCCTTGACGTCCTTGTGGAACAGAGAGAAGCCTCTTTCTCTACGAGGGTCTACACGAAACGCACGAACCTGGGCATGTGTATGAACAGGGCGAGAGAGTGCCCTAAGAGGTATAAGCGCTCCACCATCAGTGCCTACGTCAGGAGGGCCCTCTCACACTGCTCCTCCTGGAACGACACATACGGAGAAATAGAACGTGTAGCCCAGACCCTCATCGACAATGGACACCCAAACCGGAATATAGAAGAGTCTATCAAGGCGAACATCGATAGATGGTACCGTCAGGAACCTCACCCCGATGCCCCTGAATGCATAGAGCTCTTCTATAAAGGACAATTTCACCATAAATATAAAGAAGACGAACGCGCCCTCAAAAACATCATCGAAAATAATGTCAGCCCTGTTGACTCCAACAAGAATATACATCTGGTTATTTATTATAAGAGCAAAAAGACGAGCAGCCTGGTTATGCGTAACAAACCAGCCCCCCCTCAGCAGGACCCCTTGAAGAAAACCAACATGGTATACCGGTACTCATGCCCCGTCCGAGGATGCCTCGGTTCTTACATCGGTATGACCACCATGCGTTTCTCCAAGAGGATTTCCTGCCACGCCCAAGATGGGGCTATCTTTAATCATGCCAGGACCATCCATAACCAGAGAATAGAAAGAAAAAACATAATCACGAACAACGAAATAATTGATCAAACTACCGACCACCGCCGCCTATGCCTCTTGCAAGCATTGCACATTGGGAAGGAGAAACCAACCCTCAACATCACGCAGGAAATATTTCTCCTCCCCACGGCAGCCAGGAGACATGCACCGAGCGATCCCCATAGCGAACGTGCGAATCAAAATTCAGCATCGGAGGATCGAAATTCTTCCATTCATCCCCAGCACTACAACGCCGCTCGCACATCGACCTGGGAAAATAGGCTCCGCCTGAGGGTACATGCCCCGGGCAGCCAATCATAATTCACCACCGATCAAGACTCCCCTATAAATACCAACCCGAGCACCTCGTCTCTTCAGACCTTCTGCAACTACGTCCAGAGGATGACCAACAAGCTGGTCGAATCATGTTGACGGTACCTAAAATAGAACCTGAATCCAGACGAACGATTTCTGATTGGACATTTTAATAAAAGACTTCCCATATTCCGCACACTATCCTTTTCCAACATGAACATCGGCCAGTTGCTGACTAACATCGCTGAGCCTGAAAAGCGAATCATAAGGAAGATAGAAAAGACTATATACGATAAATCTGCATAATACAGCCATCCTTTTTAATAATAATAATAATAATAATAATAATAATAATAATTAACAATAATAATAATAATAATAATAATAATAATAATAATAATAATAATAATAATAATAATAATAAGCAGAAGACCAAGACATGATATAAAGCAAGTTTAACATATGTCCATCAAACAAAATACAAAACACAAGAGTAACAGACATCTGTTAAAGTCTGAGTGGAAAAGGAGTGGCTTCAGGCTTTAAAATAAAATTTAAAACTTTGTTTCTCTTTTTTACTTTGCTTTAAGCTAACATTTCACTCATTTGTGCATATCACATCACTGAATATGGTACAATTTAACAAAAAAAAAAATTTATTTTGCACAATACTGTACATATAAACAAACTTAAAAATGACATTTTTATAATAAAATAAAGTTTCATATATATTTACCAAGTAATTACACAACTTTAAGATTTCCTACCATGGCAGCCTGAAAATTCAAAATTAGCGGTAACGATTCAACTAGCTAGTGTAGGTGGTTAAACCGCCCACTTTCAGGGTAAGAAGAGGATCGACGTGACAGAGAGCTTCATTCATTTTTTGCCCTGAAGTCCATGTGACGGCAGGAGGGAGCGCTCTGATTCAGTAATTACTTGATAAAAAATATAAAACTTTATTTTATTATAAAAATGATATTTTTATGATAAAATAAAGTTTGTTCATACTTACCTGGCAGATATATATATAGCTGTATTCTCCGAAAGGACCGACAGAAATTCAAAACTTACGGCACACGCCAGATGGGCCAGGTGGTTAGTACCCATTCCCGCCGCTGGGAGGCGGGCATCAGAACCATTCCCATTTTCTATTCAGATTTTCTAGAAACTAGAACTACTGTCTCCTGAGGAGGAGGGCGGGTACTATGATTATATATATCTGCCAGGTAAGTATGAACAAACTTTATTTTATCATAAAAATATCATTTTGTTCATGACACTTACCTGACAGATATATATATAGCTGAATCCCACCATTGGAGGTGGGAAGAGACAGAATAGGATTTAGGAAACAAAACTATGTAGGCGATTGACGCCTTGGTTCCTTACCTGTTAGCATTGCTGACTTCGTGATTACTGTCACCCAAGCCTGCTTCTGCTTTACTAGAAAACTCCAGCGAGGTAGAGACCTATAGAGCTGGTGGAATCTAGATGATCTGTCAACGGGGGCGAGACCACAATGTGACTAGACCATATGACCTTACTTTGAGGGTAAGCGACAAACTAACAACCACCTGACCAAGCCTAGTTACGTCAAAAAAAGATTAACATAAACTAAGGACTGGGGCGACCACCACTGGTGGAGACCCAACGACCATAAAAAACAACACATAAAATATTTAAAAACACACCAAAACAAAACTAAAGGATAGGATGAGAGTCGCTTTCTGTTCCCAAGATCGTATTTGCGGAAACGTAAGGTCCCAGCGCACAGCAATTCTCATAGGACGTCTTCACTTCTGTGAGATAATGAGAAGCAAAGACCGAATTGCTTCGCCAAAAAGTGGCACCCAGAATGTCATTGAGAGACTGGTTTTTCTGGAAGGCCACTGAGGTAGCAATGGCTCTCACTTCGTGAGCCTTAACCTTCAAAGTTCTCAAGTCTTCGTCTAGCACACTGGAATGGGCGTCTATGATGGTGCTTCGTAGAAAGAACGCCAGGGCATTTTTCGAGAGAGGTATATCAGGCCTCTTAACGGAGCACCAAAGATTGCTAGAAGGACCTCTACAATCCTGGGTCCTCTGCAAATAAAATTTTAGAGCCCTGACAGGACACAGGGTTCTCTCAGGTTCTTGTCCAGTGATGTTCGTCAAGCCCTTAATTTCGAAGGACCTGGGCCAAGGGGAAGACGGGTTCTCATTCTTAGCAAGAAAAATAGGGCTCAGAGAACAGACAGCATCAGGGCCTCTGAAACCTATAATCTTGCTGAACGCTTGAAGTTCACTAACTCTCTTCGCCGTTGCCAGAGCAGTTAGGAAAATAGCTTTCTTGGTTACATCTCTGAAGGAAGCAGAATTTAAAGGTTCAAACCTCTTCGACATCAGGAATTTTAGAACTACATCTAAATTCCACGAAGGTAACTTAGGAGGCTACCTTAGACGTCTCAAAAGACCTAAGAAGATCATGAAGGTCTTTATTGTCCGATAAGTTCAGGCCTCTATGCCTGAAGACCGTTGACAGCATACTCCTATAGCCTTTGATGGTAGGGACTGCCAGGTTCAAATCCTTTCTCAGATATAAAAAGGAAGTCCGCTATCTGGGAAAGAGAGGTCGTGGTGGAGGAAATTCCCTTAAGTTTACACCACCTCCTGAAAATGATCCACTTGGACTGGTACACTGCGCTGGAAGAGGCTCTCCTGGCGTGAGCGATCGCCTTAGCCACTGGTCTAGAAAAACCTCTCGCTCTGAGCAACTTCTCGATAGTCTGTATGCAGTTAGACTCAGAGCGGGAAGGTTTTTTGTGGTACCTCTCGAAGTGGGGTTGTTTGAGAAGATCTGTTCTCAAAGGGCGTTCTTGGATAGTCCACCACGAGAGACATGACCTCTGGGAACCATTCTGCTGAAGGCCAAAAAGGAGCGATTAAAGTCATTCTCGTCCCTTCTGAGGCTACAAACTTTCTGACGACTTCCCCCAGAATCTTGAATGGGGGAAAGGCGTACAGATCTAGACCCTTCCAGTCCCAGAGAAAGGCGTCTATTGCTAGGGCTCCCGGGTCGAGAACTGGAGAGCAGTAAAGGGGCAGCCTTGTGGTCCTTGAAGTCGCGAAAACGTCCACCAGGGGACGTCCCCAAAGCTTCCAAAGATCCTGACATACTTCTGCGTTCAGAGTCCATTCTGTTGGCAGAAGCTGATGTTGTCGACTGAGAAGGTCGGCGCGAACATTCTCGACCCCTGCTACAAAACGAGTGAGAATCGTCACCTGGTGAGAATGTGCCCATAGCAGGATCTCCTTGGCGATCAAGAACAGGGACCGAGAATGAGTACCTCCCTGTTTCTTGAGGTACGCCAGGGCCGTGGTGTTGTCGGAGTTGACTTGAATCACCCGACCTGCAACTTGATCTTGGAAGAACTGAAGAGCCAGGAAAATCGCTTTCAGTTCTTTTAGATTTATGTGCCAGGACACCTGTTCCCCTTTCCAGGTGCCTGACACTTCCTCCCCCCCTAGTGTTGCTCCCCATCCCGACATGGACGCGTCGGAAAACAACACTAGGTCGGGGCTCTGAAGATAGAGAGAGACCCCTTCTGCCAACTTTACAGGATCGAGCCACCACCGAAGATGGTCCTTGACAGAGAGAGAGATCCTGAGAGACTCGTCTAAGTCCTCCTTGTTCTTCCAGTTGTCCGCAAGAAAGAACTGTAGGGGTCTGAGATGCAACCTCCCCAGGGAACAAACTTCTCCAGTGATGAAATGGTCCCCAGCAGACTCATCCATTCCCTCACCGAGCATGTTTCTTTCCCCAGGAAGGCCGAAACTTTTACTAAGCAGTGCTGCTGACGTTCCTGGGATGGAAAGGCTCGAAAACCCGCTGAATCCATCCGAATCCCCAGATAAAGAATGGACTGAGAGGGGATCAGATGCGACTTCTCTAAATTCACAAGAAGTCCCAGGGACTTTGTCAGTTTCAAAGTTGAATGCAAGTCCTCCAGACACCTTTGTTCCGATGTGGCTCGGATGAGCCAGTCGTCTAGATAGAGCGATATCCTTATGCCGGCAAGATGAAGCCACCGGGCAACGTTCCTCATCAGGACTGTGAATACCATAGGCGCTGTACTCAGTCCGAAACAGAGAGCTCTGAACTGGTACACTCTTCCCTTCAGGACAAACCTCAAAAACTTTCTCGATTGAGGATGAATGGGGACATGAAAATACGCGTCCTGAAGGTCGAGAGAGACCATCCAATCGCCTGGTCGCAGTGCATTGATAACCGACTGGGGCGTCTCCATTTTGAACTTCTCTTTGACGACAAAGTTGTTCAGTCTGCTGACGTCCAGGACTGGTCTCCACCCCCCTGACTGTTTTGGAACCAGGAAGAGACGGTTGTAAAAACCTGGAGACTCCAGATCCAGGACTCGCTCTATGGCCCTCTTCTGGATCATTTCTTCCAGCAGATCTAAAAGGATCTGTTGCTTCTCCGGACGGTAAGAAGGCGACAGATCTCTGGGAGTAGAGGACAGGGGGGGGTTTTCGAGGAACGGGATCCTGTAACCTTTTTTGATTACATTGAGGGACCAGGAATCCGCCCCTCTTACTTTCCAGGCTTCCGAAAACAGGAGAAGCCTGGCTCCTACTGGTGTCTGGAGGTGAGAAAAGTCACTTCTTGCCCCTTTGGGAAGAAGGGGCTCCGCCTCTGGAGAGACCTCTTCCTCGCGAAAAGGGTCTAGAGGAGGAAGATCTCCCACGAAAGGGCTTCTGTCTCTTCGGGGGAAGTCCTTGCGAAGACGTAGAAGGGACACTAGGACGTCTGGAAGACTGAGCAAGGAGATCCTGAGTAGCCTTCTCCTTAAGGCTGGAGGCGAGATCCTTGACAAGCGGCTGGGGGAAGAGATGGCTAGAAAGAGGGGCAAATAGTAACTCAGCCCTCTGAACAGGAGAAACTGACTTGGCAGCGAAATTGCAGTACAAAGCCCTCTTCTTTAGGAGGGTTGTACCAAAATGAGAAGCCAGTTCATCAGCGCCATCCCTGACGGCCTTGTCCATGCACGACAGTACACTGGACAGCTCCCCCAGAGAAATAGAGTCCGGACTACGAGTCCTTAAGTCCAAGGCCCCCAAGCACCAGTCCAGAAAGTTAAAAACCTCCATAGACTTGAAGAGGCCTTTCAGATGGTGGTCGGTCTCAGAAAGAGTCCAAGACACCTTAGCCGAAGAAAGAAGAGACCTCCTTGACGCATCCACGAGGCTCGCAAAATCACCTTGAGAGGAAGAAGGAACTCTAGAGCCAATTTCCTCTCCCGTCTCATACCACATTCCAGCTTTCCCGCACAATCTAGACGGGGGGAGAGCGAAGGAAGATTTCCCTTGAGACTTCCTATCTTCCATCCACGCATTGACCCTCTTGAGAGCTTTTCTAGTAGCCAGAGAAGTCTTCATTTGTAGGAAGCCGGGCGATTTCCTCAGCTTCGAAGAAGCTAACTGCGAAGGAGGGGAAAGAGGAGCAGAAGGCTGAAATTTATCAGGAAAAAGCTCCTTAAGCATGCTAGCCAAAATCCGGTAGTCGGAGAAAGACGAAAGAGGGGGCTCTTGTTCTGCAGAGTCCGACTCCTGAGACAAATCAGCCTCTTCGACAGGAGCGACAGGAGAGTCTTCCGGGGCTAGAGAGAGACAAAGACCTTTGGGTCCAATTCGGCCCAGAGACCTCTTCTCGTGGGAAGAAGCAGCAGAAAATTCCGGAACAACTCGTACAGGAGCGTCCTGCCGAGCGTCCTGACGAGCGTCCTGAGGAGCGTCCTGACGAGCGTCCTGATGAGCGTCCTGACGAGCGTCCTGCTTCATAAGCAGCCGAGCGTCCTGAAGAGCGTCCTGTCTTACAAGCTGCCGAGCGTCCTGACGAGAGTCCTGACGAGCGAGCCGCCGAGCTTCTTGACGAGAGTCCTGAAGAGCATCATGCAGGGATCGGGAATAACGAGAAGCGTCCTGGGGAGCGTCCTGCCGAACGTCAAAACGAGAGCGAGAAGCAGGAGGAGAGGCAAGAAGAGCGTCTTGGCGCGAACTCTTACTAGCGGCAAGCCTAGCTGCAAGAGGAGCGTCCTGATCAACCAGCGAGTCACGACGGGGCAAGGAGAGCTGATGATCCGCAGAACGATGAGGGCGACTACGAGAAACCGCAGGGGAGAGAGACGAACGAAGAGAAGGAGAGGGAGACCTCTTAGATCTTTTAACTGGCAGCGACAAATCCTTGCGGCGCCCACGAGGTTCCTTCTCCTTAGCAGCGAGAAGGGAAGCTAACTGCCGCTGCATATCTTGGATAAGACGCTTCGAAGGAGAGGAAGCCCTCTCAGGAGAAGGGCTGCTCTTATGAGAAGAAGAGGGGGAAGGAGACGTCCTCCTCCTTCTACCAAGAGCGACAGGGGCTCTCTTCTTGGTGCGGCTGGGACGTTCAGCAACGTCCTCCTCCGAAGAAATCCTGGTCCTCTTCTGCGGCGGCAAATCTCGCAGCCAGTCGGGAGAAGATTCTAAGGCACGAGAAAGAGGAGAAGAAGCGTCCTCTTCAACGCGGCTCCTCTTGAAAGGACGAGAGTCCAACCGAGAACGTGACCCCTTAAGTGGAGAGGACGCCTCGGAGGACGAAAAACAATCCTTAAGGATCCGTGCGCGAGCACGATCCTTGGCAGCCTGGGAGACGTCAACAAGGCCTGCCGAAGGGACGCCAGATCGGTGGGGGGTCCCCGTAACCCTCTTGCGGCTTTCGACATGCCCATTCCCTAAGTCCTGGGAGTTCGGCAGAGGTCTAGGCCTAGAGGCATTATAGGGCCGATCTGACGCCCCCTCCACAACACTGGGGGGATCACTACACTTCACTGCACTTTCGATCGCCAACACCTTAGACTCCAAGGTACGAATGGAGTTCAAAATCTGCGCAAGGGCATTACCTTCCGCAGACGCAATCACAGGGTTAGAAGGCGACTCTACAGGAAAGGAGAAGCATTAGTAGGGTTAACAGGAGATAAATTAATACCCTGACTCCCACCTACCGACACACTCCTGGAGGAAGACCTCCTTACACGATCACGCTCTAGCTTGCGAACGTAAGAATCGTACGCCTTCCAATCAGAATCAGGCAACGATTCACACTCCTTGCAGCGATCATCCAACATACAGACATGCCCTCTACATCTCATGCATACTGTGTGAGGGTCTACCGAAGCTTTCGGTAGCCTCACCTTACACTCCTTCACAACACACACCCTGAAACTAGCAGAACTAGATCCAGACATCTCGTTCAAGGAAAAGCCAAAACCAAAATCAAAACAGTCCAAAGAAGCGTATGCCTATCCACAAAGCCAAAGTCAAAAAACCAAAAGACAATCAGAATACTTAGTGGAAAAAGTTTACGAAATCCAACAGCGGAGGTATTGACAACAGGTGTTGACAATACCGGCGACAGAGAAAATCTGAATAGAAAATGGGAATGGTTCCTGATGCCCGCCTCCCAGCGGCGGGAATGGGTACTAACCACCTGGCCCATCTGCGTGTGCCGTAAGTTTTTGAATTTCTGTCGGTCCCTTTCGGAGAATACAGCTATATATATATCTGTCAGGTAAGTGTCATGAACAAAATGTTATTTTTATATAAGTAACTTAACTTACCAAGTACTGTAATTGCCTAACTGAATCCACACTGACAGGAGGTGGGATACATGGACATATTCTACCTCAAAGCATTAATAAAGTAATGACTTTGATGGCAAAAAAGTTGCCAACATTGGTACAATGCTTGTTGTTTCCTTACCTGGTAAGAGAGCCACTGCAGGTGGGTACTGCCTCTGGTCGGTGCTCATTTTAACCTGTAGTGGCGTGGCGGTATAGCCATAGGTTGCCCCCTACTTTAGTGGGGACTTTGCAGCAAAGGAGGTACTCCGATGGCTAGAAAAATTAGTAGGTGCCCTTGCCCTGGGCGTAGGACCACAATAAAAACACACAACGCTGTCACCTACACTGTAATAAAAAACCACACCCAAACCAACTATAAGAACTGGTGGGTTCTTCAGGTACCATGCAACCCCAGGCTCACCTCGGACTCAACACCCTTACTCAAGGAGAGGAGACAGAGGAGGGAAAGAGAGTTCCCTATGCTTCCTCTCCCAACACCATGCCAGCCACAGATGAAGGTCCTAATGTACTACAATTTTCGAAAACCATTCTCACTTCTTTGAGATAATACGAAGTGAACACTGACCTGCACTTCCAGTACGTAGATTGCACGATGGAGGAGAGGGAAATGTTGTGCCTGAAGGCAAGAGAAGATGCCACTGCTCAAACCTCGTGAGCTTTGACCTTAAATGAAGGTAGCATGTCCTCCTGCATCAGAGAGTGTGCCTTGGAAATCAGATCCCTCAAAAAATAGATCGCATTTTTTGACATCGGACGAGAGGGGTTCTGAACGGAGCACCACAGATGACTAGAAGGGCCTCTAATCTTCTCAGTCCTTTGAAGATAGTACCTTACAGCTCTTACTGGACAGAGAAGCCTCTCTTCTTCCTCCAGTCCAAGGATGTCCGCTAAACTTTTAATGGAGAAGGAGCGGGGCCAGGGCTTGGAAGGGTCTTCATTCTTAGCAAGGAACCCAAGACAGGAGCATACAGTCTCTCCCTGAGTGAAACCTACTCTCGTGTCCATGGCCTGAATTTTGCTGATGAGTTTAGCAGTGGCTAAGGCAACAAGGAAGAGAATCTTTCTAGTGAGATTCCCTAGCGATATCGAACAGAGGGGTTCAAATGCTGGGCCTGACAGCCACTTTAAGACTATGTCAAGATTCCATGAGACACATTCAGATATCCTCTGTCTTGTTGTGCTGAAGGATTTGATGAGATCACTGAGGTCTTGGTTGGAAGAGAGGTCCAACCCCCTGTGCTTAAAAACAGTGCTTAACATGGACCTATACCTCTTGATGGTAGATGATGATAATTTCTTGGATGACCTCAAGAAGAGTAGGAAATCAGCGATCTGATTTATAGATGCCTCAGAAGAGACGTTATGTCGCCTGCGCCAGCTCCAGAAGACTGTCCACTTAGACTGACAGAGGTTGCTAGAAGACTGGTGCCTGCACCTACCAATAGCCACTGCAGCTGCTCTTGAAAACCCCTTCGCTCTGACGAGGCTCCAGACAGTCTGAAGCCTGTTGGTGCCAGAGCGGACAACCCTTGGTGGAACCTGTGGAAGTGGGGTTGCTTGAGAAGAAAAGGATTTTGAGGGAGCAGTCTTGGAAAATCCACCAGAAGACAAAGCAGATCTGGGAACCATTCCTTCGTCGGCCAGAAAGGAGCCACCAGAATCATCGAGGCACTGTGATGAGAGGAGAACTTGTTTAGCACCTCTCTCATCATGCTGAATGGAGGAAATGCATCTAGGCCTGACCAGTCCTGGAGCTTGGCACCCATCACCCATGCCAGAGGGTCCGGGGCTGGAGAGCAGAAGAGGAGGAGACGATGATTCCTGGACATCGCAAACAGGTTGATCAGTGGACTGCTCCAAAACTTCCATAGATTACTGCAGACCAGAGATTCAGATTCCATTCCGTGGGAAGGACATGGTTACGGCGACTCAACTCGTCTGCCAAGACACGTATGTAATGGGTGACAAGAGTGATTTGGTTCCACTCTGCCCAGAAAAGGAGAAAAGTTAAGTATATCTTAGTTTAGCCAGGTCACTGAGCTGGTTAACAGCTCTCCTAGGGCTGGCCCGAAGGATTAGATTTATTTTACGTGGCTAAGAACCAACTGGTTACCTAGCAACGGGACCTACAGCTTATTGTGGAATCTGAACCACATTATGATGAGAAATGAATTTCTATCACCAGAAATAAATTCTTCTAGTTCTTCTTTGGCCGCTCGGAGAGTCGAACGCTGGGCCAATAGCATGCTAGCCGAAAGCTCTACCCACCCCTCCAATGAAGAACCTAGAATCTCTGGAGGCCTCGTAGAGGGAGAAGGAGTGAGTGCCTCCTTGTTGGCGGATGTAAGTTAGAGCAGTTGTGTTGTTGGAATGAACGATCACCGTCTTGCCAAAGATCTGAGAAGAGAAGGACTGGAGACCAGATGAATGGCCTTCAGCTCCTTGACATTTATGTGGAGGTGTCTCTGATCCACGTCCTGGACACTTCTTGGTCTCTTAGAAGGGCTCCCCAACCTAAGTCCGATGCATCTGCAAATAAGTCTAGGTCAGGGTTCAGAGGTAGAAGAGATTTTCCCTAAAAAAGTCTTCCTTCGCACAGCCACCATTGCAGGTATATCTTGATCTCCTGTGTGATGGGAAAAGCATAAGAGTCCGGTTGGGTCCTCCTGTCCCAGCTGGCCTTGAGAAAAAACTGCAGAAGTCTCATGTCCAGTTTACCCAACTTCACGAACTGAACGATGGAGGCCAAGGTGCCCAGGAGACTCATCCACTGGTTGCCCGAGCAGACCTGGAGAGAGAGAAGTTGGCAGATTGTGCCAAGGCAAGAGTCGATCCTTTTGGGGGCTGGGAAAACCCAAGTCTGAGAATTCAGTACCATGCCCAAATAAAGAATCTCCTGTGTTGGAGACAGTTGAGACTTCTCTACATTGATGAGAATACCCAACTCTTGAGTCAGGCGAAGAGTTGTCCTTAGGTCCTCCGTGCACCTTTCCTTCAACTGGGATCGAAGGAGCCAGTTGTCCAAGTACAGGGAGATGCTGATCCTCAGAAGGTGGAGCCACTTGCCAAGAGGAGCAAGAGCACAAGCAAATACCTGAGGGGCCGTCAGAGGGCCGAAGCGTAAGGCCCAAAACTGGAAAACTCTGTTCTGAAATATGAAACGGAGGTACTTCCTGGAGACCATATGTATGGGGACATGGAAGTAAGCATCCTGCATGTCTAGGGAAATCATCCAATCACCACGACGAATGGAATATATTACAGACTGTCTCGTTTCCATATGGAACTTTATCCTCAGAACAAAGAGGTTCAGAGTACTGACATCAAGAACGGGCCTCCATCCCCCGATGACTTGGGAACTACGAAGTGGCTTGTAGAACCCCTCTGACTTGTGACACTTGACTTCTTCCACAGTTCTCTTGTGAAAGGGCCGAAAATCTTTCAGAGCCTTCCGAATAAGCAGTCAAGGCGATGGGAGACTTGACTAGTGGAGGTGTCCTCTTGGAAGGGATGGAGTATCCCTCTGGCAGGACTTGGGCTATCCTTGGCTCCGCACCTCTGCAACTCCACTCCTCCCAGAAGTGGAGGAGTCTGGCTCTTACGGGAGCACAAGGACTATGTTTTCATTTTTTGGAACAGTAGAAGGCCTGAACGATGGTTTCTTGATGGACTTCGAATAATGCAGGTTAGCTTGGGGTCTTCACTGGAGTCTCTGTCTGCCTCCATGAAACGGCTGAATTCGGAGGGGAGAAATGGATTTGGCAGAGGCAGAGGATCCCTTCGAACGTTTAGTGGGCTGCGCCAGCAGGCCTTGAGTAGATTTCTTTTGGAGGTCTGATGAGATACTGGGCACAGTAGACTGCGGGAAGAAGCACTGCTTGTCGAGAGGGGTGAAGAGGAGAGTAGACTTCTGTGTGGTGGTTACTCTTTTCGTGGTGAAGAAGCACCACAGCTCCCTTTTCTTCAACACACCCATGGTGAAGAGGGAGGTGGGCTCGTGGGAACCATCTCTGGTGGCCTAGTCTTCCAGCAAGAGTAGACAGTCCTCCATCTTCTTGGCGGGCGCCCCGATGGACCAATTGAGGAAACTAAGCACTTCCAAAACCTGAAAAACGCTTCTAACAAGGTGGTCAAGTTCAGTAGAGGAAAATATTATCTTTGCCACAGCAAAGGGCAAGTGTCGCGAAGAGTCGATGCAGGCAGCAACTCCCAAAGAGGGGGCTTCTCCAGTTAAATAGGAGAGACATCTCCTGCGAACAAGTCTGGAGGGAGGCCAGGCTAGAGTGGCTTTGCCTAGTTCCCTCTT
This sequence comes from Macrobrachium rosenbergii, assembly GCF_040412425.1. Taxonomy (NCBI): domain Eukaryota; kingdom Metazoa; phylum Arthropoda; class Malacostraca; order Decapoda; family Palaemonidae; genus Macrobrachium; species Macrobrachium rosenbergii. Next base: position 64,006,179 of record NC_089743.1, read on the forward strand.
TGAAGCAAGCCAGTCATCCATCTCCTTGAGGGCTTTCCTTGCTGAGGAGGACAGCAAAAGATACCAAATTAGCACAGCGCAGGCCAACTTAGAGGTGTCTTCTTGCTCAAGCACCTCTTCATCAGGAGATACGGGTGACAAAACAGGATCGTGTGATACTGGGGAGCAGCAGGGGCTTTCTGAATGAAACTCATAATAGCATCAAGCTGGAGCTTAATCAGTTCCAACGACGGATCCTCCTGAGCCGATGAGTGAGCTTGAGGAGGCAGAGGTGGAGGCGGGTGCGTGCTGGTTGGCGCCAGGTGCACCAGAGCTGGCACCACTGCATCGGGTGGTGGCTGACGCTTTTGGGCGGAAGCCGAGTGCTCTGGAGGTGACAGGTGCTCGGAGGGAGAGAGATGTCTGGATGAAGATGATTGTCACTTAGGAGGGTCTTTCAGGAGCTGGGGTGCCAAGGACAGGCACCCCACATATGAGGTAAATGACTCTGAGCTGTCCCAGACCGATACCTGAGGTCGAGCCAAAGAGGAGGCAGGAAGCTCAGCAAAGCTGCAGGAGGGCTGGGGGCTGAGACTGGTCTCTGTGCCTCTTAGCTGGAGGAGGAGAACAATCAACACCATTGGAGTGCCTCTTGAGGGAGAGGAGGCAGGTTAGTGCCACCTGTGCCTCTTGTCAGGGCTGGGGTCTTCTGAGTTGGAGGAAAGCTGATGAGCATGCATTTTAACACCTTCTCATTGGGATAATGTCGACACCTGGGGGGACACAGGTGCGAATGAGGGGGTGACTAACCCAAGAGCAAACCCCACTGGTCTCCCTTCAACCTCCGGTATGTCTTCTCCCGGTTCAGGGGGAGCATGACAGGGACCTTCATCTAGGAGTGCCAACGTGATGAGTAGCCATCTCCTCCACTGCAACAACACTGTCACTTTCCACATGAGCTGACACTTTTTCAGAGAGCAATTTCACTGAGGTACCCAACACAGACATTACACTTAACATGAAATGAATCTTCTGATCTAACCTTGATTCGAGACTGACAATGATGTCGGGTTCAGGAGCATGAGAGCTTGGAATAGGATTGTGCGGTAAAGGAGTCGGAGGACTAAGACTTGGAGAAATGGCAAGAACTGGTGATGAAAGGCCAGTACTATCCTCTACTGGCCTAGCAGATTAAAGATTGGTCCTAATTTCAGCCCTAGCAGCCGCCTTCCTCTTTTTCTCCCTCTCAAGCCTAAGCAAATAAGACTTTAAAATTTTCCACTTTTTCTCATCCCATTCTTGACACTCATCACAATTATTCTCAATGCTACAATTCTGTCCCCTACATTTGATACATTTAGCATGCGAGTCGACTGGCAATTTAACTAACCTAGTTTTACACCCCTTGCTACAAAAGCGAACACTGGAAGAACTAGAGTCTGACGTAATGCTAAGTAAAATTTAACTAAGTACCTAACGAAGCAATGAAAAGTAAACACTAAGCAAATCCAATCGGTAGCGAAGCAATAAACCATGAAGTTACACCAAATTCTAAGTACATCACCAAACAAAGATGATGGCAGGCTGTGGAAACGAACAATGTTCGTCAAACGCTGGCAGAAAAACTAATGAAGCTCTCTTCCAAGTCGATCCCCTTCTAATCCCGAACGTGGGAGAGGTTAACCACCTACACTAGCTAGTTGAATTGTTACCAATAATTTTGAATTTTTAAGCTGCCATTGTAGGAAATCTTATAGCTATGTAATTACTTGGTAAGTTACTTATACAAAAATAATTTTTTTTTACATACACAAGCCATTACTTTAAGGAATGCCTATTTTTCTGGACAAGGCAGAAAGATCAAGTCCTGAATTACCAATAACCAGCATTTGTAGCAGATTCTAAATCTAATGGCATTAATGTAAACTGTAAGCTTCCCATCTCACAGGCCCATCAAAGATGATTTGGCATTAAAAACACATGAATACCTTCCATAGCACAAAAAGATCAAACAAAATATAAAAAACAAGCAAAAGGATCAGACAAAGCAATACAAATACCACAAATATAAAGGTATTCTGTAATCACCATAATTTGTATCCAATCTGGACAATGATATTAATCTTTAATTCTACTTCTCCCATCCCCTTGAAATTTGATGAAGCTATTGATCATCATCCTTAAGAACTAAAAGATTCTGTGACTATTAAATCTTGGAATTCTACCTCTCCCCTTCCCTTAAAATTTGATCAGGCTATTGATCACCATCAAGAGCTAAAATCTTCTGTATCAATGAAATTTGGCAAGTCTTCACGCATTGTGCATTACCAATACAGTACTGGAAATTGCCACACCAATCTCAATTGCACTATGCCTGACAGACATTTTCTAAAATGGAAACACTTGGAAAAATCACAATCATACAATTGCCATTACTCACTTCAGTCTGCCTCCTAACTGAATACCATTGCTAACCAGGGGTATATTTCCATTTGGGTAATCACTGGAGGTCAGTATCATGAATTCCAGATTGTAAAGGTTTCAAATAAATTAAGGAGTGACACATGCCATCAAAAGAATTTCCAAACTTCCCTCTTTCATACAAAGAATTATCATCATGTCAAATAAAAACTTAAAGTTACAGAAAAAAGAGAAGAAAGGCAAGTAAATATTGCTAGTATAGCATGCAAGTACCTTATTAACTGCACAACTGCCAATGTTACTGTATCCTGTATGTACACAACAACATTGAAAGTTGCACAGCTTATACGAGAAGCAAAACAAATACAATTACCAACAAATAAACGAAACGCTCAATACTCTAAAATTTGATACAGTTGAAGTCCCAATAATAAAAACCAAACATTCTTGTAAAAATGAAAGTAATTAAATGAATGCAAAGGCAAAAAGAAAATATCAATGCCAAATTAAGAGCAAAAAATGGATAAAAGGTGACTGAGAAAAGATGACCCCATAGTAAATGATGCCTCAGCTTCCAGCTAATTACTGGAAATACGGACTTGGTAATTCTGTCCCAACTACTGAAAAAGTTATTAAGTAATGGCTTGTGACTCACAAATACCACATCTTATAATTTTTGGCAAACACTGCATATCACAAAAAAAAATTAACTGAACTGTCAGTTTACAAGCACCCTGCAATAAAACACTGTACTAGACACAGGCTCATGCTTGTTGAAAATCACTATATCTAATCAGTTAATCTACATATTAAAGATATCCAACATTTCATGCATTTGCACATTTACATACTTGTGACTAAAGAGACAGAAATCTATTTGACAAACGGTACATTACTTAATGAAACATAAATCTCTACACTGTAGACACCCAAGGAATGTATAACAATCCAAGTTCAGTAAAGCTAATATTAACAAAATTCATGGGAACTCTAGACAGAAGGCCTATACAGTAAACCCCCTGTATTTGCGTTCTCATGATTCGCAGACTCATGCATTCGCGGGTTTCTCTATGGAACATATCTACCCATTATTTGGGGAAAATTCACCCATTTGCGATATTTTTCACTGAGAAATATTCACTAATTACTGTATTTTCATATAATTTTCATGAATAAATTTACTTTTTGTGATAAAACTATTAAAATACTCAGGTATAAGCATTTTTACAGGGTTTTTCTTGTGTTTAAACTATCAAAATGGGCAGCTCTAATTGTTTTTAGAGGTGTTTTAAGTATTCGCGGATTTTAGCTATTCACGGGGGGGGTGTGGGACGCATCCCCCGCGAATACGGGGGGTTCACTGTACACAGTCTTATTGGTAGGCCTAAATTGCAACTGAGAAAAATTAACACTATTTGACAAACCATACATTACTTAATGAAACATATATCACTACACTGTAAACAGCCAAGGAATGTATAACAATCCAATTTCAGTAAAGCTAATATAAACAAAAGTCATGGGAACTCTTAGCAGAAGGCCTATACAGTACAGTCTTATTAGTAGGCCTAAACTGCAACAGAGAAAAATAAACACTTACTAAGCATGATGGGTCTTAAAACAAATTCCAAAGTCCCTAAACTAAAAATCACTAAAGGAGTAAAATATGAAGCGTCTGGGTTCTTCAGCTCCAATGTATATTTGCTGGTAAGAAAGGTGTTCTGACCTGATTGTGGTATAGAAGTAAAGTTACTCTTTGAAGCCAATAAACTTCAGAATGGAGAACAGCCTTCAACAATCTGATTTTGGTTTTCAAGTCATCATACCAAAAGACAGATATAATGTCACAAGTTCTGATCCAAATCCAAATCAGTAAGTCTAGGGTCAGTAGGGTGCTAAGCATCTATAAAATTTTACAAAGAAAACTCAGTCTCACATAATTACACTAAAATGACAATAGGATGTTACTGATTTATCAGCTTGCCAGAAGCAGAACCAACTCCAAATAGGGGTTCAGGCCCCTTTGGAAGTAAATCTTATCAAAATTTGTTAAGCTACTGGCATGTCAATCAAAGGTGGTCCTAATTACCCAAGTCTCTAGGGGGGATGGTCCATCTCTCTAACAATTTAAGCGTACTTTGTACATTTGCTAGTGATAAAAAACTGTCTTTATTCCATATGCCTAAGGCAAGGTTCCCCACAACATTTGAAGATATAGGCACTTCAGTTCAAACTCGAAGAAATGAGAATATGGTTTCTGAAGACCAATTTGTCCATGTATTTTCACAGGTATTTATTTCAACTCATTAACCTTCTGAAAAACAGAGATGAATTTTGCCACAAACTTTCAAATTCCTATATATGCAAGATACATTTGGTACTATGAAACAGCATCTCCAAATGCTGAGGCTAAGAAGTCTCCTGATAAACTTGATGTGTTAGATATAAAAGTTTTTCTCAAGGAATAACACTGAAATTACACTGTAAATGCTAATTTACAGCACAGTTATGACATGTGATATTGAGAATATGTAATTACTACCATCTGCATATCATATAAGAAAATAAAAATGTGGATTCTGCTAGTGAGCCTTATGGCAAAACTTTAAGTCCCAAAGCAAGTCAATGCTCAGGTTCTCTGCAGGATTGTAAAATTTAGAATCTGATTTGCATGCAAAGAGAAATAGAATAAATATTTATCTCATCCTTAAAGCAGAGTTGGCATTACAGTACTGTATACCTAAAATGAATAATATTCAATTCCAGGCAGTGTTTATGTCTACCTGAAAAATATTACATTCTTGGGTCTTTCAGTTCTTCAGTTGTCACCATACCTACAATACAGTATATATCTTTGGTAAGTAATTACTAGACATGATGAAACTGGCCTCAAGATAATGAACACCATTTTCTGAGACTTTCTGTTACCTGATCTCATGAAAACTGCCCCTAGCAACAGAAAGCATGTATATTTGGTCCCTATAGTCTGGCTTGAATTGGCTGCTTTCTATTAACTACCTTTTCCAAAAAATGAGTTACTGATGGTGCAACATGGTTTGGTTCTGTTAAATGGACATGATGGCAGCCTTCAACTACTTCAACATTAAACCACTGGGCATTTCTTCTGTAAATTTCATAAATTTTGTTCAAAGATTCTATCTGAAACATATTTGTACCTCTTGTTGCCTGGATCAATAAGACTGGACATTTAATTGCTGATATTGTTTCAATCCATTTTTTTCCACTAATAAACACCAAAAATGTTGGTCTTGCTTTTCGATCATGACTCCAAACATATCCATTATCAACTTCTCGAGCTGATCTAGGAAGTAAAATTTGCGCTGCTTCTTTATCGATAGTTGCATCATCACTATAACCGAATACCCGAGCAGCTATTAAGCGATCTATGGCTTCTTTTTCAGAATAAACCAAAGGAGGCTCAAGTGCAAGTTTCTCTGATTTAAGAAGATCTTCAGCATAGATCTGGCACTGTTCTACAAATCCTCTTGTTGACAGTGGAGCAACATAATCAAAGATGATCAAAGCACTTACAAGTTCTGGAAAAATTGCAGTGAAAACACATGAAACAGCTCCTCCCATGCTATGTCCCATTAGTACAAATTTTTTCCAACCAAGTTTAAGTACTGCTGTTTTAATATTACAAGCATAAACAAATGGGTTGTAATGAGCTCCAAGAGGGAGATGATCTGACCATCCATGACCAGGAAAATCTAATACTAAGACTTTACTTTTAGTAGGCAACAATGGAACTAGGTTATCAAATGTATTGCAATTATCCAACCACCCATGCAAGCCTACAATATGCAAACCATTATCAGCCTCAAGACCACCATCAACTACACATGTCTTGCCACGAAGAATTCCCCAGCCAACATTCACTTCAACATCATTCCACAGCACTGCCTCCTTCGCCATTGCCAAAAGAAGATTACCCTGAAAAAGTTGAATCTACAAAGGATACTCTCTTTACTGTGTATCCAATCCTAAAATATAGTAAAGAATAACCATTATCTATAATTAGGTCTTACAATATGAATGTCTTCAAACTACATAATACGACATTTTCATAATAAAATAAAGTTTTATACTGTATATACTTACCAAGTAATTACATAGCTATTTGTTTCCATTAATCAGCAGCTAGATTTTTTAAATTCGCGGTAGCGCTACTTTTGTTTTGGCTAGGCGAGTGACCCTGCCCACTTTAAGGGTAAGAGAGGAACCAGCTCAGCAAACGAGCTCAATATGTTTACGCCTTCCTAACCATGCGTGGGGAGGAGGGAGGGCTTTGATTATGTAATTACTTGGCAAGTATATATAAAAGTTTATTTTATTATAAAAATGTCATTTTTATATAAGCTACTTACCAAGTAATTACATAGCTGAATCCTACATTGGAAGAGGTGGGATGCATGGATTATGTATCCTAATACATTAAAAATTGCAATGTAAAAGAATAGAAATAGAAAATTTGCGACCCTGATTTCACTGACAGAGAACTTAAACAAATCGAAGATGTTTTAAAAAAACTGTGTTACCCTGAACATTTTATTAATAATGCTTTTAAAAAAGCTAGGAGGATATTTTATATAGGTTCCTCAAAAGAACATGACAAAGAAATTTATGAATTGTCTTGCACTCCCTTTTAATCCACACTTGAACAGAATAAGGAAAACTGTAAACGAAAATCATAATGATAAAATAAATATAGTCTGTGATTATAATAACACCATTAAAAGACTTCTTTTACACAACAACAGTACACAGAATCACAATAAACATATTGGCATTTATGAAACTCCCTGTACAGAATGTGACTCTAAATATTTTGGGGAAAGTGGTAGAGAGTTGCTCACAAGAATCGGGGAACACAAAAAAGCATACAAGTTACATGCAGAAAACAGTGTGTTGGTTAGCCACGGTCTTAAACTCGACCACCGCATAAATTGGGCAGAATCTAAAGTAATATTTAGCAGTAAAGATGTTGGCCTAAGAAGACTGGTGGAGGGTGCGACAATAGATAGTGGTTTATCTATGGATGGCAATAAATCTTTTACACAGGAAGATAAATTCACCAACAACCTTATTTCCAGGAAGTACATTAAAGGTTTTAAGAATAAAGACCATTTTGATAGTGCTGTTTCATTAGCCACATCTGATGCTGCAGTTGCCTCTCTTTCTCCCGTTCAGGTAACTCCGTTGCTTCCAGTAACTGACATTGCAGGCGCCTATGCAGTTGATGACCAGCAAAACGACTGCATCGAGCAAGGACCAATTAGACCACAGTTTATAAACAACTTCGCTTGTTTTGAGTCCTTTTATGTTTACTTGGTTGGAGTGCTACATCAATGCATCAGATTGAAAAGGGGAACCAAACAAGTTCCCGAAAGCTATCTATATTGATTTATCTTTAAATATATGTACATATACATAACTGTGGATTTGCTTCTCCATTTTAAGACTCATGCTACTATGAGTATTTTTTAATTAAGAGAAGTATTGCTAGCATTGGTAAAAATGTTGAGAGAGCTGCTACAGGAAAGTACTGTCTCTGGATGGCACTCATCTCAACATATAGTGGCGTCGCAGTGTAGCCAGGAGTCACCTACTACATTAGCAGGATTCTTTGTTGCGAAGGAGTGTCTGACTGCACACGAAAAATTAACAAAGTTGCTCCTGCCCTGGGCACAGTACCATAAAACAAAACCAAAGAATAAAAACACAGTTGCCTATTGCTAAACATTAAAAGCACCATTACCCCACCATTAATAGTCAAAACTGGTGAGCACTCCAAATACAAAGTACCTCCAGGCTCCCCTACAACTCGACACCATCAATCAAGGTGAGAAAATAGGAAGGATGAAGGAAAACCTCCTACACTCCTTCTCCCAACACCATACCAGCAATCGAGATAGGACCCAAGGTACTGCAATTTTCATAAACAGTTTCAATTTCCTACAAATAATGAGATATAAACACTAATTTGCATTTCCACAACGTTGTTTGTATAATAGAAGTGATAAACAAATTATGTCTAAAAGCCAGGGACGTGGCTACCGCCCTCACCTCATGCGCTTTTACTTTCACTACGGGCAACACATCCTCCTCAATCTGTGAGTGCGCCTCTAGAATAAGATCCTTCATAAAAAATGCCAAGGCATTTTTTGAAAGAGGGTGAGAAGGATTCTTTACTGAGCATTAAAGGTTGCTCAAAGACCCGTGGATCTTTTCCGTTCTATGTAAATAGCGTTTAAATGACCTTACAGGGTAAAGAGTTCTTTCTACATCCTCCGGACCTAGAATATCTACTAAACTTTTAATAATGAATGAGTGAGGCCAGGGACTGGAGGGGGTCTCATTTTTAGCTAAGAATCCTAGGGTATAGATCAAATTGCATTACCCTGACAGAATCCAGTCTTTTTATCAAAAGCATGTAGCTCACTTACCCGCTTGGCAGTAGCTAACGCCACTAGGAACAGAGTCTTCCTAGTTAGGTCTCTCAAAGAGATAGATCGCAGGGGTTCAAAACATGGTTGTGACTGCCACTTAAGAACGACGAGATCAGAAAAATCTTTATTAGCGGAGAGATCTAAGCCCCTATGTCTAAATACAGAGCTCAAAATTGCCCTGTAGCCTTTAATGGTTGAGGTAGACATATTCCTGGAAACTTTAAATAGAGCAGGAAATCACCTCCCTTCGCCACAGATGTCTTAGAAGATGAGATGTTGTGTCTCCTGCCCCAGTCACGGAAGACTGTCCACTCGGCCTGATAAACTTTGCTCAAGGAATGTCGTCTAAAATGAGCAATGGCGTCTGCAACTGCCTTTGAAAATCCTTTCTCTTGTAACAATCTGTAGACAGTCTGAATGCGGTCAGAGCCAGAATGGACTGTCTTTGATGGAACTGCCTGAAATGTGGTTGTCTGAGTAATTTGGGTTCTTGAGGCAACAGCCTTGGCAAATCTGTGAGTAGTTCCAGCAAGTCCAGGAACCATTCCTGTGCTGGCCAGAGAGGGGCAACTAGAGTCATATTTACATTCCAATGATTTCGGAACTTGTTTATTACATCTCTCAAAATCTTGAATGGGGGAAAGGCGTAAAGGTCCTTGTTCGACCAATCTAAAAGCATTGTGTCCGTCACCCAAGCTTGCAGATCTGGTGCTGGTGAACAATAGAGGGAGACGATGGTTCTTTGCACACAATGGGGTCCAGAGTCCATTCTATAGGGAGAACTTGCTTTTGGTGGCTGAGTTCGTCTGCTAACACGTTGAATTTCCCCTGAATAAACCCGGTTAAGATCTGAGTTTGATTCTGATCTGCCAAAATGAGCAGGGCTCTTGCTGCTTGGCAAAGGGTAAATGAATGAGTTCCCCCACTTTTTGACATAAGACAGTGCTGTGGTGTGGTCCTAGCAGACGGTCACTGTCTTCCCGGACACCTAAGATGCAAACGCTTGCAATCCCCAGTGAATTGCCATCAATTCTTTCACACTGATGTGCCATTTCTTCTGCTCTGCAGTCCAAAGGCCTGAGACTTCCTTGTCTCCCAGGAGGGCTCCCCAACCTAGGTCTGATGCGTCTGAATAAAACACTAGGTCAGGGTTCAGAGGAAGGAGCGACTTTCCTTGAGAGAGCTTGTCTCTTGAATTCGTTATTAGAAAAACGAAAGAATCTGGGTATTTTTTTCTGTTCCAGTTGATTTTCAGAAGGAACTGTAAGTTTCTCATGTGCAGCCTTCCCAGGGACATGAACTGTTCCACAGACGAGAGGGTTCCCAACAGGCTCATCCAGCTGTTTGCAGAACAGGACTGAAGGGAGAGAAATTTGTCTACCTTCTGAAGGCATGAGTTTATCCTTTGGGGGGGAGGGAAAAACCCGAAAAATCCATGAGTTTATCCTCATCCCCAAATAAGCTATATCCTGAGAAGGAGTCAGTTGAGGCTTTGGGAAGTTTATCAAGAGGCCCAAATCCTGGGGGAGAAGAAGGACCTTATGAAGATCCTCCGCACATTTTTCCTTCGACTGGGAGTGAATGAGCCAGTCGTCGAGATACAGCGAAATGTTGAACCCCATCAAATGTAACCATTTCACTATTGGGGCTAGCACATGCGTGAATACCTGCAGGGCCGTAGACAGGCCGAAGCAAAGGGCTCTGAACTGGTACACCTTGCTCTGGAACACAAACCTTAAAAACCTCCTCAAATCCTGATGAGTTGGGACATGGAAGTCGGCATCTTTCATGTCTATCGAAATCATCCAATCTTCCAGACAAATGGATGCAAGGATGGACTGCAAGGATGGACTAGGACGTCTCCATTTTGAATTTTGTTTTCTGCACGTACAAGTTCATGGCACTCACATCAAGAACCAGTCTCCAGCCCCCAGAGGCCTTGGGGACTACAAACAGCTGATTGTAGAACTCCGGAGAGGAGATGTCCTTGTCTAGTTTGATTGCTTCTTTTTCGAGGAGTGCTAACACTTCTTGGGAGAGGGCTGAAAACCTCTCGGAGCCTGCTGAGTAGGCCGTCAATAAGATGGGCTTGTTGGTTAAGGGAGGTTTCCTCAGAAAGGGGGTCGAATAACCCTCTCTCAGGACTTGTACAATTCAACTCTCTGCTCCTCTCGTTCCCCAATGCCCCCAAAAGTGGAAGAATCTTGCCCCCACAGGTGTGCGGAGGACTAGATCCTCACATACGTGCTGGTGGTTTATTAGAGGACTTTTTGATTGCCCAAGGGGTGAAACAGGCATTTCTGTGAGGTCTGGGGAAGCCTCTTTGTCTGTCTCTACCCCGAAAGGGCTGAGGTTGCACAGGAGAAACTGTCCCAGAGTTGAAGGTTGGAGACTCCCTAGGTCACCTCGCTGATTGTGCGAGAAGGTCCTGAGTTGACTTTTTCTGCACATCAGAAGCAATCTGGAGCACAGTCTCCTGAGGGAACAGGTGCTTCTTGTCAAGTGGAGAGAAGAGCAGCGCAGACTTCTGGGAAGGTGTTACTCCCTTTGTGGTGTAGGAACATCAAAGCTCCCTTTTCTTGAAAACACCCATCACAAACAGTGAGCATAATTCAGGCGAACCATCTCTAATACCTTTATCCAGGCACGAGATAACCCCTAAAAATTCCACAGAGAAGTCTTCCAGAATATAAGGCCAATCTTTTAATTTGCGGACAAGAGCTCCTACTTCTCAGTCTAAAAAACTGAGTACTTCCAAGACCTTGAACAAATACCTGATAAGGTGGTCCAATTCTGAGGTCAAGAACAAAATCTTAGTTGAATTAAACACCAACCTTCAAGAGGAGTCAATCAACCTGGAGAAGCTCCCAGGGATGGGACCTCTCCGGTCACATAGTAAAGGTATCTTCTCTGTGACAATCTAGGCGGCAGACAACTAAAAGAGGCTCTTCCCTGCTCTCTTTTGCTCGAGAGCCAGCTTTCCACTTAACAGAGAGCTTTCTTAGCTGAAGAGGGCAGCACCATTTTAGATAGCCTTGAAGAAGTCATCTGCTTGTCCATTAAGTATGTTGAAGCCGGAGAAGCCAGAGCTGCAGGGGAGAAGAAGTCTGTTAAAGTCAGCAGCAGAAACCTGAGTAAGGAGGCATACGCCGAAGGAGGGGTAAAAGGATCCACATCTTCCTCAGAAGAAGTGGGCGACAGTTCCACAACAGGCTGAGGAGCTGAGAGCGCTTTCTTAATTAAGCCCAGGATATTATCCAATTGCCGTTGGATCGACTGAAATGAAGGATCCATTTACTAAGGGCACCTGTTGAGCTGCAGAAGACGAAGAAAAAGACATGACTGGAAGCAAAGCTGCAACTGCAGGAGCAGGAGTAGGCAGCACAGAAGAAGACACAGGTGCTGTAGAAGGACCAGAAAAAATTGGATGCTCAGAAGCGGAAATGGACTTGGGCGCCAACAGACTATCTTGCGGCAAATGGCAGACGGGCGCCACTGGGCGCTCAGGAGCCAATGGGCACATGGGAGCCAACAGGCGCATGGGCGCCATCGGCTGCTCAGGAGCCAATGGGCACTCGGCTAAGGGGTGCTCAGGAGACAATGGGCGCTCGGGTAAGGGGCGCTCAGGAGACGATGTCACACAGAAGACGACGGGTGCTCGGAAAGAGCTACACAACAAGGAGCAGCACATTCAACAGGTAAAAGAAGTTCTGGCGCCACTGGGGGCATTGGCGCCAAAGACTTCTTCCCAGAAGCCAAAGAAGGTCCAGGTAAAGCTGACTGTTCAGGAGCTATGGGAACTGGGCGCATGGGCACTGGTGAGCGCTCCGACATCACTATATGCCCAGGCAAATCCTCCAAAACTACAGAGGGGTACTTAGAAGAAGACAAGGTCCTAGATACAAAAGAATGCTTACAAGCAGTAGCATGCTTGGTGGACGGAAACCATCCCACTAACTCCGGATGATCCTGGGAGAAATGTTCCAAACTGTCCCAAAAGCTACAGGATGGCAGACACTCTGGAGAAGTTTCTTTAACCTTCTTAAGTGGAACTGAAGGGAGCTGAGATACACCAGGGATGCTCCTCTTCAGAGGGAGAGATTCATCTTGAAAACGCCACTGGTGCCTAGGACTAGAATCACTGCTGGAAACACTAGATGAAAGACAATCCACTTCCATAGAGACACCTTTCCAGCAGCGCTCTGTCATAACCTGGGACTCAGCAACAGGTCCAACTGAGGGGGCGACTGCCTGTGGGCAGACCCCACCGACCTCCTCTGGGCTGCCAGCTTGGCTCCTCCTAGGTTTAGGGGAGTTTGCCAGGGACCTTGGCCTAGGAGAATCAGCGGGACAGACAGCCACCTCCTCCACTGACACTTCACCATCACTCTTTGTCCATCAGGACTTTAAGAGAAGCACCAATTTTCTCCATTGTACTAAGAAATAACCCAAACTTATGGTTAATACTAGATTCAAGGCTGGTAATGGGATGGGAGCCAGGGTGTGGAGTGGTTGGTACAGGCTGAGAAGAGGGATCGGGTGGAAAAATAGATAAGGAATCAGAATTACTATCAATAACAGATTTAGCAGACACTGCTGTTGCTTTCCTCTTTTTCTCCCTGTTTAATTTGGTTAAAGACTACTCAAAGTCTTCCACATTTTACCATCCCATGAAACACATTTCTCACAAATCAATTCAGAAGAACATATTTGACCCCTGTGAGATGTACAAAGAGTATGAGGGTCATAGCAGGCTTCAGTCAGTTGCATATTGCAGCCTTTACTGCAATATGAAGTTTCATAATAAAACTAATATTGTAATACTTACCTGAACACCTGAATTAGCCCTGGTCACTGACCAGTCCAAACTATATCCCCATAATTTTACCCACAAAGTGGGTAATTAACTGTCAGCGTTACCAATGCTACAGGAAAAATCTTGTCAAATGAGTTACCTGAGGTACCGTTGACAAGGCTGTTGCAAATACCGGCTGACAGAGGCCGACATCCCCAACTGAGTCACTCACTATTACAATATTAGTTTTATTATGAAAACTTCAAATTGCAATACACTCCCTGAACACCTGAATTAGCCCGGTTAACAAAATTTTAATGGAGGTGGGATCAATCTAATTCAGCCCGACCTGTCAATGTAGAATAAGCAGGTAATTCATTATCAACCTACTATGTGTAAATTTATGTGTATATGTTTGTCACCATAGCAATCAATGCTTTCGGTGAAAAGACATGCTGGAGGGAGACCCATCTAGGTTGCAGCATGCCCCCTTTTTAAAACCACAGAGATGGTAGCTTACTGATCTGCTCTGCATAGGATATCTGTTTAGTCATACACTCACCATATCAATCAATGCTTTCGGTGAAGAGACATGCTGGAGAGTACTTTGATCATCAGTCAGGTCAGTACTGTCTCAGTCCGTCGACCCCTCATGTGGCTCTTCAGAACCTTTCATTTATGGAGGAGTACGATGAACCTCCCATGTGGCTATTCAGAGCCTCTCATGTATGAGGAGTATGCTGAACCTCCCATGTGGCTATTCAGAGCCTCTCATGTATGGAGGGGAATGAAGCAGTGTGCCGAGCCGCTGATCCTCTGGATAAGGCCCAACGATCAACGAGCAAAGAAGTATCTCAGCGCCGACAAAAGAGCCTAGCCTACTAGAGAACCCCCTTGGACTCTCATAGGGAATTATCAAAGACTAAGATACTTAAAAACATACTAAACCTAAGTCCATGTGATTATACTATTACTGCTGCCTAAGATTCTAAAGACTAAAAGGAAATCCTCTATCTGGTTGACCTAAGAACCTCCGCACTAAGAGAATACCACCTCAGCTAATAGAATGCACCCTAGATAATAGAATTAGCCGCTACACACGGACTAAGAGAATAACCCTCCGACAAGGTGAATTGAACATCTCTTAAGTAAAAGGAAGTAAACACTGAGACGGACTTCCAAGTAGCCGCCTCCAGAATAGAAGACACTGAACAATCCCTTAGAAAGGAAGATGAAGTGGCCATACTCCGAATACTGTGCGCTCGGGATAATACAGAGCTTGAAGATGACGAAGAAGAACCCTGAGAAGCCTGTGAAATCATCTCCCTCAGAAAGTAACTAATCGCATTCTTTGACAGCGGATGGGAAGGATTCTGCGGAGAGACGAGAAGTGTACGTGGACATGGACGGAGTTTCTCAACCTTTAATAAATACAGTAGATGCAAAATCCAAGGAGGAGGGGAGCAAGAAGGACTCGAATCCGACAATAGATGCCAATGGATTCGGAGTCCACTTGCGACATCTGTGAAGGAGTCGAAGTATTGATCCCCTTCCCCTGTTCTTCCATCTACGCCAAGGCCAGAGCGAGATGAGAGATGGCCCTAAAAGGGCACAATCTCTGTCTGATGACTCTTTTCGCTGTGGCTAAAGCAATTAAGAAAAGTATCTTTTTAGACAGATCCCTAAAGGAGGACATCTGCATAGGTTCAAAAGGTGGGCCTGACAACCAATGTACGACTATGTCAAGGTTCCAAGACAATGGCTGCTGAGACTTCCGTTTCCTGGTGTCAAAAGACTTGACTAAGTCTTAAATGTCCAGGTCTGAGGAAATGTTCACACCTCTATGCTTGAATACTGAGTTCAGCATGGATCTGTAACCCTTTATCGTAGACGTCGAAAGGCCTCTCGAAGATTCTGGGTAAAGTAAAAATTCGTCTAGTTGGGCTACAGAGGTAGAAGAAGAAGGATTGTTATGTTCTAAAAACTGCCCACTTAGCCTGGTAGTGCTTTGAAGAAGAGTCACGTCTACAATTTGCAATAGCATTCGCAACTTCTCTTGAAAATCCTTTCGCTCTAACACGCTTCCTGACAATTTAAAGCCTGTCAGAGCGAGAGTGGACGAACCTTGATGATATCTGTTGCAGTGAGGTTGTCTGAGAAGATCTTTCCTCTTGGGAGGAGCTGCAGAAAGTCCAACAGAAGTTCCAGAAGGTCTGGAAACCACTCTTTTTGAGGCCAAAAGGGAGCTACTGGGATCATCGATGCATGATGAAAAGTCTTGAATTTGTTGATCATGTCTGTTACTAGACTGAATGGAGGGAAGGCATACATTTCCAGGTGTGACCAATCCTGAAGTATCGCATCCGTTGCCCAAGCCTGAGGGTCTGGCGCAAGAGAGCAATACAGGAGGAAGTGATGGTTCCTGAATGTTGCCAACAAGTCTATCAACGGTGTTCCCCACCGTTTCAAAAGGTCGGTGTGCACTTGTGGATTCAGCAACCATTCTGTGGGTAGAACCTGTTGCAATAGCCAAATTTGTCTGCTAATACGCTTAACTTGCCCTGAACACAGTGGGTGAGAATCTGTGTATTGTTGTTGTGCTCCCAAAGAAATAGATCCCTGGCTAACTCGCACAGTGACAGAGAGTGAGTGCCTCCTTGGTTTCGAATATAAGCCAGGTGAATCGCTTTTAACTTCTACAGATTTATGTGCAGTTTCCTCTCTTGAAGGGACCACTCCCCAGACACTTCCAATCGTCCTAGTGTCGCTTCCCAACCTAGGTCCAATGTGTCGGAGAACAATGAGAGGTTCGGGTTTGGATGAGATAGGGACTTCCGTGAGTGGAACCTTCATTCTATGAGCCACCACTGAAGATCTTTTATTTCATGTGTGATGGGAAATATGAAGGAATCTGAAAGAATCTTCTTGTTCCAACTGGCCTTCAGAAAGAACTGCAAAGTCCTCACATGCAGTATCCCCAAAGGAACAAACACCTCTATGGAGACAAGTCCACAGCAGGCTCATCCAGTCATTGGCCAAGCAGGTCTGAAGACTCAGAAAATGACAGAATTCTTTGGGTGCATGATAGTAAGCATCTCTCATGTCTGTTCGTCTGCATGCTGAACTTCATGGTTTGGATGATGTTCAGACCGCTTACATCCAGGACCAGCCTCCAACCCCCAGAGGTTTTGGGGACTACAAAGAGGTGATTGCAAAACCTCTCCGATGACACGTCTTCTACCTCTTCTATAGCTCTCTTGTGGAGATGAGCTGTGACTTCCTTTGAGAAAGCTGAACAAAAAACTCTCGGAGCCTACCAAGTGCACCTTTAAGGCGACGGGCACAGGTGACAGGGGTGTAATCTCTTTGAAGGAAATCACATATCCTTCTTTGAGAACCCATAGTACCCACAGTTCTATCGATCTGGCCTCCTGCTGCCTCCAGAAGTGTGGGAGTCTGGTGCCCACAGGTAGACGGAGGACTGAAGTCTCACTTGCCAGAGACTTGTCTAGAAGAGGACTTCTTGCTGATAGGGCAAACTGATCTGGGATTTGTGCGTGGGCACGAGGAAGCTCTTCCTCTGTTACCTCAAAAGGGCCATGGCTGGGGAGGAGAGAGAGAGGCCAAGGATTAAATGAAACAGCAGGTGTTTGTTTAGACTCCATCGTTCGCTTGGACAACTGTGCAAGCGAGTCGTGAGTAGCCTTTTGCAATTCCGTAGCTACCACCTTTAAAGTCGTTTGAGGAAAAAGGCTGGTACTGTCCAGATGAGCGAAAAGAAGAGCAGATCTCTGGGAAGGTGTCACCTGTCACTCCTTTAGTGGTGAAAGAACACCACATGTCTCTTTTCTTCAGTATACATGACGAAAAAAAAGCAGCTAACTCCTGTGCCCCATCTCGAATTGCCTTGTATGAAAGACAACACAACAGGACTCCGAGCCAGTCTGCATGTATGAATAAAGCAAAAACTGCCAAGGAAGAGCTTCCCCGGTTGTATAGAATACATACCTTCGTTTGGAAAACTGAGAAGGAGGAGAACAAAGTACAGCTTTGCCCAACTCCATCTTCTCAGACAACCAAGAGTCGATCCCCAACAACACTTTCTTGGATGAAATAGAAAGGGCCATCTACGGGAGTCAAGTGGTACTCGAGGACTGATGTAACAAGAATGCTGATCCCAGGGAAGAAGGGGCAACGGTGGAGAAATATGTCGGGAAGCAGAACAGAAAATAATTCAATAATGAGGCGTAAGCTGATGAAGGCTGTTCAGGTTCCTCCTCTGCTGAAGATACAGAAGAAAGCGCCAAATCTTGCTGTGGTTCTTCTGGTTTCAAAGACGAGGGTTCTTCAACAGTTCCAGGATGTTGTCCAAATGTTGGTGAATGGAAAGCAAAGAAGAGTCTCGGGGTGCTGATGTACCTGCAAACTTCACGTGATCAGTGACAGGTGAAGAGGATACAGCCTTGGGGATCTGTGACACAGAAGGTACCGAAACAGGTTGACCTGCAGCAATAGGGACTTCTGAATCTGAAGTCTCAGACTCGTATCCCATTGCTGGAGAGCTGGGAGCCAACAGGATGTCTAGAGCTACAGCGCGAACTGAACCTGCAGCAGGCTTATGAGCCACTGAGAGCTTGGATCCAATGGGAGAGGGAGTCCCAAACCACACTTATAAGCCAATTGGAGCTTGGGAACCAATTGGCGCTTGTGAGCCTATGGGTGCTTACGAGCCAATGGGCGCTTACGAGACAATGGGAGCTCAGTGTCCAAAGAGAGCTCTCTGTCGTCCCACCAGCTGCAAGAGGGCTCTTGATCCTTATGGCGCTTGCGAGGTACTGCTGGACGCACATCCTCAACATGCCTCTCCAAACGTCTAGAAGACTCCTGAAAACGTCGACCGTGTCCTTTGGATTCAGAATCTGAACCACTGGAAGATAAGGTGTGATCCAATTAGACACCTTTCGAGTGTTTGGTTGCCAAAACCTGGGAAATAGCAACAGGCTCGGCTGAAGAAGCAACTACTCGAGGGCAAACCCCACCGACCTCCCTTGGACTTATGGTTTGCCTCCTCCCAGGTGCAAGGGAGTCTGACAGGGATCGAATTTAGGAGCTCCATAAGACGCCTTTCCAGTGCTGTCTGTCGATACCTGGGACCAGCAACAGGCTCGACTGAGGAAGCAACTACTTATGGGCAAACCCCACCAACCTCCCTTGGACTTACAGTTTGCCTCCTCCCAGGTGCATAGGTGGGACGAGTAGCCACCCCCTCCACAACACTGCAACACTAACCTGGGAGCAAGCACTAGCACTTGCACCGACACTTGCACTATGATCCTCATTTGCTTTGTCCAAAAGAAATCTTACAGAAGCTCCTATCTAAGCAACTGTACTTACTAAAGCATTGAATTTCTTATCCATCCGAGCTTCGAGACTGGTGATGGCATGGCACTAGGTTCAGAGGGAAGGGAGTTAGGTAACGGAGTTGTAGGGAGAGCGAGAGAAGTAGGAATCTGGGCATGAGAAGTCAAAGGTGTAGAAAAAGCCAGTTTAGGGGTAGAGGACACAGAAGCCGTAGCCTCGGCTCTAGCAGCTGCTTTCCTAAGCTTAGGATAAATTAGAGAAACCTAGTTTATCCAAATGATTGGTCAACACTTTCCATTTACTTACGGCCCCATCCTTACTTTCCTCGCAAGTCAAGTCGGGGGAACATACTTGTCCACAGCAGTGAAAACAAACAGAATGCTCATTATATTTAAATGAAGTCAACCTAGTACTATAGCCTTTGCTGTAATACCGGTTACTGGTCACACTTGTGTCTGACATAATTGTCTAAAAAACTGAAAAAAGGCTAAGCTAAGCTAAGCTATGAAAATATAGCTTGGAGGCTACCAAATGAAAGAGTGCTTCACCAAATCCTTCAATAAACAACCAAACCATCCGGTGAAACTACTCCTGAATTAACAAAACACAGCTGCTGAACGACCAATGTTCGGTCATCAACGGCAGAAACGAACTGAGCTCTTTAGCTACATTGTGCCTATTCTTCCCCGAAAGTGGGCAGGGCACTTACCTGCACCAAAATAAAAGAGTGCCACCGCGAATTTTCACTTCTTAAGCTGCCGTTTAAAGTAGAAACTATAGCTATGTAATTACTTGGTAAGTGTCATATATAAAAATGACATTTTTATAATAAAATAAAGTTATACATACTTAGCCAGTAATTACATGGCTATTAGTTTCACTTATTCTGGCAGCTTAAAATTTTGAAATTCGCGGGTCGCACTCATTTGTTTTGGGGTAGGTGACATGCCCCACCCACTTTCGGGGGGAAAGAGAGGAACAACTTTGCGAAGAGCTCAATTTGTTTATGCCCCTATGTCCATGCAAAGGGAGGAGGGAGGTTTCCGATCATGTAATTACTGTACTGGGTAAGTATATATAAAACTATTTTATTATAAAAATGTCATTTTTATGTAAGTAACTTACCCAGTAATCACACAGCTGATACCCACATTGACAGGAAGTGGGAAGGAAGGCTTGGACATGTCTACCCCAAAACATTATTAATGGTAATGAATTTGAGAATAGGAAAATTGCTAACATTGAATCAATGTTTGTTGTTCCTTACCTGATAAGAGAGCTGCTACAGGTAGATACTGCCTCTGGTCGGTGCTCACCTTAACTTGTAGAGGCGAGGGCGAGGCAGTATAGCCTGAAGAGCTCACTACTACAGTGGGTGCTTTGCAGCGATGGACCAACTCCGATGGCTAGCAAAGAATAAGGATGCCCCTCCCCAGGGTGCAGCACCATACACAATCAACCAGAGTACAAAATACAGTCACCAAAAACCACCAAAACAATATTAAAACACCAATACCCAAACGTTACAAAGAAAAGACTGGAGGGTACTCCATGTACACAGTACTCTCAGGCTCCCCTATGACTCAATACCCTACGCAAGGCGAAGATACAAAGGAAGGACGTTGCCTCCTATGTTTCCTCCCCCCACATCACACCAGCCGTGTAAAACAGACCCAAGGTACTGAACTGATCATACACTGTTTCTATATCCCTGAAGTAATGGGAGGCAAAAACTGATTTACATTTCCAAAGGTTGATTGTAAAATAGAAGCAAGGGATAAATTTCACAATAAAAAAATAAATAAATAAAAAGAAAATAAATAAATAAATAAAAACAAATAAATAAAAATAAAAAATAAATAAAAATAAATGAAAATAAATAAAAAAATAAATTAAAAATAAATAAATAAATGAAATAAAGTTAAATAAATAAAAGAAAATAAATAAATAAAAATAAATAATTAAAAAAAATGAA
The DNA here is from genome assembly GCF_040412425.1 of Macrobrachium rosenbergii. Taxonomy (NCBI): domain Eukaryota; kingdom Metazoa; phylum Arthropoda; class Malacostraca; order Decapoda; family Palaemonidae; genus Macrobrachium; species Macrobrachium rosenbergii. The sequence goes on from NC_089743.1 coordinate 64,027,180, forward strand.
TAAATAAACAAAAATAAAAAAGAAATAAATGAATAAAAATAAATAAATAAAAATAAATAAATAAATAAAGATAAATGAAAATAATTACATAAATAAAAATAAAAAAAAAGCTAAAGAAGTAGCAACTGCCCCAATTTCATGAGGTTTTACCTTACAAGAAGGAATAGACTCCTCTCCAACCATGGAGTGGGTTTCTGATATCAGGTCCCCGAGAAAGAATGCCAGGGTATTCTTGGACAGAGGCCGTGAGGGGGTTTTTTACAGAACACCAAAGGCTGCTTGAAGTTCCCCGAACTGAATTCACTCGTGGAGGTAATATTCGGAGGTATGTTTAAGGGCCCTCACAGGACAAAGAATTCTCTTTTCTTCAGTTGGACCTACTTCAGATAGGCTCTTAATAGTAAAAGAGCAAGGCCATGGTTTCGATGGTGTTTCATTCTTAGCTAAAAAAAATTCAATGAAAAAGAAAAACTGCAATTCCTTGTGAAAAACCAATTGTTTTGTCAAGGGCATAAATCTCACCGGCCCTTTTTGCTGTTCCCAAAGCGACCCGAAAAAGTCTTTCTAGTTAGATCTCTTAAAGTTTTTCTAGTTAGATCTCTTAAAGAGATAGAGTCCATAGGCTCAAAGCAAGGGCTGGATAGTCATCTAAGAACGATGTCTAAGTTCCACGAGACTAATGGAACTTCCTTCAGCTTAACTGACTCAAAGGACTTAATTAGGTCTGACAAGACCTGGTTGGTGGATAAGTCCATTCCTCTGTGGCGGAAGACAGAGCCTAGCATTGCTCTATACCCCTCTAGAAGTTCGTAGGTATATCAGAAAATCTACTATTTCTGCTTTAGACATTTTAGTAGAGGAGGCATTGTGTCCCCTACATCATGCCCTGAAGGTGGCCCACTTCGCCTGGTAGACTCACTCAGATGACTGCCTTCTGCACCTTGCAATAGTATCAGCAGCTGCTTTTGAAAAGCCCTTCTTCTTGAGTACAGTATTCGCTTAACAGTTTGTACCCTGTCAGGGCCAGAGTAGACAGGTTTCGATGAAACTGTCTGAAGTGTGGCTGTTTGAATAGTTGCTGCTTTGGAGTCAGCAGTCTCAGAAAGTCTGCTAGAAGTTCCAGCAGATCCGGGAACCATTCCTTCGCTGGCCAAAAGGGCGCTATCAGTATCATGGATGCATTTTGGTTGGATCTGAATTTGTTTAATACAGGAAAGAATTCCTAGCCAGTCAGACAAAGAATCTTGAGGGAGCATCGTGCAGTCTCTGACCTTGTAGGCAAGAGCACCTACAGTCCAGTCTAAAAAGCTCATAACCTCGAAGACCTTAAAAATGTTCTTTAAAAGATGTGCTAACTCAGAGGCTGAAAACATAACCTTTGCCGAAATAAACGCAGATCTCCTCACTGAGTCTATCAGCCCGGAGAAACTCCCAGAGACGGAGCTTCCCCTGTGGCATAAAAGCGATAGCTTACGTGTGAGTGTCTTGAAGGGGAGGGAAAACTGAAAGTCACTTTGCTTTAGTCTCTCTTCTCTTCAAGCCACCCTTCGACATCACTCAGTGCTTTCTTCGCTGAAGAAGAGAAGGCTAACTTAGGCAACTTGGATGAACCACCAGTCTGAGCCTCCATAAAAAAACAATGAAGCAGGAGAGGATGGAGTAGCTGGAGAAAAGAAGCTCGGAAATGTAGCTAATAAAAACCTCAGCAAGGAGGCATACATCTCTGAAGGTGTGTCACTTAGTGCCTCCTGATCATCTATGACTTCTTCCTCAGTAGATATGAGTGACAAGGATAGCTCTGCAGGCGCCTTGGTGGACACAGGAGCTTTCTTAAGTAGGCTTAAAATACTGTCTAGTTTACTCTGGATAGGATCAATGACTGCAGGAGCCTGAAAAGCCGAAGAAGCTTCAACAGCATGAGTGCCTGAAGCAGTCTGCTGGGTAGGAAGACGAGTGGGCACCGATGGGCGCTCCAAAGACACAGGAAGAACAGGTGCCAGAGGAGGAACAAGCAGGAGCTCGGGCACCTGACATACATCGTTAACTGGGAGCTTGGGCACCAAATCACGAACGGGAGCTGAGGGCACTCAGGTGCTGATTGACAGACTGACACACTGAATCTACTGGGCGTTCGACTACTGGAGGGAGTTACGATACTGCTGGGTGCTCAGACTCCAAACAACGATCCTTGGCAGATGACGAACACCTACGAGATGCCTAGCACTTCAGTGCCAAATGACAATCCTCAGCCGAGAGATTATCAAAAGAAAATCGTTCCGGGCTGTCCCAATGACTACAGGAAGGGCGCTCAGGATCCTTACTCCTCTTGCAAGTCACCCACTGCATGCCTTTTCAACAGCCGTGACTTGCCTGATAAGCGCCACTGACGCCTTGGGCTTAGTTCCTCAGAACTAGAGGACACATCATGCACATCCACTTTAAGGCCTTTCCAATGGCCTTTGTTGCAGTCTGGTATGTGTCAACAGACTGAACTGAGGGGGCGACTGCTTGTGGGCAGACCCCACTGACCTCCCTTAGGCTACCAGTTTGACTCCTCCCAGGTGCTAGGGAGTATGCCAGGGAACTTGGCCTATGAGAATTGGCAGGCCAAACAGCCACTTCCTCCACTAACACTGCTCTAACACTGGGTACCACTGGGTGCTCTGAATCACCTTTATTATCCATTATCACTTTAACCGAAGAAGCTAAATGGGAGATTGATTCTACAATAAATTCAAATCTCTTGTCAATTTTTGACTCAAGACTGGCCATGGTGTTGGGATGGGAAATGTGAGAGCCGGGCAAAGGAGAGGTTTGAACAGGTAGAGGAGATGGGACAAGGTTCACAGAAATTAAAGGAACATTTGTCTGATTCAGCCGACGAATCCTGACTATCTAGTTTACTAATCTCCCTAGTAGCCGCTTTTCTTATTTTGTCCCTAGCAAGTTTTTTCAAATGAGAACCTAATGTTTTCCACTTTTTTAAGTCCCAGTCATTACATTCTGCACATCTCAAGTCAACAGAACAAGTTTGTCCTCTACGATTCCTTACTTAGATGTGTACTGCAGCCTTTGCTGCAGTGCCTAAAACTAAAAGCACTAGTGTCTGACATTATGAAAAATTTGATTAACAAGTCCAAAATATTTGAAAAAGGGTTGTAATCCAATGATCAAGTCTCACCTATCACTAACTAATAAAAGTCTCAAGGCTTACAAAGGAATGCTTCACCAATTGACGAAGAAATAACCAGGAAAGTATGAATTCCAAAATCAAGCTACTGCCAACCACGGTACTTCAACCATCAGCCTGCAGAAACAAATTGAGCTCTTTGCTAAGTTGTTCCTCTCTTTTCCCACCCCCAACCCCCCGAAGTGGGCGGGGCACGTCACCTACTCCAAAACAAATGAGTGCGACCTGCTAATTTCAAAATTTTAAGCTGCCAGAAAGTGGAACTAATAACTATGTAATTACTGGGTAAGTTACTTATATAAAAAGCAAAATTAGGAAATAGCAGTGTACATGCTGCAAGAGAAAGGGGTAAATGAAATAATTTATGGTGTTACAGGGTGCTCAAGGTGGTAAAATGTGAATATTTAAAAATTCTTGATATCCACAATGTAAAAGAAGATCCCACAGTGATGACAGGGAGGAGGATTGTTATTGCAGAAGGACAGGCTTTGGAAGATTGTAATATTAATTTTACCTCAGTAACACACGAGACTGTGAGGCTAGTACAGTCAGGCCTCAGTTACCAGATGCCTTGCTTAACAGACAATTCACTTAAGGGATGATTTTTCTGAGAAGAAATCCACTCAATTAACATTTGCTTTACTTAAGGATGGACCAAGGCCATGTAAGGGATTAAATGTGTCAGTGTGTGCGGCCCCCAACTGAAACAAAGGGAAGGGTTCAGTCTATGCATGGGTCTCACTCAGTGCACATCTCTCCTTAACTGTTGCCAATGTGAGTTTTGTCTTAATCATATGCTGAGTACTGTAATTGTGCATAGGTCACCATGCCTCCTATTAACACTAGAGATGTCAGCAAGGCAAAGAGAGAAAATCTCAAGAGATTTAAAAGGAAATAATATGAAAACTTGAAAGTGGAGTCCAAATACTTGCTCTGGCAAAGGAGTATGGGATGGCCAAACAAAGAATTTTTACTAATATAAAAACTAAAAACATCGTACAATGAGCTGATGTTGCTAAGGGTGTGAAATCTGTTATGAAACAAAGGTCTCAAACAATTGGTTTAGAAATTTTTATTAATTTGAATAAATGAAAATCAGTTACCAGTGATAGTTTCTGAGGTCACCTTATGTGAAAATGCAAGATAACTGCAAGCTAATTTCTTGACAACCAACCATGGAATGAATGCTGAGACTGGTAACACTCAGAGTTCAAAGCCAGTCAAAGATGGTATGAGAAATTCATGTGAAGCAGCATACATAGTGTGGTGCAGCACGGGGAGGCTGCCAGTGCTGACAAAGATGTTGCTGAAAAATATATTAAAGTACTACAACACCATATACTGTATAGTGGCTGAAGGTTTAGTCCCCCCCCAAGTGTTCAACTGTGATCTGACAGGCCTGTTTTGGAAGAAAATACAAAACAGGACCTAAATCACCCAACAGAAGTCACTGCTAGGGCAAAGCCAGTGAAGGACAGACTAACTCTTTAATTTCCAGGAATGCAAGTAGGGATTTAAAACTGAAACCTTTGCTTATCTACCACTCAGAGAACCCGAGAGTTTCAAGAAAAATAATGTACAGTAATGGAAAAGTAAATTAAATGTGACGGGATAATAGTAAGGCCCAGGTAACAATGCAATTTTTAAAAAAATACTTAAAGGAGAAAAAAAATCACAATTTTTTAAAGTACTGTACTGTAAATTGTATTTTTCCTAACCATACAAACCTCAGGATCTTTACATTACTCACAATGAAGCTGGATATGGCCATTAAACTCTTGAACAAGGTGGTTAGGCAGCAACTACTGTCAGGTAGGCTGGGAATACCCACCTGCCCAGATGTAAACATTCCAGTTTGCCTTTCGGTCCACGTTCAGATTGAGGGGTGGCATGAGGTGGGCATAATATGTAATGTAAAGGACCTCAGGTTTGTATAGTTAGGAAAAATAAAATTTACTTTCAAAAATTGTGATTTGTTCCGACACGATATACAAACCCTCGGTCCTTTACATTAGGAAGCCTCACTGGTTGGAGGGAGGAATCTGACTGAGTCTCCTGAACTGACTGGAGTTCTGCACACCTGGGCTACTCCTCCTGGTCGAAAGAGCGAGGAGGAGTACCTAAGCCTCTGACATATTGATCGGAGTGTAGGAACTGCAACATCAAATGTCAGATACTGGACCTTTTCGCATGAGTGAGGAAACGTGACTCATACGAAATACGCTGGAAGAATCTTAGTGTCGGAGGCAGTAAGGAAAAGCTGAGATAGGGTTTCCCTTATTGCCAGACTCTCCTTCCTCCCCTTACTAGAGGAAAGAGCGGAATTGCTTCTATGATTCTAGGAGAAAAATAGAACGGGTGCTCGATGTGTAGTCTTAGCGCATCTGCGCCAGTTCCACCAGCTATTGGTTCGAGTCCTATTCTCATCCTGAAGGAGGAGAAGTAGAAGGATGGGGAAGGAGGAGGAAGAGAGGCCAGTCACTCTCGGTATCCTTCTCACTTCCAGAACCAACACCTTAGGCAAGATGCTACTCGTCCTCTTGAAGGAGCTGGGTGAAAAAACACAACTTGTTGAGCAGCCACCACAGGGCCAAGGAAAAAAGTTCCAAGGACCTGTGGTGGGTACCTCCTTCAATTGCTTCACGAAGCTAGGAGGAAGAGGTGTCCTTAACACTTTTTCCTTGGGAGAGAGAGAGAACTAGCGAAAATGTCGACGACATCCAGGTTAGGAGTGTCGAGCCTTTTCTGAAAGTACCACAGCTCCCTAAAAGACAAAGTAATGAATGATCTGGATCATCAATTCAAAGTCCAAGGAGGAGGGGAAAAAGGACGACTCAAACACGACAATAGGTGCCGAAGGATTTGGAGTCCGCCTACGAGATCCAAGGAGTCAAGATATTGACCCCCTTCACCTATTCTTCCATCTATGCCAAGGCCGGCGCAAGATGAGAGATGATCCCAAGAGGGCACATCTCTATCCAACGACTCTTGTAAGGGAGTGTGCAGCATGGGACTTGAACCCTAAATGAGAGTCACATGCCACCCTGGGAACAGTTCCCTGGGACAGCAAGACCGAAGAAGCGTCTCATCCGTAGCTAAATCTTGACTGACGAAAAGAAGGCTACTTCAGATAAAAGACTAGGTCGCAAGGGCCTACGTTCTTCACAAATGAAAGGGAAAGAAGCAACCCTCGGCAGAGAAGACGAGGAAGTCCAGACTTGAAGAGCGACTCTGTCCCGAGAAGAAGTTCCATTAACAACACCCACCAGCAAAGACAGCTCCAGTCCATGGGAGTGTTGCAGAGGACTTCAAGAGATATCCAGCTATATCCACTGCCGCTCAGCGAGAAAGCTTATGCTTGCAAGGGAAGCTGGAAGGTCTCCCAGTCCCAAACACACCGGGATGTACTGCCCGAAGAACCGCTTCTTGTGTAGCTGCTACAGGAGGCTGGGTCAAGCAGAACTCTTCTCGATGCCTCAGCTATCAGGTCAGGCAAGGGGCGAAGTCTTCCGGCATTTGTCTGTAACTCGGGGTGAGCAATGCTTGAGAACCCCTAGCAAAGCAGACAAATACAGAGGAAAAAATGTAGATATCAAGTTTCCCAGAAAGACTGCATGCCTTGCCGTAGGGGCCCCTGGGTCTGGTATGAAGGAGCGAGAAAAAACTACCGACTTGTGCAGGGAGGCAACAGAAAGACGGTAGGGATTTCTCAGTCGAGCAATCTCTTCATGAATCTTCGAGTGAGCAGCATGTCCTGTCCCAGTCACACAAACCCAGGGCCAAGCTCACCTACCAATACATCCCCACTGGGAATGCATCAGGTTAAATGAGCTGTCGAGTGTGCTATAGAACACTCGAGTACCTGCAAATGTCAAAAGATGAAACAGGAGGAAAAACCGATTCTCTCGTTTGTTGACAAATTCCACTACTGTGGTTTTGTTTAATGAAACCACTGAGTGTTGCAAAACTCATCCTGAATTCTTGGATGGCCAAAAGGCTGCCCTGAGCCCAGGATGGTGATGAGAAGGTACTAATCGTCTCAGTCACACACCTTCAAGACAAAGTCTTACCGGTGTGTGCCTATTCCTCGATCAGTGAATTCATAAGTAGACAAACGATGTGAGGGGAATATGCAAGCATATTCAAAGGTTCCTTCAACCAAGCATTAGCCTAATTCTTTCCTCGTACTTCGAAGAGGAAAGAAGGATGGAGGAATGGAAGCAGACCTCCATTCTCCACCATGGGGAAGCTTCTGCAAGATGACAGGATACCGAGACAATTAGTTCTAGCCAGGCTGGCATTTCCTGAATCGGGAGTACAGGAGAGGAAGCGGGATGAAAAGAATTGCAGAGACCTGAGGGAAATAGATACTTCTCCTGAAGGAATCCATTCCCAGGTCTCGGCAATGTTGCTGCCAGCTCCAGAGACTTGATAAGTATCATTTCATCCAGGAATCTGCAATAGGAGAACTTCTTCCCAGTCGATACTTCTTTCTCTCTACCCTTCTTCCCTCCTCTCTTATGGGAAAGAGGGTGGAAAGAGACACAGTTATGCGTACTTTCCTAGAAAGGTAGGAGAGGCTATGTTCCGCAATCTTCTATTGAAGCCTGGGACTTCTTAGGAGTTGAGGGGGGGCTGGCTTGAACTAGAGGTCGGGTCGAGATGACTAAGACCCCAAGGTCTTGGCCACTGTCCAAAGGACCAGGAAGTGCCCTGGTACGAACCTTGATTACCGAGGTATCTGGCATATCTCTGCAAGAGAAAGGCAAAACCAAGTAAGGTTTGTTCCTGAGGGTTGAGCCAACTCGGGACTTACGAAACCAGAGATCCGAATTGGGACAAAGCACTACTTAGCACCAGAATTGCCCACAGAACTGCAGTCGGCCAGACCCTTCAAGGCAAGAAGAATTCATATTCTGTCAAGGCAGGGGAGAAGCTTGGTGTCTCGACCTGAATGAACTCCTCCTCCAAAGAAAAGAGTTCATCTGGTTGAGAATGCTCTCGGAAGCAAGGACCGCGGCAGACCCCAACACTCTCGGCCCCTCGGGAACTGCAAGGGTTGCCAGTGATGAAGATTATTCATTGGGTCCTGTCCCGGGGATCCTTGCGCAGACGAAACGGCGCGAAGTTCTCCGAAAAATGAGGGCAATCACAACTTGAAGCGTGAAACTCCTATACCTCTGCCCTTGGAGGGAGCCTTGACAGATCCCATGAAACCCTCCTCGGCTACCTGGTTGTACTATGAGATAATCAGGGGACCAACACCCAAAGCACGCCAGGAAGCCGAACTCCGAAGAGCTCTCTCTGTCCGTCTCGCGCCTCTCGGAACAAACGAGAGGAAAAGAGAACAGGTGAGCAGAAAGAGTACCCCTACCTGTCCTGCCACTAAGACCAGCAAGAGAGGTGGACCGTGAGCGAAAATATAGCCGAAGGAGATTACTGCTACATGAGGGAAGAGGAGTGCTTGTGCCATGGCAAAGTGCTCTCCTGGGAACAGCAAAAAAGTTCACTCGAACAGAGCCGAGAACCCGACTCGGAAAAAACTGAGTGGGGCCGAGCCAAGCCGCACTGAGCCGAGCCGATCGCAATGGAATTCTGTGTCTGCTATCCTGCTTGATCGAACCATAAGGTTCAAGACACAAGTATGAAACCCAGCCAAGCAACCAAAGCAACTGGCAGGCAGTATTCAGACACCTGGCTTCTCAGCACCAAGACACCTGGCATCTCAGCACCCAGACACCTAGGTGTCTCAGCACTTTCTCTAATCCTGTGCCTCTTGTCAGGAGAGCGCTTGTGATTCATAGAATTCAAGCAACCCACGAGACTCCCAAAAATCGGAAGTGGCTGCTTTCAGTTTTCTAAGAGATTGAAAGAGCCAGGCAGAGAACCAGTCTTAGACACAGACTTCCGAGACTGGCAACGAGGGCGCGGCCTCTCAAAGCCGCGCTCTCACGGCCCCCGAAACACCAGACCCCACAGGAGAATGCGAATTGGTTCCTGGCCAAGGCCGGGAACAACCAACGAGAGAGACTTGTCTCCCGGAAGAGAGTCAGTGCCTTAGAAGTCCCGCAGGACTCCTGAAGGGAATCTCTTCATTGCTTCTTCTGGTGTTCGAACCGACAGGATCGAGACACCAGGCTGGGAACCCGACTGAGCACTGGCAAGCACTAGGAGTGCTTGTGGTACTGGCGGGAAGAGCTGAGACACCTGGGTGCCTCGGCCCTTTCTCTCGCACTGTTCCTGAATTGGGCCAAGGAAATGCTCTCCAGACCAGATCGGGATACTTGATATTCCATAGAATCTTGAGCACTCGGAGTGGCTTGCGAACGAGCGCCAGAAGCAGCCCTCGTCCTAAAGGCGGAACCTCTAGGACTGGGAACAGGATCGCAAACCGAGGTCCGTGCGCCCGCGGCTCCCGAAACACAAAACCCAGGGCTATGCCAATTGGTTTCTTAACCCGAAGGTTGGGAAGAGCCAACGAGAGACCCACTGCCTCCTTGGAAGGAGGCAGTCCCTAGACGTCCAAGGGCATCAAGGGGGAAGAAGCAGCCTTCCTCTCCTTCGGCCGACGGAGGTCTGTCCGATTCCCGGGACCCCCTTGGACCTCAGGAGAGGAAGGGAACAGGCTGCAGAAGATGAAATCGAAGATAAGATGAAGAAGACGGCAGCTATTTCCACAGGGTGACTTTCTTCACCTCCACTCCGACATCTTCTACAGGATGGTGGTTACGAAACATGGTAACCTCCAACGGAAGCGGCCCAGGACACCATCACCAAGAGAAGCAGCAGGCATGATCAGGACAGCTGATGCAAGAGCTACAGCAGCAGCGGTTCGGAAGGCAGGAGCTACTGCAACGGCCAGGAATGTCACTTTCCACAGGGTGAATTCCTTCACCTTCACACCATCTTCTACAGGATGGCGGACATTGTAACCTTCGAGGCAGCTGGCAGGAACACAACGGAAGTGGTCCCAGGCACGACCACCAGGAGAAGCGGCAGGCATGATCAGGACAGCCAATGCAGGAGCTACTGCAGCGGTTCAGAAGGCAGGAGCTACTGCAGCGGTTCAGAAGGCAGGAGCTACTGCAACGGCCAGGAACGTCACTTCCACAAAGCGACTTCCTTCACCTTCACGCCGACATCTTCTACAGGATGGCGGACATCGTAACCTCCAGGGCAGCTGGCAGGAACACAACGGAAGCAGCCCCAGGCACGACCACCAGGAGAAGCAGCAGGCACAGTCAGGACAGCCGTTGCAGTTGCTACGGAAGTGGTTCGGAAGGCAGGAGCTACAGCAACGGCCAGGAACGTCACGTGAAAGTCACCAGCAGCGACAGAAACAATCAGGACAGCTGCAGCAGGAGACCAGGAAGAGCCGCCCACAGACTGTTGTTGAGTTAACTGGAGCGTAACACAGAGAACAGCAAGAGCAGATGGACCACAGATATGCCGGAGGCAGTGCCACAGCATACATGAAGGCTAGCAATGACAGTGATCGATCCACATCGGCGGGAACAGAGTCGGAACGATTCCGACGCGGAACTATGTCATCCAGCCAGGTATTTGTGGTCGATCCTGAAGCAACACTAATGAACGTCGGGACTCCTTCATGCGTGATATCCCCTGAGATATCCAGCCAACTACTGCTGTGTCTGCAATGCTCACTGTCAAACTGCAAGAAAAAGCAAAGATGATTAGAGAGGGAAACTCCTCTCCCTACGAGGGGAACTGCCCTATGCAGCGAGAGGAGGCATCCAATAAGAGATTGCCCGACCGCCTGCCCAACACCCCACCTCTCTATGGAAGGAGAGATAAGAAAGAACCTATGGGGAGGGAAAAGGACGGAGGGGAGGCCACCAAGGGCGCCGTGGAAGCGTAACTTACAGACGACACCCGCAACCTCCCACCCGCCCCGCAACTCTCTAAGCGCAGGCGGTGAAAACAACACTCAGCACAAGTAGGAAGGAAGTAGTTATGCCCTTGTATACGAAGGGCGGGAGCCCAAGAAGGGAAGCGCATTCTTACGTCCTGATCAATGTAGGGAAGCGAAGATGTTACACCCCAATCTAATATTTCTGACTGTACAGGGGAACGCCTTCAGTATTTAAATAAAGGGCTACTGGAGAGAAGCATTACCACTCGGTTACGCTCCTTTGAATACGCCCTTGGCAGTCAACCCAAGATACAGCGTAGGGGAACGACGGCTATGCAAGGTTATCGCAAATCGTGGGTTTGTATTAATAAATATCAAACACACGTAATATATACACCAAATACATTAAGATCCCACCGGGATAATAAGAGCTTAACGACAGTCAGGCGGAGAGATCCGAAACCACGTCTGCAACGCATGACGGCCGAAAGCAAAACTGGAATGTTTACATCCAGGAAGGCGGGTATTCCCGCCTACCTGGTGGTAGTTACTGCCTAACCACCTTGCTCAAGAGTTTAACGGCCGTTTCAAGCCTACGCTGAAAGTAATTCCTAATGTAAAGGACCGACGGTTTGTATATCGTGTCGGAACAAAGGCTACTTCAGATAGAAGACTAGGTCACAAGGGCCTACGTCCTTCACAAATGACAGGGAGGAAAGCAACCCTCGGCGGAGAAGTGACGAAGCCCAGACTTGAAGAGCAACTCTGACCTGAGAAGAAGTTCTGTCAACGACACCAACCAGCGAAGACGAATCCAGTCTTTGGGACAGTGTTGCAGAGGGGACAGTGCTGCAGAGGACTTCAAAAGATATCCATTGCTGCTCGGCGAGAAAGCCTATGCTTGCAAGGAAAGCTGGAAGGTCTCCCAGTCCTGAACACACAGGGATGTATTGCCTGAAGAACCACTTCTTGTGTAGCTGCTACAGGAGGTTGGGTCAAGCAGAACTCTTCTCGATGTCTCGGAAGCAGAGCTATCAGGTCAGGTGAAAGGCGAAGCCTTCCAGCATTTGTCTGTAACTCGGGGTGAGCAATGCTTGTGAATCCCTAGCAAAACAGACAAATACGGAGGGAAAACACAGATATCGATTTTTCCCAAAAAGACAGCATGTCTCACCGTAGCGGCCCCTGGGTCTGGTACGAAGGAGTGAGACAACTACCGACTTTGTTGTGCCAGGAGGTAACAAAAAGACAGTAGGGATCTCTCAGTCGAGCAGTCTCTTCGTGAATCTTCGTGAGGAAAAGAGTGAAGAGCACGTTCCCTCCTGATCACTCAAGCTCGAGGCTGAGCTCGCCTACCAATACATCCTCACCAGGAATGTACAGTATATGCCTAACTGAGCTATCGAGTGCACTATGGACCACTCGAGTACCTGCATGTGTTGACAGATGAAACAGGAGGAAAAAACAATTCCCTCTTGTTTGTCAACGTAATGCTGCCTTGAGTTCAGTATGTTGATGAGGAAGTACTAATCGTCTCGGCCACACACCTTCAAGACAAAGTCTTACAGGTGTGCACCTATTCCCCAATCGGTGAATCTGGAAGAAGGCACACAATGTGAGGAGAATATGCAAGCATATTCGAAGGTTCCTTCAATCAAGCATTAGCCCAACTCTTTCCTCAAACTTCGAAGAGGAAAGAAGGATGGAGGACTGGAGGCAGACCTTCATTCTCCACCATGGGGAAGCTTCTGCAAAATGACAGGATACCAAGACGATTAGCTCTAGCCGGGCTGGCATTTCCTGAATCAGAAGCACAGGAGAGGAAGCAGGATGGAAGTTTGATGAAAAGAATTGCCGAGACCCAAGGGAAATAGATATTTCTCCTGAAGGAATCCATTCCCAGGTCTCAGCAATGTCACTGCCAGGCCCAGAGACTCGATAAGTATCACTTTATCCAGGCATCTGCAGTAGGAGAACTGCACGGTTGATACTCCTTCTCTCTTCCCTACAGTCCTCCTCCCTTATGGAAAAGAGGGTGGAAAGAGACACAGTTATGTGCACTTTCCCCAACGGGAAGAAGAGGGCTATGTGTTCCATGATCTTCCGAAGCCTGGGACTTCTTAGGAGTTGAGGGGGGCTGGCTTGAACTTAAGGTCGAGCCGAGATGACTAAGACCCAAAGGTCTTGGCCATTGCCCAAAGGACAAGGCAGTACCCTGGTATGAACCTTGATTACCACGGTATCTGGCAAATCTCTGAAAGAGAAAGGCAGAATCAAGAAAAATTTCGTTCCTAAGGGTCAAGCCAACTCAGGACTTACGAAACCAGATATCCGAAGTAGGACAAAGTCCTTCTTCTTAGCACCAAAATTGCCCACAGATTGCCATCTGGTATAGGAAGACCCAGCCCCGGACAGGACCAGTCTCCAGAAGGAAGGGTTCTCCCCAGGAATGGTTGTATCTGAGGAGAGAAAGCATAAAAGTGAAGGATCATGGATCCATTAGGAGACTGCCTGTAGGAAACCAGGAAGTGTCCTCCAAGATCGCTGCCTCTCGTTGCAGAAGAGAATACCCTTCACAGCAAGGAGAAGCAGAGAGAGAACCCAGTCCAAGTGAAGCAGAGTCAGAACAACATGCAGTTGACAAGACCCTCCAAGGCAAGAAGAATTCGTACTCTGTCGAGGCAAGGGAGGAACTTGGTGTCTCGACTTGAATGAACTCCTTGTCTGAAGAAAAGTATTCATCTGGTCGAGAACGCTCTCACAAGCAAGGACCGCGGCGGCCCCCGAGACTCATGGCCCCTTTGGGAACTACAAGGGTTGCGAGTGATGAAGATTATTCATTGGGGGAGCCGCGGTCCTGTACCAAGGATCCTTGCGCCGATTTGTCAGCGCGAAGTTCTCCGAGAAACGAGGGCGACCGCAACTTGAAGAGGAAGACCCTTGCTGCTTCCGAAGCACGAAACTCCTGTACCTCTCTCCTTGGAAGGAGACCTTGAAAGATCCCAAGAAACCCTGGTTGTACTACAAGACAATCAGGAGACCGACAGCCAATGCACACCAGGCAGCAGAACTCCGAAGAAAGACAAATTCTTCAGAGCTCTCTCTGTCCATCTCGTGCCTCTCGGAACAACTGAGAGGAAAAGAGAACAGGTGAGGAGAAAGAGTACCTCTACCTGTCCTGCCAGTAAGACCAGCAGGAGATTATTGCCACACAGGGGAAGACGAGCACTTGTGCCCTGGCAAAGAGCTTTCCTGGGAAGAGCAGAAAGTTCACTTGAACAGTTCTGAGAACCTAATTTGGAAAAACCAAGTGGGACTGAGCCGCGCTGCACCGAACCGAGTCGATCACGCAAACGCGATCCAGACTGGGTGGTAAGCAGTGGACTGGGAGGCAAGCAGGGCAAGCCGACCCGAGCCAGTCTTGCAAATGCGACCAGGGGCTGGGCAGGAAGAGCGAGCCAAGCCGATCGCACGAACGCAATCGAAACTGGACAGAGCAGAACTTGTCTACTGTGAGCTAGCACTAATTTCCCAAATGCTGAACTCCTTCAAGGCTGAGGATTCTCGAGAAGAAGGTTTAAAGGGGAATTCTGTGTCTGCTATCCTACATGTTCGAACCCCAAGGTTCAAGACACGAGGATGAAACCTGCCCAAGCAACCAAAGCAGTTGGTGGGCAGTATCAAGACACCTGGGCATCTCGGCAACCAAGACACCTGGGTGTCTCGGCACTTCCTCTCGTCCTGCGCTTCTCGCCAGGAGAGCGCTCATGATTCATAAAATTCAGGTGACCTACAAGACTCCCAGAAATCGGGAGTGGCTGCTTTCAGTTTCCTAAGAAATCGAAAAGAGCCAGGCACAGAACCAGTCTTAGATGCAGACTTCTAAGACTGGCAACGAGGGTGTGGCCACAAGAGGCAGCGCTCTCGAGGCCCCCGAAATGCGAGACCCCAGAGGAGAATGCGAATCGGTTCCCGCCTGAGGGCGGGAACAGCCAACAAGAGAAACTTGTCTCCCAGATGAGTCAGTCCCCTAGAAGTCCCGCAGGACTCCCGAAGGAAATCTCTTCCCTGCATCTTATGGTGTTCGAACTGATAGGATCGAGACACCAGGCTGGGGGAGCACTTGTAGTGCTGGCAAGCTGAGACACCTGGGTGCCTCGGCCCTTTCCCTCACACTGCCCCTGAACTAGGCCGGGGAGACTACTCCAGACCAGATCTGGATACTCGATATTCCACAGAATCTTGAGCACTCACACCAGTTCGCGAATGAGCACCCAAAGCAACACCCATTTTAGAGGCGGAACCTCTAAGACTGGGAACGGGAGCGCAAACCGAGGTCTGCGAACTGGCGGCTCCTGAACCACAAAACCTAAGGCTATGCAAATCAGTTCCCAAACCCGAAGGTCGGGAAGAGCCAATGAGAGACCCACTGCCACCTTGGAAGGAGGCAGTCCCTAGACGTTCAAGGGCATCAAGGGGGAAGAAGCAGACTATCTGGTTCCCGGGACCCCCTCGAACCTCGGGAGAGGAAGGGAAGAGGCAGCAAAAGACAAAATCGAAAATAAGTTGAAGAAGATGGCAGCTACTTCCACAGGGCGACTTCCTCCACCTTCACTCTGACACCTTCTACAGGATGGTGGACACGAAACATTGTAACCTCAGGGCAGTTAGTCAGGATCACAATGGAAGCGGTCCAGGATAAGACCACCAGGAGAAGGAGCAGGCATGATCAGGACACCCGATGCAGGAGCTACGGAAGTGGTTTGGAAGGCAGGGACTACAGCAACAGCCAGGAATGTCAATTGAAAGTCACCAGCAGCGATAGGAATGTTCAGGACGGCTGCGGCAGGAGACCAGGAGGAGCCGCCCAGAGACTGTCGCCGAGTCAACAGGAGCATAACACAGGAAACAGCAGGAGCAGACAAACCACAGATATGCCAGAGGCAGTGCCACAGCATACATGAAGGCCAGCAATGACAGCGATCAATTCACATCGGCAGGAACAGAGTCAGAACGATCCCAACACTGTAAGAACATTGGGACTCCTTCATGCAAAGATATCCCAACTGAGATATCCAGTCAAATACTGCTGTGCCTACTATGCTCACTGTCAACCTGAAAGAAAAAGCAAAGATGAGTAGAAGAAGGAGACTCCTCTTGCTCCGAGGGGAACTGCCCTACACAGTGAGAGGCGGCCCCTGAGAAGAGTTCCCTGACAACGGGCCCCCACCCCGGTCTTTGCCCGACGAGTGAGAGAAGAGGGTGAAGGAGAGATAAGGAAGAACTTACAGGGAGAGAGAAGGAAGGAGGGAAGGGCACAGGGAAGTGAAATTTATTGACGACGCCCGCAACCCCCACCCCCGCAACTCTCCATGGCGCTGGCAGTGAAAACAGCACTCAGCACAAGTAGAAAGGTAGTAGTCATGCCCTTGTACACGGAGGGTGGGAGCCCAAGAAGGGGAGCAAACTTGTTACATCCCGATCATCATAGGGGAGCGAAGATGTTACATCCCAATCTAATATCTCCGACGTACAGGGAAACGCCTTCATTATCTAAATAAAGGGCTACTGGAAGAGAAGCATTACCACTCGTTTATGCCCCTCTAAATAAGCCCTTGGCCGCCAAACCCAAGACACTGACGCAAGGGAACAACAGCTTAAGCAAGGCTATCGCAAATTGTGGGTTTGTATGTTAACAAATATCAAACACGTAATATATACACAAAAATGCAGAAAGATTCCACCGGGATAATGAAGAGCTTAACAACAGTCAGGCAAAGAGATCCGAAAACGCGTCTGCAACGCATGATGGCCAAAAGCAAACTGGAATGTTTACATCCAGGCAGGCGGGTATTCCCCGCCTACCTGACGGTAGTTACTGCCTAACCACCTTGCTCAAGAGTTTAACAGCCATGTCCAGCTTCGTCATAAGTAATTCCTAATGTAAAGGACCGATGGGTTCTATACTGTTTCGGAACAAATTGCCTTTGAAGGCCCTAATTGTGGTTGACAATGCTCCTGCCCATCCTCCAGGCTTGAATTTAATGTTATACTCTACTGTACAGGTAAAGTTCTTGCCCCTTAACATACCTCCTCTCATCCCATCCATGGCCCAGCAGGTCATTTCAAAGTTTAGGAAACCCTAAACCAAAGAACTACTCCAGGGATGCTTTGAAGTGACCTCTGATCAGAGCTAACCCTCAAGAGTGCTGAAAGAGCCATTTCAACATCCTCCACTACATAAGACAAGAAGTCTGCTACATGGCCCTCAACTCTGCCTAGAGAAAACTGTGGCCAGATGCTGTTATGGAGAGAGACTTTAAAGGCTGTGAGGCTGAGCCCTGTTGTGGAGGATACCGTGTCTCTGGGAAAGTCAGTGGGGTTGAAGCTGAGTGATGATGATGTGGAGGAGTTTGTGAAGAAGTACATAGAACTCACCACAGAAGGACTATTGGACCTTCTGAGGGAGCAGCAACAAACATCACTGATCACCCTAACACAGCTTTAGCAAACTCTGATTGGGTTACTTGGGTGGCTTTGCCACCCAAGTAGCCCAATCAGAGGCACTGACAGCCAAAATAAATAATGTGGTTGCGACATAACCCAATTAACCTTAGCTGAATGGCAAAGCTACCTCACTTTAGGAACACTGTAGAATGCAAGCAAAAACATACGTCATTGGACAGGTTTCTAGTGAGAAACACAGGGAGTCTCAAGATGAAAGCAAAAGAAAGACAGAAAAGAGATACAAACCCAGAAGTACAGCTGCCTGCTAATTTATGGAAGGGGACTCCTCTTCCAAACAATAACATCTCTCCTCTTCTTCACTTTCCACTTTCCTCACCACCTTCCTTCCACATACACCAACTCAATTACTGTATAGGTAAAGTGAAAACAAATTTGCATCTATTTTCATCCACTTATTTTATGTTCTTTTTTTTGTATAATTTTTATATGCTAGGCTTGTTATATGTGAGTTAAAATGCTTTTACCTGCTGTATTTTTGGGAGGTCTGAAACAGATAAATCCAATCCCATTATTACTCACAGCAAAAATTTGCTTGGTTAAAGGACAATTCTGGAATAGATTAAGTCTGTTAGCCAAGGTATGACTGTACTGAGAGGTCATTAAGAAAGGAAAGAAAATTAACAATAGCAAGGATGAAGCAGGAAAAGACTGATGAATTAGCTGCCGGTAAAAAAAAAAACCCATACGCAAAATGAACAAAACTCTGTGATGTGTGTATTAGGTCTCTACTCTTCTAAGCAGGTGAGAAATGGGTACTAACAAAAATTAAATGAGATTTTTAACCAGAGTGACATGAATTTGAAGTTCATATCACTAATGAGGAAGCTGCTAAGAAATGTGGTATCCCAGGCATGGAATGCAGAATGATATCTCACAGATTGGGAAAATATGGGCATGTGACATGAAGGGAAGCGGTGCAATCAGTTAGAGAAGAGGTGCAGTCAGTTAGAGAAGTAGAGTAAAAATATAGCAACAAAGCAAAAAACATGTGGGAAGCCCAGAAAATAATGGAAAAAGCATTGATCAAGACTTGGACCAAATGGAAATTCGGGCAAAAAGTGGACAAAACAGAAGAGAGTAGAGAGAAATCATTTCACATCTAACTCTGTAATCAGACCACCTGATAAAAAAACAACAGACCAGTACAGGACACAACCAACTAAACATGCTGTGATTTGGCAACAATAAGCCACTACGGCTGCCTGTACTGCCATAGTCTCATTGCAGATCTTTGATCACGAGTCATGGGATTGATTGCATTAGGAGAGGTTTTAAAAATCAGGGTCTTCCAGATACTCCTAAATTACTGCAATTTGCATCCATTGTTATTTAGGTACAATAAAAATAAGTTTACTTGCTGTATGGATATACTAGTCTATAAACTCTGACCTCAAAAACAAGTACAAAACATTAAAAAAAAATTCCTCTCTTACATTCGTAATTTAGTAACTGAAATGAAAGCAACTGGCTTACCTGATAAATCTACTGAAGATGAATTTGAATGCAAATACCACTGGGTTTAGTAAAGGAGATGATTACTGAACTGTGAAGTGTTGTTCTAGTTGAAGATGAACTATCACATTGACGAACAGGAGAGAATTACAGCAACCACCATACTGCAAGGACAATCTGTTAAATGATATTACATAAACAATGATGAAATAACAATAAAAAAAATCTTGGAATTCCTTGTGCAGTCTTCTAACTTCACTGCTTTTGTTCAAAACTGAAAAATACAGTTGATTCATTATAAAATAAAGCAATCTGCGGCAGCATACAACTTAAAACTTGATGGAGTTTTATTATCTCAAAATTGAACTTTTAACAATATGTTACTTATGCACTAGTATTTGCAGCATGACTGGTTAGTAAAAAAAGATATTCTTGAAAAAGCACCTTGCCATTTCTCCCCTGGAAAGTATCCATACCACAAACCCCTACCCACTACATCATCAAGCAATTTCAGCCACAATGAGAGAGGTTAAGAAGAAAGAATTCACATTAAAATACAGTACAAGAATTGTATTTTAGTAAAATAAAAATAGTTTCCTAAATAATACATTCACATAATCACAACCCTCTTATTTTATGTAATCTACCAAGATGCTATTTAAATGGCAGGCAAGTAGGACTCTGGATCCTTGATGAGGTTAGGTTAGTTCAGTTAAGATGAAGACTTAACCTAGCCTTTGTGATCATGGGTGCTCAAGGCACAATTGGTGTCCAGACTTGTATAATACCATAAGACCATTCAAATTTAGGTAATACAGTACTAGAATGCTATAATTCTCAGTCCACATCAAATTCAATATCCAAAATGGTCAAATGAGGGCCATGTTGATTTTTCCTTATGGAATATAGGAGACGAGTAAATAAAAAGTTATGTATTTATTGTTCAAGTATAAATGCTGGAAGATGATCAGCAATTGTAGTGCTTGCGTTATTCAAAAGTATTTATAGTTGTTTTTTTATTTTTCAGTTAAGTAATAATTACCTACATTTTTCAATCAAGTAAAAATCACTATTTTTGAAAGTAAATTGTATTTTTCCTAATTATACAAACCTGAGGTCCTTTACATTAGGAATTACTTTCAGCGTAGGCTGGAAACAGCTGTTAAACTCTTCAGCAAGGTAGTTAGGCAGTAACTACCGCCAGGTAGGCGGGAATACCTGCCTGCCCAGATGTACTGTAAATATTCCAGTTTACCTTTCGGTCCAGGTTCAGATTGAGGGGTGGCATGAGGTGGGCATAATATGTAATGTAAACAACCTCAGGTTTGCATAGTTAGGAAAAATACAATTTACTTTCAAAAACTGTGATTTGTTCCGACACGATACACAAACCGTCGGTCCTTTACATTAGGAAGACTCACTGGCTGGAGGGAGGAATCTGATTGTCCCCTGAACTGACTGGAGTTCTGCACACCTGGGCTACCCCTACCGGTCGCAAGAGCAAGGAGTACCGTGCCTCTGACATATTGATCGGAGTGTAGGAACTGCAAGATCAAATGTCAGATACTGGACCTTTTCACGAGTGAGGAAACGTACCTCATACGAAATAGGCTGGAAGAATCTAGGGTCAGAGGCAGTAAGGAAAACCCGAGATAGGGTTTCCCTTATTGATAGTCTCTCCTTCCTCCCCTTGCTAGAGGAAGGAGTGGAATTGCTTCTATGATTCTAGAAGAAAAATAGAATGGGTGCTTGATGTGTAGTCGTACCGCATCAGCGCCAGGTCCAGCAAGTATTGGTTCAAGTCCTATTCTCATCCTGGAGGAGAAGTAGAAGGACGGGGATGGAGGAGGAAGAGAGGCCAGTCACTCTCGGTATCCTTCTCACTTCCAGAACCAACATCTTGGGTGAGATGCTACTAGTCCTCTTGAAGGAGCCGGGTAAGAAAACAACTTGTTGAGCAGCCGCCACAGGGCCAAGGAAAAAAGGGTCCAAGGACCTGTGGGCAAGACCATAGGAAGACAAGAGT
Organism: Macrobrachium rosenbergii; assembly: GCF_040412425.1. Taxonomy (NCBI): domain Eukaryota; kingdom Metazoa; phylum Arthropoda; class Malacostraca; order Decapoda; family Palaemonidae; genus Macrobrachium; species Macrobrachium rosenbergii. The sequence goes on from NC_089743.1 coordinate 64,048,249, forward strand.
GTGGTCTATGAGACTACGTCTTGCTTCCAGACCAACAGAAACTTCCAGAATGCGAGGGATGGACCAAGCCATTGACTTTGTGAGCTCTAGGGTGGAAGGTACCGGTATCGTCGTCGTCAGCTGCCGAATACCTCCTTCGATCGTTTCACGAAGCTAGGAGGAAGACGTATCCTTAGACACTTCTTCCTTGGGAGAGAGAGTACTAGCAAAAATGTCGACGACATCCAGGTTAGGAGTCTCGAGCCTTTTTGGAAAGTAACACAGCTCCCTAAAGGACAAAGTAACGAATGATCTGGATCATCAACACAAAGTCCAAGGAGGAGGGAAACAAGAAGGACTCGAACCCGACAACAGATGCCGGAGGATTTGGAGTCCACCTACGATATCCGAGAAGGAGTTGAGGTATTGATCCCCTTCACCTGTTCTTCCATCTTCTATGCCAAGGCTGGAGTGAGATGAGAGATGGTCCTAAGAGGGCACATCTCTATCCAACGACTCTTGTAAGGGTGCATGTAGCATGGGACAGGAACATTAAACGAGAGTCACATGCCAGCCTGGGGACAGTTCCCTGGGATAGCAAGACCGAAGAAGCGTCTCATCCGTAGCTAAATCTTGACTGAGGAAAAGAAGGCTACTTCAGATAGAAGACTAGGTCGCAAGGCCCTAGGTTCTTCACAAATGAAAGGGAGAGAAGCAACCCTCAGAGGAGAAGACGAGGAAGTCCGGACTTGAAGAGTGACTCTGACCCGAGGAGAAATTCCATCAACAACGCCCACCAGAGAAGACGCCGCCATTCCCTGAGAGTGTTGCAGAGGACTTCAAGAGTTATCCAGCTATATCCGCTGCCGCTCGGAGAGAAAGCCTACGCTTGCAAAGGAAGCTGGAAGGTCTCCCAGTCCCGAACACACCGGGATGTACTTTCGGGATGTACTGCCTCAAGAACCGCTTCTTGTGTTGCTGCTACAAGAGGTTGGGTCAAGCAGAACTCTTCTCAATGCCTCGGCTATCAGGTCAGGCGAGAGGCGAAGTCTTCCGGCATCTGTCTGTAACTCGGGGTGAGCAATGCTTGAGAACCCCTAGCGAAACAGGCAAACACAGAGGGAAAAATGTAGATATCAAGTTTCCCAGAAAGACAGAATGCCTCGCCATAGTGGCCATTGGGTCTAGTATGAAAGAGCGAGAAAAACTACCGACTTGTGCAGGGAAGCAACATAAAGGCAGTAGGGATTTCTCAAACGAGCAGTCATGAATCTTTGAGTGAGCAGCATGTTCCGTCCTGATCACTCAAACCTGAGGCCAAGTTCGCCTACTAATACATCCCCACCAGGGATGCATCTGGTTAACTGAGAAGTCAAGTGCACTACAGAAAACTCGAGTACCTGCAAATGCCGACAGATGAAACAGGAGGAAAAAAAACGATTCCCTCTTGTTTGTCGACAAATGCCACTACTGTGGTTTTGTTGTTCAATGAACCACTGAGTGTTGCAAAACTCATCCTGAATTCTCAGAAGGCCAAAAGGCTGCCTTGAGCCCAGGATGGTGATGAGAAGGTACTAATCATCTTGGTCCCACACCTTCAAGACAAGCCTTGAGCCCAGGATGGTGATGAGAAGGTACTAATCATCTTGGTCCCACACCTTCAAGACAAAGTCTTACAGGTGTGTGCCTGTTCCTCGATCAGTGAATCCATAAGCTCACACAGGATGTGAGAATATGCAAGCATAATCGAAGGTTCCTTCAATCAAGCATTAGCCTAACTCTTTCCTCATACTTCAAAGAGGAAAGAAGGATGGAGGAATGGAAGCAGACCTCCATTCTCCACCATGGGGAAGCTTCTGCAAGATGACAGGATACCGAGACAATTAGCTCTAGCCGGGCTGGCATTCCCCGAATCGGGAGCACAGGAGAGGAAGCGGGATGGAAGTTTGATGAAAAGAATTGCTGAGACCTACGGGAAATAGATGCTTCTCCTAAAGGAATCCATTCCCAGGTCTTGGCAGTGTCGCTGCCAGGTCCAGAAACTCGATAAGTATCATTTCATTCAGGAATCTGCAGTAGGAGAACTTTTTCCCGGTTGATACTTCTTTCTCTCTTCCCTTCTTCCCTCCTCCCTTATGGGAAAGAGGGTGGAAAGAGACAGTTATGTGCACTCTCCTAGAAGGGAAGAAGAGGGCTATGTATTTTGCAGTCTTCTACTGAAGCCTGGGACTTCTTAGGAGTTGAGGGGGCGCTGGCTTGAACTCGAGGTCAAGTCGAGATGACTAAGACCCCAAGGTCTTGGCCATTGTCCAAAAGACAAGGCAGTGCCCTAGTACGAACCTTGATTACCGAGGTATCTAGCAAATCTTTGCAAGAGAAAGGCAGAACCAAGTAAAGGTTTGTTCCTAAGGGTCGAACCAACTCGGGACTTACGAAACCGGAAATCCAAATTGGGACAAAGTCCTTCTTCTTAGCACCAGAATTGCCCACAGAACTGCAGTCGGCCAGACCCTCCGAGGCAAGAAGAACTCGTATTCTGTCAGGGCAGGGTAGGAACTTGGTGACTTGACCTGAGTGAACCCCTTGTCTGAAGAAAAGAATTCATCTGGTCGAGAACTCTCTTGGAAGCAAGGACACTCTCAGCCCCTCAGAAACTGCAAGGGTTGCGAGTGATGAAGATTATTCATTGGGGGAGCTGCGGTTCTGTTCCAGGGATCCTCGCACTGACAAATCGGCGCCAAGTTCTCCGAAAAACGAGGGCGACCGCAACTTGAAGAGGAAGACCCTCGCTCCTTCCAAAGTGTGAAACTCCTGTACCTCTCCCCTTGGAGGGAGACCTTGACAGATCCTATGAAACCCTCCTCGGCTACCTGGTTGTACTACGAGGCAATTGGGGGATCGACACCCAAAGCACGCCAGGAAGCCAAAGCACGCCAGGAAGCCAAACTCCGAAGAGCTCTCTCTGTCCGTCTCGCGCCTCTCGGAACAACCGAGAGGAAAAGAGAACAGGTGAGGAGAAAGACTACCCCTACCTGTCCTGCCAGTAAGACCAGCAGGAGAGGCAGACCATGAGCGATAATCAACTGAAGGAGATTACCGCCACACGGGAGAAGGAGAGCGCTTGTGCCGTGGCAAAGCGCTTCCCTGGGAAGAACAGAAAGTTCACTCGAACAGAGCTGAGAACCCAATTCGGAAAAACTGAGTGGGGCCGAGCTGAGCCGCACCGAACCAAGCTGATCATGCGAATGCAATCCAGACTGGGAGGTATGCGGTGGACTGGGAGGCAAGCGGGGCGAGCCAAGCAGAGCCGAGCCAGTCTCGCAAGCGCGACCAGGGCCTGGGTGGGGCGAGCAAGCTGAGTGAGCTGAGCCAGTCTTGCAAGCACGACCAGGGGACGAGCCGAGCTGAGCCGATCGCGAGAACAAAATCGGATCTGGACAGGGCGGAACTTGTCTGCCGTGAACTATTGCTAGTTTCCCGAACTCTAAACTCCTTCAAGGCTGAGGACCCTTGAGAAGAAGGTTCAAAATGGAATTCTGCGTCTGCTATCCTGCAAGCTCGAACCCTAAAGTTCAAGACACAAGGATGAAACCCGGCCAAGCAACCAAAGCAGCTGGCGGGCAGTATCGAGACACCTGGCGTCTCAGCACCTCGATACCCAAATGTCTTAGCACTTTCTCTCGTCCTGTGCCTCTCATCAGGAGAGCACTTGTGATTCATAGAATTGGAGTGACCCACGAGACTCCCAAATTCGGGAGCGGCTGCTTTCAGTTTTCTAAGAAATCGAAAAGAGCCAGGCACGGAACCAATCTTGGACGCAGACTTCTAAGACTGGCAACGAGGGCGTGGCCTCTCGAGGCCGAGCCCTCGCGGCCCCCGAAACGCCAGACCCCACAGGAGAATGCGAATCAGTTCCCACCTGAGGGCGGGAACAGCCAACGAGAAAACTTGTCTCCCGGAAGAGAGTCAGTCCCGCAGGACTCCTGAAGGGAATCTCTTCCCTTCTTCATCTGGTGTTCGAACTGACAGGATCGAGACACCAGACTGGGAACCCAACCGAGCACTGGCAAGCAATCGGGGAGCGCTTATGGTGCTGGCAGGAAGAGCTGAGATACCTGGGTGCCTCGGCCCTTTCTCTCGCACTGCTCCCAAGAGTACTCTCCAGACCAAATCGGGATACTCGATATGCCATAGAATCTCGTCGGAGCGGCTCACGAACGAGCGACCAAAGTAGCCCCTGTCTTAGAAGCGGAACCTCTAGGACTGGGAACGGGATCGCAAACCGAGGTCTGCGCGCCCATGGCTCCCGAAACATAAAACCCAGGGCTATGCGAATCGGTTTACTAACCCAAAGGTTGGGAAAAGCCAACGAGAGACCCACTGCCTCCTTGGAAGGAGACAGTCCCTAGACATCCAAGGGCATCAAAGGTGAAGAAGCAGCCTTCCTCTCCCTCGGCTGACGAAGGTCTGTCCGGATTCCGGGACCCCTTGGACCTCGGGAGAGGAAGGGATGAGGCAGCAGAAGACGAAATCGAAGATAAGTTGAAGAAGATGGCGGCTACTTCCACAGGGCGACTTCCTTCACCTTCACTCCAACATCTTCTATAGGATGGTGGGCACGAAACATTGTAACCTCCAGGGAAGCTAGGCAGGAATGCAATGGAAGCGGCCCACAACACAACCACCAGGAGAAGGAGCAGTCACGATCAGGGCAGCCAATGCAGGAGCTACGGCAGCGGTTCAGAAGGCAGGAGCTACCGCAACGGCCAGGAACGTCACTTCCACAGGGCGACTTCCTTCACCTTCACTCCGACATCTTCTACAGGATGGCGGACATCGTAACCTCCAAGGCAGCTAAGCAGGAACACAACAGAAGTGGCCCCGGGCACGACCACCAGGAGAAGGAGCAGACATGATCAGGACAGCCAATGCAGGAGCTACAGCAGTGGTTCGGAAGGCAGGAGCTACCGCAACGGCTAGGAACGTTGTTTCCACAGGGCGACCTCCTTCACCTTCACTCCGACAACTTCTACAGGATGTCGGACATCAAAACCTCTAGGGCAGCTAGGCAGGAACACAACGGAAGCAGCCCCAGGCACGACCACCAGGAGAAGCAGCAGGCATGATCAGGACACCCGATGCAGGAGCTACGGCAGCGGTTCGGAAGGCAGGAGCTACAGCAATGGCCAGGAATGTCACATGAAAGTCACCAGCAGCAACAGGAATGATCAGGGCGGCTGGGGCAGGAGACCAGGAAGAGCTGCCCAGAGACTGTTGTTGAGTTAACAGGAGCATAACACAGGAAACAGGAGCAGATGGACCACAGATACGCTAAAGGCAGTGCCACGGCATACATGAAGGCCAGCAATGACAGCAATCGATCCACATCGGTGGGAACAGAGTCGGAACGATCCCGACGTGGAACTGTCATTCCAACCAGGTACTGTGGTTGGTCATGAAGCAACCATGAATGAACATCGGGACTCCATCATGCAAGATATCCCTGAGATATCCAGCCAACTACTGCTGTGTCTGCAGTGCTCACTGTCAACCTGAAAGAAAAAGCAAAGATGATTAGTAGAGGGAGACTCCTCTCGCTATGAGGGGAAACTGCGAGAGGAGGCACCTAGAAGAGGTCTCCCAACCGTCGGCAGGCCCCCACCTCCTCCTGGTCTTCGCCCGACGAGCAAGCGAAGAGGGCGAAGGAGAGATAAGGAAGAATCTACAGGGAGAGGGAAGGAAGGAGGGGAGGCCACCAAGGGTGCCGTGGAAGCGGAGCATATACCGACGACGCCTGCAACCTCCCACCCACCACAACTAAGCGCAGGCAGCAAAAACAACACTCAGCACAAGTAGGAAGAAAGTAGTCATGCCCCTTGTACATGGAGGGCAGAAGCCAAAGATGGGAAGCGAATTCTTATGTCCCGATCAATGTAGGGGGGGCCAAGATACTACGTCCCAATCTAATGTCTCCGAACGTACAGGGGAACGCCTTCAGTATCTAAATAAAGGGCTACTGGAAGAGAAGCATTACCACCCAGTTACGCTTCTCTAAATATACCCTTGGCCGTCAAACCCAAGGCACAGCGCAGGGGAACGACGGCTTATGCAAGGTTATCACAAATCTTGGGTTTGTATTAATAAATATCAAACACACGTAATATATACACAAAAATACATTAAGATCCCACCGGAATAATAACAGCTTAACGACAGTCAAGCAGAGAGATCCGAAACCACGTCTGCAATGCATGACGGCCGAAAGCAAACTGGAATGTTTACACCTGGGCAGGCGGGTATTCCTGCCTACCTGGTAGTTACTGCCTAACCACCTTGCTCAAGAGTTTAACGGCCGTTTCCAGCCTACGCTGAAAGTAATTCCTAATGTAAAGGACCGACAGTTTGTATATCGTGTCAGATCAACTATAAATTCCTTGGCTAAAGCACCCAAATGTTTGCAGACTTCAGCCTTTCTTAACAACAGTTTCTTCAGTTTAACAACTTTTGCCCTGTGTGTAAGAAGTGTTGATGGAGACCTCAAGTAACAAATGGTTCTTTATACGTCTGAGCCTATGGTAATCCCCTTCCACCAGTAAAAGCCTCTCCTCCATGTCCCCATTGGCAGTTTAGGACCCAGTGAGGAAGGTCAGGTTAGGATGAATTTCTGCATTTCACTCTTACAATTTATGATGATCTAGGTTGGGTCTACAAATCCAACCCCTCAACCTCCTGACATCATAGGTGGGGTTAGGATAAATTCCAATATTTAAAGCTGTGACTTTTATTATATTCTATGTTATGCTAGGTATGGTCTTGGGCCCCTGGCAGGTAAGGACCTGGTACCCTAGGTTAGGTCAGGTTGACTCTCCTTGCTACATTTTCATGCCTTATAAATTTTTTTGGCAATTGTTCCTGTGATAAGCATGAGTTATGTACTTTTTCAAATGATTGTGCAGTGATTTATGCAATTCCCATCTTTCCAATTGGTTTTTCTCGCCAAAAAAACTTAGTTTCCCCCTGTTGAATAAAAGGAGAAAACAACAACAAATGGTCTGCATCAGAAACAGCGGTTAGACATGCAAAACACACATTATAACCAGTTAAAAAAATATGTTGCTTGGTATTAGGGTCGTCTACATATAAGATCTAGGCAGGGGAGACAAAATCGAGTAGTTTACCACACAGCTTAGGCTGTATGACATTGAAAGAAAATGACTGATATGAAGTCACTGCCTAACTGTCATGGTCTTGAAAAATAAATATTGTTTATATTCCCATTTATAAACGTAACGGAAACACGAATAGCCTAAGCCGAGAGCTAGGCCATTTTGTTTCATTTTCAACAATAACGACGCAACCCAGTTTTCATATTACTAAAGTTCTGAGTGCATAATGCTTGTATAAGTATTTAATGCTTTTATGTTCAAATCCTAACAAACAGCTTTAAGCGAGAGAGATTCGACCATGTTTCAACGCGGAGGTAGTATCAAATCGTGAGATTGTCCTCTGCAACATATCGGCTCAACAGGTTAGACTAAATTACTTTACCTATGAGAGTTGAACATAAAATTATAACCCTGCATTTAAAAAAAATCATACCAAAATGCATACCTTTATTACAGATGTCTCGTGTTGGACAGTCTTATGCACTAAGCATCTGATTGCGATATCATGATGAGCTTGCATGAAGTTAGAGGACAAGGAACGAGCGCTTAAGTCAAAGTCCATTCATCAGCTGATAACGGTAAACATATGACGTAATAACCAAGATAAAAATTATGAGAGGGACGTTTCCTTTGCATAGATCTCCTCATAATCATTGAAAGTCTTACCTGTCTTAAGATCTTGTATTAGAATAAAAGATATTGTCGTAGACTCATAAAAACACATTACTACTTATTTGCTTGCCTACTCATTAGAGTGAAAAAATTAACGATTTCGTAAAGATACAATGGAGTGAATTTAATTTCTTGCAAGAAAATTTTGGTTAAGCAAATACATATAATGATCGATTGGTATCCCCCGCAAAAATAGGAAATAATGAAACCGATATTCGATAACATCTACTACCAGAGAGAGAGAGAGAGAGAGAGAGAGAGAGAGAGAGAGAGAGAGAGAGAGAGAGAGAGAGAGAGAGAGAGAGAGAGAGAGAGAGAAAATTATCTATCCTTTTGACCAAGGACTAATGTTGGATTTATCGTTTTTATTTTTTTGTTCACTATATTCCAACTCAAGAGAACTAGCACGGGATATTATATTATTCATAAATAAGTGAAATTCACAATTTCTGTATAGCGTTATTTCATTGTTTTGAGCATATTCTGATTTCATTACGTTTGTTTTTCTTGAATATCTCTTTAGCCACACCCGATATAGGATGCATGCTATCAAGATGACTTTGTAAATTTATTAGTGTTTTGTGATCAAAACAACACCAGCTACGCCTTCTAATTATGCCAAGCTTTTCTAAACCCCTTCTTCCATATTCTTCACGATAAAAGCCATGAGGGCAAACACCTAAATCAACATAACATTCCCCTGTAGCACCCCACTAATTCGAATTCAATTGACAGGACTTCATCAACAGACTGATTCTGCTTCGTTTCTGGATAATATCAATTACGACACGAGGTGATCTAGAAAACACTCAAAGGAGAATTAGATAGAAATTAGGCCTACTGCTCAGAACAAAAACAAATAACACATTAGGATTTTACGTATAACTCTAGTATGAGAAAGAAAAAATCTCCATTGAGTATTATTATGCGTGATGATGTAGGTTCAAAGGCCGCATATAATCTAGAAATGTGATCTCATGTGCCAAAGGCCAGGTCTCTGGAATAAAAACTAAAAGGTCATTTAACATGCAACCCTATAACGCATTTCGAGAACGTTTTCTGTTCAGATTTACACTTCATATTTTCCATTATATCGAATATTTCAAGCACATTTTCGCAACAGCGACATGGGTGAAATCCTTTCATTAAAAAATTAATAAAATGCTTACTTAACACAAATAATTTACGACTTTTGCCAGAATGGAGGTTATAGAACAGGATTTAATGAGTGATCTTAAATTATAATGACAATGTCACGGTGAAAAAATTAATCGGATTAGCATTAGATAACAGGCTAAAAGTTTGTCATTTAAGCCTTTCTCTGTTTCGACAAGGTATTTTAAATAATCGTGCCAGTGATAATGACATATTCCCTGCGATGATTTCTATACTAAAACAGAAATTTGTGTTGTATAAAATTAACTTTGTTTATTCTACCTTTAATCACACCAATAATCGAATGTATTTTTCTTTTATTTTAGCTCCCCCTTAAAACGTCTCCGTGAACGTTTTTCTGTAACAAACTCAGCTGTGTTGTGATTACGTCATCTGTCAACAAAAACGTCATAGGTACCAATTACTGAATTGTCATTGCATTTTGTGTAATTTTGTTGGACGTAATTACTTAATTGGTGACTCATAACATTGTGTGAGTAGATGAGTTAGATACTTGCCGTGTAGGGATAACATATCTCATTAAAGTTATGTGTAATTCAATACTGATTTGAGTGGATTTATTTATTAATGACCAGGCAGGCCTAAGGTCGAAAGTTCCATCAACAGGACCTTAGCTTTACCTGGTCCAGCCAAAACCGGTACGGCAGTGCCCCTAAGCAATTACGATAAGTGTCACTTCGGGTCACTTGCAGTCATTCATCGGGGATCGAGGCGTTGACCATTCCATTGACCAAAATAGTTAGGAAGGAATAGCTAGGGTGAATTATGAATCTGGTTTTTTGTTTCTTTCATGCACAAACGTATCTTGGCTTAGATTCTAGCTGCTTAGGCCTGTCTTGCGGACTGAATTGTTCTCCTGAGCCTGTTAGTTTTCCGTCATTATCGATACCCAAGTGAGAATATAGAATAGAACTAAGCAAGAGCTCCTCATCGGGTATTACTTTGGAAATTAATTTTTCCTATAGTATTGTGGTTGCTTATTAAGAATTTACCATTATTTTTCGGTGGTCGACTGTAATTAACCTCAGAAGTTGTACGCTGGCTATCCTGGAATGCTATTGCGCATGTGCAGTGTTATAGGGGAGCTTTTGGTGAAAAGTGGAGTTTCCTTCACCGGGGAGTCCGGGGGCTGGAACCCCTGACTAAGTAACATGGCCTTTTAGGTTAGGTTAGGGTACATTAGGTTAGTATAGTTCCTTTTATAATAGGTTTCCGTAGCCAATTCCTTCTTAAACATATGGCTTCCGGATGACTCCTGTATGCGTGGAACCATTCCATAAAAACAACATAGTGTTCCGGTATTTCTCCCATTTCCAAAACCCGCATTCCCAACGGGTCCCCCACTCATGTTGGGTAGATATGAGGTTAATGATAAATGACCGACAATAAACAACACCACCCCCTTCATTAGCAACACTAAAAATATAGGAAAAATCGATTTCCAAGGTAATAGTCCGTGCACAGCTATTGCTTAGAAATACTGAATACAGACCCGAGGAACCATACTGCCAGTGGGGAAAGTAGGGTGTAGCCTTTTAGCATATGTCCAGAAATTAAGGGGAACCCCAGTGGGAAATGCAGCTTTTTGTTTGGTGAATATAAAAAAACGAGTGCAGTGCACCAGTCAGTAGGAAATGCATAAATCACAACATATAATTTGAAAAAATATAGTTCGTTCATGTCAACAATAACATTCATCCTGAAATAAAAAAAAATTACCATAAGCAAGGGCATTATAGCCTATCCTATACAAATTGCAACCATATATTTCAAATCCCAATACTTCTGTATTCCTGATCATTATCAGGATGCATCCTAACCTAATCCAAATTCAGGTGCTAGCTTCCTTTCCTGGCCAGGAGGCAAATGGAAACTGCCCCATGCCCTCCACCTAACCTGATTAGAACACTGTGAGTTAAAGGGCAGTGTACAGGGATGCATGCCAACCTAACCTAACCAAGGATAACAGGTTCTTTTCTAGCCAGGGGGTGAATCAGTGGACCATAAATTATAAAAATGTGCACATGCTTACGTACTTTGGATATTTATCTCTTGGGCGCTTGCTTACATACCTTGGTTATTTGTCCTCATGGAGCTTGCCCATGACCTAACATGACCCTAAGATTAGCCTTTAATTTCTTGTTGGGGTTCTCCATTATTATTAAACTTGGGGGGTGGTTGGCAGATGTAATAGAAATGAAAATCGCCATTGTCAAAATCACATAAAAAACTATCAGAAAAAGTAAATTATACATTTAAAATCACCCTGAAAAGTAAAAGTAATTTTCAGAATCTAAACACACTCAGTTATGATATTGTTTCCCTTTCAGAGTGGTCAAAATCACATCAAAAATTACCAAAAAACCCCCAGCTAATTTCTTTCTTAAAATCACCCACCTTAAATGAAAGCATATCATTTTCAAAGCCTGGTTAGAGATAGGCTAGTTTATTTCCCACTGAATAATGGTTTTGACAGAATAACACTAGATGGGTTAGTTTTATATTATACAAAAATTTTTTTATACCACAAGAAATGGTCTTCACAAACTACAAGGTCTAAATTGGGTTATGTGGGTTATCAGATCTTCATAAATAAAAGTCCAGCATAAGTCATCACTAACAAACCAGCAAAAATATACCCATCTCTGTGACTAAAAAAAGATATTCCTCAGTTTTTATCCATGGCGATGTTTTCTGGCTTGGCACTATTGATCATTTGATGGAGAACAAACAAAAACCAATGTATATTCATTGTGTACCTAATGGTATCATTTGTAGAGAAAGCATTAGTTTGTTTTGCTTTATTTGGAAGATACTGTGTACCAAATAATACACAAGTAATATGTATAATACTCGGTATTAAACTACTGTTGTCAACATTTCAGCTTACTAGTATAAGTGAGATGCCAGGCCCAGGACAAAATGGAGAGGAAATAGAACAAGTAAACCACAAGGATGTAATCCATGGAGAAGCAAAGGAAAATGCAAATGCTACTTCATGCCCAAACACACCCCATAATGTGAAAAAAGATGCTTGGGAATGGGAGGAAGTGGAAATTGACATCGAGTGGGGCATTCTGAGAGGAAAGCAAAGAGGCTCAGGGCCCCGTCTCATTCTGGGTAAGAGTGGTTTGTGTGTTTTGTTACTACAAGTGTTTATGTAAATATATGCAAAAACTAACTTTTTCCACAGTGTTATTTTCTACTGGTAGATGGCTCCTGGTATCTGGGTTACTAAGTGTTCCAGGTACTGACCACCTCTCAGTATACTACGATATTTGTTTAACATAATCCAATCAGTTTACATCTGCCTAATTCTGTGGCCATCAGCTTGCTGGACAAATACCAAAATCAGAAGAGGAGCCCCACTTGGCAGGTATCCCTCTGGGCAGCTTGTATGGTGGTAATAGTGATAAAGTTATTCATTCTATGTCATGTTCTCTTTGTTTTGGAACTTTTTAAGTTTTAGACCTTATTTCTATTTTTTTTATTTCAACAATATTACCAATGGGATTTCATTATTTATCCAGGGTTGATAATTTGTACATATTACCCCAAATCCTCAAATATTTGTGTATTTTCATTATTGTAGTTGGTTAAAAGAACTGTTAGTGCATTGTTGCTACCATGCTGACCCTTATAAGTACACTTGATTTCTTTGAATAACTACTGTTCATCATCCTCTTGGAGTAGACATTTGTCATTATTGTAAATTGCTGTTTTTCTTTATTTTATTGTCTTTGAATTTATATCTATTCATGTGTTGGGATAAGTTTCAGCTGTAATGTTATGCGGTAGTTAATGCACTTTATTACAGTTCTGGTAATTATCATTGTTTTGCTCAAAGTTCAATTACCTTGTTCCACATAATTTTTTAGTTTTGCTATTTCAAGTATCGTGTGTGTGTGTGTACATTTACTCCTGTGTCTTTTAGATGGTGTAATATGGGGCTATTTTCTGTTTAGTGAACTTTATTAGTTTTAAGTGGCTCTGTATCTTCTGTACATATTAGGCCATTCGGAGTTCCCCACCAGAGGGCAATATTGCCTCACTGGATGTGAAAAGCTTTTCACTAATTTATGGTGCATGTAAAAGAGACGATAGACATGTTTCTTGGCAGAATTATCATAATGATTCCACCTCAGACCTTGACTTCCTAGAATTGGCACCCATGGCCCACTGTGCAGAGTGGGGCACCTTCACTGACCATAAATAACAGCTAATACTGTTTTTGCAAGTGGATGTTAAAGCCATTTTACATGGGCTGATAGAAGAGAGAGTTTTCTCTTTCATTCCTCAGCCGCGCCTGTACTTTCAGTACATAGATGTCACTTTTGTCTCATTCCAAACTGATAAAGTTGCATTAGTTAAACACAGTTTTAAGAACAGTTCATTCCTTAAATTTACATATGAAAATAACATCTGTGGTAAACTTCTGTTTCTCAGTGTGTTAGTGAAGCATGAAGAGAATAGTTATATCACCTCCATTTATACCAAACCCAAAAATGATGAATTTTTAAGAATGTAGGGCTTTATCTGATTACAGCACCAGGCATGAGACCCACCAAAAACTGGATAGAACATTTCAAATTTCAGCTAAAAACAGCTTTAAGAAAGCACATGAAAAATGTTGTAATGCACAGAATATACCCCTCATGGCATTGTGAAAACTTTTGTAGTGCAATAATACATCCAGAATACAAGCTAGAATATGCCATGTAAACCACCATAAAAAGAAGTGTAAGACCCACTAAAGAAAAGGCTAAAATAGAACTGATTATATATACTATGGAAATAGTAAAACCTGAAACCTCGGTATGAATAACAACTTAAGACCAAACTAGAGGACCTTAAAAAACAAAATTTGGTATACCAGTTTTTATGCCCTGTTGGGGGAAGCTGCCCCAGCATTTACATGGGAAAACCCACTAGCAAGGGCTCCCATGTCACTTCAAGGAAAGTTCAGTTTTTAACCACTTCACACAACTCCACAGAAAAAGACCAAGTACTGTATGCCTAAAACTAAAATATATCAAGCTTCATATTTCTTCCACCTCATTTATGAAGGCCCTTCTCATCTGTTAGCAGACACCCCCTTGAACACAACAAATGAAATCCTCCTACCAATCCTTAGGAATAGGATGGAGGTGGGAATTAGAGATATACAAAACTTTTTCAGTTAGGAAAAACACATATTAGAGAAAATATGGAAAGAAATCACTACATCTTAAGACTAGTTGCCAGATTGACTGACAGATTTCTGTAGATGGCTCAGATTTAACCACTTTTCTGTGTGCATCAGGTAATATACCCCCTGGTTCCATCTGCCTCATTTTCATAGTTGGAATTGCTTGAGAATGGAAGAAGTTGTCTATTGTTTTATACAGATTTATGCTCATGAATTTGTGTTCTTGCAGAATTTTGTAAATAAAATATAAGAAACAAATAAAATAAAAAATTTCTAAATAATTCATAACAGCCCTTGTTTTGAAAAGAATAATAAAATATCCATTAAATGCAATAAAAGAATACTGTATATGCTATCATGCAAAAAGCAAAAAGACTTACAGAGCCTAGTAGTACTGTATGGATACATTGTTATTGCAAGAGAAATATAGAGGTGTTACTTTTACTGGAAACTGGAAGTTTTCCAAACCTTACACCACTTTCGTAAATATAGCTCTGAATTAGATGAAGATTCATTTTAACTTGAGGTATGGGATAGCTATCAAAACCAAAGCATTCCTTAGGTGGAAGTCATGGCTTGAACCACATGAACACAACTATTATTTAATATTGCTTCAGTTAACGAATACATTAGGTTAAGTAAACACTACTGTTTTATTGTGCTTGGGCCTAGGTTTGGGTAGTTACATAAAAGTGTTAAGTGTATGAGATACAGCCAAGCTAGAATCCATTTAAAGATAAAGTTAGTCACAATATAAGGTAGGCAACAATTTGGATTTACCCTAGCCATGATCTACAAGTGTATACAGGTGTATAGTAACACCTTATCTTAGCAGACTTCATCTTAATGGACTTGTATACTTGTGTTATATTATTATCATCTTTTGGTATGCTACCATTTGGGATGTGATACATTTTTATATAAATCTTGTAAATTGAATGTTTTAGTGTTAAGTACAGGTTTTTTTAGGTTAGCAATTATATATGTAGAATTGCTGTAGCTGTATATCTAGAAAATATTCAGTTGAAGGCTATGATATAGGATCTTTGTTACTTAACAGACTTTCTTATTTATCAGGAAGCTAGACCCCCAAAATACCTATTAAGTTGAGGTGCTACTATTAGTTAACGGTTTTGTAAGGGAAAGCTCAAAGTGCATACACATGGAAACACTGTTACTTCTGAGATAAACATCAAACAACCAAAGCCCCAGCTGTAAAGTGAGTGATTGGGAATACATCAAGAGTACATCTTGCTCCCACAAATAATATTAATCATTTTGCTAAATTTGATTGTGTTGAACTTTTAAGTACCAAAGTGAAAAAGAAACCTACTGAGCCAGTTTATTAGTTATTTACCTTCTTTGTAATGTATAACAAGACCTCTGCATTACATCTCAAGCCTTTCACAGGGTTCTGTAAAGGATTTATCAAATGAGAACTCAAAATTAATGCAAAAGAAGCTGGAGAATCTGGTTGAGAAGAGACCAGAGGGAATGAATGAAAAGCCATAGATAGAAAGCAGTGCAACTAGGAGCCAAAGTGTCGCCACAGAGAAACTTTAGTGCTGTCTATAGTGTACCACACAAGGCACATGGTAGGCAGTATCCCAACCCTTCAGAGGCTACTAAGGCAGTAGTGTGTCTTTTATATAAGTACATGTAGAGATATTTGTCTAGTGTGTAATACAAAGGATTTGATAAGAAAAAAGAATATACAGTACTTGGTTCACAGAAGGTTGTAGATATTTTAATGTTTGTAGCTGCTGTTATTGCTGTTACTGTACAGACTTGAGGAATTACAGAGTAAGGTTGGTGCCTTTTAATTTTTTTTATTTTATTGTGTTGAAAAATCTGAAGTTTTAATTGATTAAATACTTTTAACTTGCCGAATTTTATTTTTTCTTACAGGAATACATGGATGGTTAGACAATGCAAACACCTTTGATCTCATTGCACCCATGCTTCCCCAAGGTACACAATTTCTGTCCCTGGATCTTCCAGGACATGGTAATTCAGACCATTTTCCCCCTGGCTTTATTTATGATCCAAGAGGGTACATGGGAGCTGTAAAGAAGGCAGTAAAGGTATTAGGTTGGGAACGCTTTATTCTTCTTGGCCATAGCATGGGTGCTGTTGTTGGAATTCTATACACAGCAGTTTTTCCTGAAGATGTTGAAGCATTTATATCCATAGATATTATAAAGCCCTGGTCTTCTCCTCCAGAAAAGTATGCAGCCCAGTTCGCTAAATATTTTAATCAGTACTTTGATCATGAAACCAAAGCACGTCAAGATCCATTAGTATACGAAGAACATGAACTAGTGAGAAAAACCATCGAAGGTAGCAAGTCTCTTGATGAAAGAGGTGCAAGAATATTATTAAACCGAGGAGCAAGAACAGCTGAGAATGGGGGTTTGATCCTGAAACGTGATTTACGAGCTAAAGTTTATTTCATTGGCTTCGTTTCTTTTGAAGCCTGGGTTGAATTAGCCAGATGTATTAAGTGTCCTCTTCTCTTTGTCAAGGTAATGTACAATTTTTCTCTTGTTTTATGTATATTTTAGGCCAGCAATATTTTCTCATAATTATAGTATTTTAATTGCAATACTGATGTGACTCCTGGAGAATATACTCATAAGTCCTTATGAAGTGAATTAGAATAATTATGTTTGACGTATTGATAAGAACCTTCAGGGAAACATTTCCTAAAGTTTTGTGTAGATGAAAATAAAGATGAACATGCTCACTTAAGATTGGGATTTGTTTTAACACAATTTATCTGTTTACAAATGGCTCCTGTGTAGAAAATATTCGAACAGACACACAATATATAAAATAAAAAAAGAACTTCCTTTTGGCCAGATATGCATCTGAGATCCCCAGAACTCCGGTTTTGGATAAGTCATTCCCTCTATGTATCTGACAGATTGCATCTACAGTATTCAGTGTAACTCCCAAAATTTTATAAAGATGTACTCATTACTCTCATTTTCAGTTAGTTTTTACTTAGGAAGAAAAATGCCATGAAAAATTACATATGTGTTGGTGATGGTTTTGAGCACATTTTCCATATTTTCTTAAAGCAACCTTTTTTTTTTTGGGGGGGCATTGGGTATAGGAGTTTTTAAGGGTCTGCTTTTCACAGTTCCTGGCTAATGTGAGAATTTCTGTCCCTTGAACTGTTCACTGTTGTGCTATTTTGTTAGATGTAAGAGTGTTATAAATTTTTGGAAGAGGGCAATCATTTTGGTAATTATTATCTAGTCATTTTTGGTGTTGAGTGCTAAAGTAAGTTTACAAGTATACTTATGCTATTTTTTCGTATTCTTTGAGTGTCAGTCTTTTTGCATGAAGTTTGTATATTTCTTCTCATAGTGTTTGATCAATTTGCATAGCTTTTTGTCTTTTGAGTTATTTTTGGTTAAACTAAGTGTATTTTGATACTGCTTGGGATTTAGCTTCCTGGTAATGTTAACAGCATACCATTATTATTATCATCATACCGATTACCAGGATTTGAATTTTTGTCAGAGTGTAACCATTTTATTTTGGATGATTTACATGTGTATGGCTTTGGTTGTTCTGTACATAACTTTGTACTGAGTTAACTGATTTGTGTAAATGTAAGTACTGTACTGTATATTCGTACTCTTGGTAAACTGTGCCAGAGCTTTATTTAGTCTTGAGGGATCCCCACTTGCTATGTAGTACAAGTAGGGGCCAAGTTTCCACACCAGAGTTGACATGGGGTTCCAGATGCATATGCTGCCAAGGGAAAGCATTCATCATTTTCTGGAATGTGGCTAGAAGTGTGGAGTACACAGGGTAGGCATTGTAAAATGATTGGTCTGTACTGATAAAATAAATTTTGTTTAGGAATTTTCATAATTACCTGAGGGGATGACTTAGGACATTTTTCTTGTAGTATTAATGACTCGGTTCTCTTCTAGCACCGCACCACACTCGGCCATTCATATGGACCATGCTAATTATTTTACAATTTTATTTATTTCTGTTTTAGGATGATGAAGTGGCGTTACATTACAGGGTGTTAAAATATATATTTTATGGCTGAACCTGCAGTGACTGGCAGAATGAGTAGCTTCTGAAAATTCATTAAAACAAATGTTTAAAGATGGAAATATTAATATAGTATGCTGTACAGTGTTTTGAATAATGAAAATGAATTTGAAAGATCACTTTAGTTGTTATTTCTGTCCATACAGTGTTTGCCTGGTCATTCCCCAAAAATGATAGTACACAACAAAGGATGAAAGTTAGTGACTTGACAAAGTGAAATTCAACGTTTTTAGTTGCACTGTATTTACGAATATCGGTACTACACCGCTAACATCTGTGAGGCAAGTACAGTTAGTTACTAATTGTCAACATTTTCAGAAAGCTGAAAATGTGCTCACTTGAGGTGGCAGTCATTCATTTCATGCTTAACAGTATTTTTGAATGTTTAAAAGTTTACAGCAAATAAGATTTGTATTTGAAATAAAGTTTGTGCATTTGCCCAAGTCATCTATATTCACAAATTCATTTTCTTTTCCTTCTTTGCCTGTTTAGTTTATTTCTCTCTTTGGCATATTGGTATTGTATGGAAGTTTGATTCTGTCCTGGTAAACTGCAGCTTTTTCATTAGCCAGATTCTTACTCTAACAAACATTTAGCACCATCTATGAAAAGAATAACACAAGAGAATTACTTTATCTAAATATATGCATTGTTTTGAAGGTTTTATTAATTTTAAACCTTTTAGATGTGGTGAATGCCTAGTCCAATTTTTACTGCTTTACTTTGTAATGAGATTTTAGTCATCATAGACCATATTAAAATGACTAACCTTCAAAGAATGTTTGTCAGTGATGTTTATTAGTACAGTATATTTCCTTTTTTTTTGCATTTTCCAGGCAAACGAAGGACACAAGTATGAAACCCCAGAGAGATATGACATTATGTTAGCAGCTTTTGAACAAGATTGCCATTACTTTTCCTGTGTAGAATTAGAAGGGAAGCACCACGTCCATCTTACTCATCCAGAAACTGTTGGAACATACATTAACTCCTTTATAGAAAAATGTGATTCCATGCTTCATAATGGAGCGAGTAATGTTAATGTATAAGGAAAAGTAAACTGTATATATCTTGCAATATCACACGTTAGTAAGTGCAATACAAGATTATAATAGGTTTGCTAAATAAAATTTTCATGTTTACCATTTGAAGTTGCTTTGTAACAGAAAAGTCAATGAAATGTGAAGAAAAATAAAAATTGACTTGACAACTCACAAACTGTTTCCTTAGATAACTTAACCTGGCTGGTGGTGGCACCTATTGCAAAAAACAGAAGACATTAAACACTAGGTATTGAGAAAACCCCCTCCTTGATAAGGTCACCCATAATTAGCAGTTTATTTCTGGCATCAATAACCAGGGTCTTAAACATTGACCTGTTACTACTCCCAAAGAGGGAGTAAAAGATTAATCAAGACCTGAATTTTTTCTTTTTTTTTTATTTAACCCTAAAGTTCAGGAGATTTTGCTTACATTTGGTTAATGGGAAGAAACCTTAAGAGTATGACTTTTCATGCACTAGGTGTCAACAGAAAATGCTTATC
This sequence comes from Macrobrachium rosenbergii, assembly GCF_040412425.1. Taxonomy (NCBI): domain Eukaryota; kingdom Metazoa; phylum Arthropoda; class Malacostraca; order Decapoda; family Palaemonidae; genus Macrobrachium; species Macrobrachium rosenbergii. The sequence goes on from NC_089743.1 coordinate 64,068,054, forward strand.
ATTAAGGAAAGATCATAAATTTTATCTAGGTATTTTCCATGTCTCCCACAAAACTAGATTTGTTCCCATGAGAATAAAGGCCTTTTTTTTTAAAGAACAGATAACCTAAGGCAACAGCTGGTTATGTAACAAACTAGAAAACAAAATGTTCAGTCATTTAGTCTACATCTCGGATACTACTTTGGTCATGGAACTTGTCGTGGCTTTGAGGCTCCTGTTGGAAATTTTAACAGGATTTATGTATTTGCATTTTTTCAGTAAGTGAGGGATACTTGAACAGCAACAATTTCGTTTTAAAACTACAGATTTGATGATACAACCATTATTATCATTCATATAAATTACTAACTCATCTTTACAGTAACAGTTAGGTTTGGATATTACAAAAACATTACCCTCTCTAGGTTTAGAATGTCAAGACTTCTCAGAGAAGTGTCTGGGCTCCATCCTGCCTTCCTGCTCTCTCCTTCCTTCTTGGTGCTGTACTTAGACTGCTGAAGGGGAGGGATGGCCAATCTTCTCCTTTGAGTTATCCATAGGGATTTCCCTTGGGTGTTCTCTTCTCTGGAGGAAACACCTCTATGTGACAACCTTCTTGTGATCAAAGCTGTAGATTGTGAAAATTTGTAGCTGACCATCAGTTGGACTCACTGGAGGTCAATCTAACTGCCTTCCTGACAACGGGGCCATCCAGGACTATGACGACTCCTATTGCTAATGTTAACCTCATGCTAGGAAATGCCGACATGTTGACAGAGGGTGTTGGCAAATATCTGTAGCGGTTTGATGGCCATCGCGCACACTTTCACCCTTCTCCAGGCAAAAGCTCTAGCCTGATTGTCCTCTCAGTCTTTCAAAGGATTCTACATAACTACCCTTCCCATTCCAGCAGGCACTGTAAAGTGTTCAGAGAGTGCAAAGCACCTGCTCTTCTTGCCCATCTCCTGGAGCAGTAACTGTGGTGTACATACATGCCCCTCGTCACTGGTTTTCAGGCCCTTTCAACAACCAATGATTCTGTTTTAGAGTCTTAGTTGCTGGAATTCTTGCCTGGCCAACTACTCAAGCCTTCAATGTGTCTGTGGTGGTGTCAACAAACCTATTCATGAGACTGCTTATAACTGAGTCCCTGTGTTCAGTGCTGGTTGAACAAATTTATGTGCATGGTCCTCTGTGGAAATAGGACAACCTTGACTTGCTGCACTTCACTTGACTTGGGGCTTTGTGCATGACCCTCACCATGATTGTCAAATGCCCTTGTCATAATGTGCTTGGCCTGAGATTGACCTGACCCAGGCACCACTCCACATGGGCGGTAGTGCAATGCTTTAAATCATATGAAAGAGTATACGGTATATCCCATGGTCTTCTTGGCCCAGGACTGTGCAAACAACCTGACCCATACTTGGTGAAGGTCTGCATAGTTGCACAATCAGCACTGCTCCTTTTGGAAGATTTGGTTTCCTTACACATTTTCCTAGGAGCACCATTATGCCTTGTATTACTCGGGCTATATTAAAGTAATGTGTTATGATGAAATAAATGTAATTCTTAAAAATATAATTACCCTCCAATGAACCTACTGTACTGCACAGCTTGGCTAACTGGGATATAAGTGATCACACAGATATAAGCTAACCTATATGGTCTTTGTGTGGCTGCACAAATCAGTTATGATAAAATAATGAATCCGTATAGAAAAATTCAATTTTGTCTTTAAAAATTACATTTTCCTGTGATGGGCCAAAGGATAAACAAATTAATCAAACATTTCATTAAAAAAATTAACATACATATACTGTTCACCAAAAGATACTAGATATACAGTAATTGAAAAAATACATAGTCAAAACAAAATGTTTAAAACTAATTATATACATATAATATAATGGTAAGCATTACAAATGAGCAGTTTTTGGAAGATTATCATTTGTCTCATTGCTGATTTGTATATACAAGTATTAACTCTTCTGGGAGGAGGTGTTCAAATGTAAGACCTTTCAAAATACTATCAACAGAATTACCAGAATGAAGCAAACTTATATACCTGAATGTCATTCTACCTACTTTTCCCAAATTTTACAGGTCTAGGATTTAGTTATTCTACCCGTATAAAGCAGACTTATAAAGAAACACAATTAGCAAGCCTTCATATAGTTTCTTGTAAATGAAAAGTATTGAAATGACACAACAGGGAACTACGGTGATGCTGATTAATGAAGATAATTTAACCAGCCCTCTAAATCAAAATGAGCTCACATTCCTGGTCAGAGTCATTAATTTGGTTATTTTTAAAGGATTCTTTTCACAAAAGTAAGAATGGGCTATATTGTCATAAAAGTAAAAATAATTTACATAAATACAAAACTATATTATTACATCATGGAGCCAGATGTACACTTCTTACTGTTGACATGTAATGCTGTTCCATGTCTTCAACTGGGGTCTAAGAATTATTTACATATATTAGTTTTGCCTAAAGTTACAACTGATACAAGCTGAATTTGGTAATTCAACATGAATATTAAATTTTAAAGTACTGTACTGTATTACAATGAAGCATGATAAAATAGTGAACAAAAGATAAAATAGTGAGCACATCAATACACATCTGTTTTTTTAAGGAATGTTGATGATTGAGATTCTTCTGCAGCAAAAAAAAAAAAAAAAAAAAAAAAAAACAACAACAACAACTTCTCACATGATTTCAAAGTAACTATTTTGTGATCTTTTAATGTGTATATCCGAACTTCGAATCCTTAATTCTTTACATTTATATTTTCAATACCTATTTTTTAGAAATAGGATAAATTTACTGAAAACTAAAACTATAAAGAAATAATGAAAGTTACAAAAGCATTAACAGACACAAAAAACTACATACAGTATATATACATTCAAAAATCTTCTTCAGCAAGCTAACTGACTATGAGACAGTTAACCATTCACAGCTATCACAATGCTGGCTTTATCTCTTTCACTTGACAGAATTTCCTTATTTGTTTGGATCCTACAAGTCAGTGCTTAAGCCCACCATAGCATACACAACTTACAACAATCTAGAAAATTAACAGCACAGTCAGCAATACTTTCAAATGGGGGTCACCAAAAAAAAAAAAAATATATGAGTAACATAGCGAGAACACAGTGCACATACCACTGTGCAAAGATTTATATGAAAAAAATACACTTTGTTACCATGGGAATACTACAAAATAACAATTATGAATCCCACTCCAGAATAAGATGTTTCTCATAACTTTGCTGCAATGTATGGTATACTTCGGCTTGAATTGTTATATTACACAGGCAATATATACTCTCATTACAGACTCACTTCAACAATGAAAATCATATACAACTTGCTCATTAATACACTTCAAAACATTATTTAAATTCTACTGTCACATACCTTATTGGTGCCAAGAGTTGGGTTAGAGTATTGTAATTTATCACACAAACCGTAAGGCATACCTTGCAGTCCAAATGGAAGGCATATGCCCACTTAAAAATATTAATTAAAAATTTAAATTTATATTATCAAAATCCATAATAAATGATATAAATAGTAAAATTTTTGTGGGCTAACACAAATTATATGCAAATAACTAAAGCTTTCACTGTCTGCAATGGCTGTATTTAGTAAACCGTACAGTCCACAGCTGATCAATAAATTACAGGTGGAACAATGAAATTCTGCCACACTATTCCGAACAGATTAATGTAAACTTAAGTCATATACTGTATAATTACAAAAAAGGTAAATTTTGTCAGTTATGCTTGCATGCTAGGATAATTACAGTATTTTAAATCCTCTTAGATGAAAATTACTAAAGCTGTTATCACTGCAACAATTTTAACCTTCTGATTACCAAAGATAATTAATATCTAAACTAATGTCTCCAATTTGCACTCTAGGCAAAAAAAAAGTACTGACTACAAGAACTTTTAATGGAGAAGGGGAATGGGATCCTGAAAAGTGGGAACTAAATATCAATGAAAGGAAAACCCACAGAGATGCCTGATCTTTGGTGAGATACCCATACTAATGACTATCTCCAGCCTGTCTTAAAGCAACATTAAGACATTGTCATGACTTATTTAGGAAGATAATATATTTCCTGTTACATTTATTTGCGAAAACAGTACAGTGATAGTGCTGGCTACACAATGAAAGCTGCACTTAAAGAAAATCCATTTAATCAAAACAAGGAAAATCTATTACGACTAAAAACAGAAGGAATTACTTTTCAAATTGTGCTATGTATTCCAAAATAAAATTACAGCAACGTAATCTCCTTTCAATACCATTCCTATTCCTATTATTCTGGATACAAATCCCTATGCTGCAGTACCAGGCAGTGAAGAACATTAATACACAACCCGAGGAGTAGAATCCACAATGGTAAGAGAACATGATAGGAGGGAAAATTGTCAGACTTGCTTTCCAATTTCAAACATAAAATTACCATAAAAGCCATCTTCAGAATAACAGCACACACAGGCCAGACACGTTGCAAGATTGCTGACACTCGCTGATGAGCTGTACGGTGGTGAGAGCCACCTGAGCCACCAACTGCTGTGCGACACTCATTAATCATTTTTATACTTATGTATATGAGTAATATTGCATCATAAAACCACATAGGTATGAAAACAATGAACCAGTTCCACTTTGTTCTCTGATCTAGCCTCAAAGCCAATAGAATAAGAAACACTAAAAGAAGAAACCAGGTGAACAGTGCTCGGTGTAACATAGCCATGGCTACTTCAAGTTTTTTGCCTGAAAGACAAGGAATCATTCAAGTGCCGTCTATATTTATATTTGACTGACGTGCAACAGCATATCGATATGCCATACATGGATCTTACTATTTAATCCAATATAAAATACTGCTTTGCCTCTCAACTTTTTAAAACATTACATACATTTGCAGTGCCAACCTATAAATATAAAAAGCTAACAAGTGACAACAAATATCCTAATATAATGCAGGACAACAATCTATGCTTCCATTTATTACATATTGACAACTTGTGGTCTACAAACTGCATACTTAATCAAGCTCTCCACTTTCTTGTAAGAATAATGCTGCTGCTGTGCTTGTCATCTCGCTTGTCCCATGAACAATGCCCAGTACGGGTATATCTGGCTGGGCCTACATTCACAATCTAAAAAGAAAACATGCCTTACAAACCTAGTACGGATACAGGTATGGAGGTAGGGAGGGTAAATTATATAATGGAGAGGTAAGAACTTGAAAAATAAATCTTAAATTAAAAACAGCATTGGAGGAAAACAAAATCCACAAGGCCCAAAAAGAGTTATGGTGTACCAGGCACCTTAATTTCACCTGACCTAAAGACCTCCCGTGGTCCAGGTTGTAAGCACTGTCTAGTAAAGTGTTAACGATAACAGAGGAACAGGAAGACAAAGACCTAAAAACTCCAGTAGCTGGACTGACAACATTTAGAGTAACTAGGAAACTAAGAACTTAATGAAGTTGCCTATAATAATGTGCATGCTCAGGAAATACCTCCAGCCCAACTCCAGAAGAGAGAAACTAACCACTGCCTCTGAAAACATTAGTAGTTGAACCTCTTGCCAACTTGAGGATAGACCCTCAGTCCACACCAGGCAACCCACACTCTAGCACAATATGGTTATGGTGTCAACATGAACATCGGAATCATGTGGAAGCTTAGAAAACTAGCAAGTGGAAGTTCTAGAAGAAATTTCTTAGGAATGAGTTCTAGGGAAATATGCTAAAGAGGCAATAGAACCTAAAATCACTCCCCTTAAGACACCAACTTACTACTAGGAATATCCTATATTCCTTGGATCCTCTAAACTTGATAAGTATCTCTCCTCCCAAAAAAAAGAGAGACTTAAGGTTTCATAACCAACTAATATTGCTGAAAACACCTGCCAAATCAGTCAGAAGACCTGAAAGTGTTGAAATTAAGCCATTCTGGCATACTATTTCTTGTTTAGTTCCAAGTCACTGTTCCTATCCAAAACAACCAAAGGAAAATTCACAATTTATTAGTTCTTAAAGAAACTCCTACAGTAAGTTGAAAAACAATAATGACATTCTGGATAAAAAAATACTTATTCCATAAAATTATCTTATTTAGTTATATATATAGCACATATATTATATATATATATAAATAATATATAATAGGATAAATATACAATCTTATATATTATGTCCAAATAATATCTATATTATCTATATATTCTATATAGTATAAAGGAATAAACAATAATGACATCTAATTATATAAAAATACTTACTGATCTATATATATCTATATAATCTATATATATATATATATATATATATATATATATATATATATATATATGTATGTATGTATGTATGTATATGTATGTATATATGTATGTATGTATGTATGTATATATATATATCTATCTAGATAGATAGATATATATATATATATATATATATATATATATATATATATATATATATATATATATATATATACCTACATATGTGCATCAATATATATACACCTAGAGAAGGGAAGTTAGTTTGTTTAATAATATTGCTACTTGTCTCTACCCTACATACATACTTATTGAAGTTCCTCAGATTGCTAAAATTTCTGGATTATTGGTGTAACAGACCTCCTCCAATACCAGTTAAACTCCCGAAATTCTAGATCTCCCTACAATGAGGCATCTACAGAACTGGAACCTTCTTCCCATGAGAGCTAAAACTAACATCGAATCTGATAAGAGACCACCTGTTGACCCATGTTCAGGTAACAGGAAAGAACCCCAGCCTGATTCTTGCCTGGCCAAAAAAACCTCCCAAAAATCATATGACCTTGATGAGAAGACCTCTGCTTTGCTAAAAATAACTCCTATAAGGACTGAAAACCTCTTAGAAGAAATCAGCGGTGATAAACGCTGCAAATAAAGGCAAAACTTCTCTGCAAGAGACCCTGAACAATGAGAATATCTTCAACTCCAAAATCAAAAACCTGCATGAGGACTAGGCCTTCCCCAATGCTACCCCGATATTTGGAAAGAGAACCTTAGCTTACAAAGTAGTTCTCTTTCTCCAGTATATGTAGCCGATCCAATATGGTAAAATTAAGGAGGGGAAAAAACGTCAGGAGACTCCTCTTGTCCTTACCCGAGCAATCCTATTGGAAATCAAATTCTGGTGCTAGAACTGGAGCCACTCATGCTGGAGCTGGTGCCCTACCAGACCAAACAGAGGAAAGGGACAACAGGCACAGATCTGCACCAATTTCTGACATGGCCCAATTCCCTGTCAATCCAAACGACAACGGAGTAAGACAGGACGTGCCAAGGACTAGGCAAGAAAAAGCAGGGGTGTTGAGCCTTCCTCCAATGCAGGAAACAACCCAACTTACCAAGACTCTCGTGAGGGTAGTGCACAAAAGAAAACACCAATAATAATAATAAAATCCCACGAAATTTATGCCAATTGAACATATAAAATTGCTCCATCCTATCAAATCTAATGCCCTGAATCAATGGGAAGCTCATTTGGAGTAAGAGATTGAAGAGAAGCAGCAGAGAACCTAACCAATTACTAAATGGGGAAGCAGACAAGACATGCATCCCTTTTACTTGAGTCTTACTAGTATTATCCTCTATACTAGTTGTTTCTACACCCTAACAAGCTCTCTTGGTTTATGATCAATTACTACATTTCGTTCAAAAACGATTCATATAGGTACCAAATCATAACCTTTCCCTCAGCAAAAACATATAAGGGTCAATAAAACTGGAATAATGCCTATTATGGCAAGTCTTACCTTACAGGTTCTAACCAGGCAAATATTTAAAAATAAAAAAACAAACCAACAGAAAACCGAGTGCATCTGTCGAGCTCCTACCGAAACCAGCGACAGAAGTATACTGATCGGCTACAAGTGTTTGTACCTATTGGTCCCCTGGTGGGGGGATGGGGGAAATAGATGGATAGAAGACAGATATTCATAGAAAACCAAGCGTTCTCATTTTTTGTTTCAATCTGTTGCACTACTGCTGGCACAGATGTAAAAGCTATATAACAGAGAGGTAAGGTTCATTTCAAAAATTATACTTAATGAGATGGGACCAAAGAAATCAATCAAAAAGGTTTTTACAACGAGGAACTACTGAAAAAGGAATAACTTACATCACATATTTGTCAATCTTTAGCAGGTACTTGGCAGCATCAAGAAAAATTACCACAAAGGAAGATGATACTGAAACTCATGCTGAACAAGATTTAAGAGTCAAGTCAAGGGTAAGTATGTTAGAAGAATATGAGATAAATGTCTGAGTTCATCAGGGCTATCACTGATTATTACAGTAAAAGAAAAAATCCTAATTACAGAAAGGGAGGCAACATGGAATTATTGCCAGCAAATGACCTGGTGTTAACAGCAGAACCTGCAGTGGTGGTCATCTTAGAAATGTTCAGAAAGATGAATATTGGAATGCAGAAGTGTGGACCCAATAATCAATGTATGCAAAATAACAATCATGGAAATCAGAAAGGGCGCAAAGGAAGAATGGCCAAACTCTAATGTGGTAAACATGTACGGGTAAATGTAATGTCAAGTATTGAATATAATTGGCACAGAAGTTGCAGGTAATGATGACAGCTAAGTTTAAATGGAGGTAAAGATGATGGTTAAATTTAAATGGGATGAGGGATTTTTGGTACCTGAAATCTAAAAGAGAAAAGAAAAGGAGAGAGGAAAATTATTTTATAGTAGATGAACATGCCTTGGAAAAGGTAAATATAATTTCTGTTTCTTGGTGACATGGAATTCTGAAGCTGAAAAAATAATCGGTAACACCCTGGATAAAGTGGAAAGATACTGCCTGGCTAGTAGTGTTCAGTATTCTAATAGTAGTATGTTTTTTTATGTGCTACACTGCCAGTCTTTGCATGTTTACAAAATATTTCCATTCCTGTCAATTAAAGTTCTAAAGAAGTGTATTTCATTTATGCAGTATACCTTACTGGAACTTGTTTATATGACAACTGTGCTTTTACCATTTTAAAAACAAAATGCAGTTATCAGTATAAAGGGAGGGTGGTATTCATATTTTGGTTACTAATTCCAATGTTAGTGATACACAACCAAAGGAACATTTACAACGAATCCTTTTTTTGTTTCATCAAAACCCCATTAACCATTATACACCATTATACACATTCGCATTTGTGGTCCTAGGATATCCCCAGACTCGACATTCCTTTGTTAAACAGATGAAAATATAGCAGTCTCATGGCACATGTGCCACTTGAACCCCCTCAGATATTTGTCACTATCTTCACTTTTCTTGAATATGCATCTGCATTAACAGCTCTCTTCAAGATTTACTAGGCTGTTTCCTCCCTGCAGGCTTGCCAATTTCCAGTGTCATTCTACACATTATTTCATTAATTATGTATTACCTAATTCACCTTCATTTTTTATGCCTTTTCACTTTCCTTGCAAAAAGATATAAAAGTGTTTTCTACACCTCAATCAGTACTTTTGGTTGCCTATTCACCTCTTTGGCCTCTGATTTATTGGCTTCATGATGATAATTTACTGTAAGTACATGTCTCTGCATTTGCTAGCAATACTCCAGAGTTTTCAATGTTTTGTAAATATTATTTATTAAATTTACCACTTGTTTTGGTGTCAGTTTCTTAGCAATCACTGGCTACCAAGCAATTAATAGTTAGCCCTTGAAATCAAACATTCTCCAAATGCCATGTGCAAAAATTTCAAAAGAATCTATGGATTCAGAATAAATTTACAATCAACCAACCAAATAATGTGTAAAATAACCACAGCAAATGAAAATGAAATGCATAAAAAGGTCAGAATAGGTACATATCAAAACACAAAAAAAGGATACCATAATTGACTACCTAAAATTAAAAATACTGTACACAATAATGTCAATAACACTGTATAGTAAATATAAGAAAAAATTTTTCACTTGTGTTCACCTCCTCCATTACTATCTTTACTGTACTACTATGAGTGAATGATAGTTAACTCCTTCCTGGGCTGGTAAACTTTTGGTAATTTGTTACACAAAAGGCTCTCAAATCTGGGGACATTCAAAGACCATGAATGTGAGCATATATATGACTGATTGACTGATGGGTTTTTGTTAATATTTTCATAATAAAATTACGTTTCATATATACTTACCAAGTAATTACATAGCTATACTTTTAACCTTGCGTGTGGCAGCCTTTTATTTAAAAATCACAGTAGCACTTGGATAGGTAAGTGTAGGTGACAAGCCCCACCCACTTAACAGGTAGTGTTGGAACGACGAAGCCGGTAACGTCATTCTGTTCGTGCCCTTATGTCCAATAGAGGGGAGGAGGGAGGGCTCTGATTCTGTAATTACTTGGTAAGTACATATGAAACAATTTTATGTAATTACCAAGTAATTACACAGCTGAGTCCCACACTGATAGGGGGTGGGATGAATGGACATATTCTACTCCAAACCATTACAGTGTGATAATGACTTTGAAATAGAAAGGATGGCTAGCACAGAAACAATGCTTGTCATTCTTTACCTGGTAAGAGAGCTACTGCAGGTGAATACTGCCTCTGGTTGGTACTCATCTTAACCTGTAGTGGCATGGCAGTTGAGCCGAGGGTCGCCTCTATATAAGTGGGAGTCTTGCAACGGAGGGTAGGCCTGATCACTGAGTGACATACATATATAAAAAGTGCCCTTGCCCTGGGCGCAGTACCAATAAAACAAACAACCAGACAACGCTGTCACCTACACTGACAAAAAACCACTACCCAGCCACTAAGACTGGTGGGCACTCCAGGTACAAAGTACCCCAAGGCTCCCAAAAACTCGACACCTTATGTCATGGCTAACAGACAGGAGATAAAGAATTCTTCCTATGCTTCTTATGCCAATACCATGCCAGCCACTGATAATGGTCCCAGGATACTTCAATTCTCAAACACTGTTTCGACTTCTTTTAAGTAGTGAGACGTGAAGCAAACACTGTTTCGACTTCTCTTAAGTAGTGAGACGCGAAGATCGATTTGCACCTCCAAAAGGTCAATTGAAGAATGGACGAAAGGGACAATTATGCTTGGAAGCGAGAGAGGTGGAGACTGCTTGGACTTCATGCACTTTCATTTTGAACAAAGGCAAAATGTCCTCCTGAATCTGAGAATGTGCCTTGGAAATCAGGTCCCTTAGGAAGAACATCAAGGCTTTCTATGAAAGAGGGCGAGAGGGATTCTTGACAGAACACCACAGATTGCTGGATGGCCCTCTGATCTTCTTTCCTTTGCAGATAATACCTTAGGGCTCTGAAGGGGCAAAGGACCCTTTCCTCTTCCTATGGGCCCAGGATTTCCATTAAACTCTTAAGGTGGAAGGAATGAAGCCAGGGTTTGGATGGGTCCTCATTCTTGGTGAGGAAACCTTGGGTAAAAGAGCACAATGCATCTCCTTGGGAGAAGCCAACCCTCTTGTCAATAGCTTGCAGTTCACTTACACCCTTTGCAGTTGCCAAAGCTATGTGGAAGTGTCTTCCGAGTGAGGTCCTTTAAGGAAGCGGAACTGAGGGGTTCGAAAGGAGGGCCTGTGAGCCACTTGAGCACGACGTCTAGGTTCCAGGAAACCAGGCTGGCCTTCTGTTTAGAAGTGTTAAATGACTTGGTAAGGTCATTAAGATCCAGGTTTGAGGACAGGTCCAGACCTCTGTGCTTAAAAACCGAGATCACGCTTGAACAGCCAGAACCCTAAAAGGGCAGGTCTGGTTAAACAAATCATTTATAACTAAACTAAAGCACAGCTCGATATCCTTTAAGGGTGGACGAGGACAGACCTCTAGAGGTCCTCAGATAGAGGAGGAAGTCTGCTATTTGTGTTAAAGATGTCTCAGAAGACAAGATGCTATGTCTGAGACACCATCTACAAAAAACTGTCCACTTTGCTTGGTAGACGTCACTAGAAGATTGTCGTCTGCATCTCGCGACACCTTCTGCAGCTGCTCTTGAAAAGCCTCTTGCTCTGACCACCTTCCCGACAGTCTGAAGCCTGTCAGAGTAAGAGTGGACAATCTTCAGTGATATCTCTTGAAGTGAGGTTGTTTAAGTAGCCGAAGAAGGTCCGGGAACCACTCCTTCATGGGCCAAAATGGGGCTACGAGGGCCACCGAGACATTGTGGTGTGAGACTAACTTGTTCAGCACTTCCCTCACCATGCTGAAGGGTGGGAAGGCTTACGGATCCAGGCCTGACCAGTCCTGTGGCATGGTGTCTGTCGCTCATCCCAGGGGATCCGGGGCTGGAAAGCAGAAGAGAGGAAGACGATGGTTTCTTGAATGGTAAACAGGTCCAATGTCAGTTTGCCCTATAATTTCCAAAGGTCAAGACAGACAATGGGATCTAAGGTCCACTCGGTGGGAAGGACCTGCTTCTGACGGCTCAGTTCATCTGCGAGAACATTCAGTCTCCCTTGAATAAACCAAGTGACCAGTGTCACTCGATTTTGGTCTGCCCATAGAAGATCCTTTGCTGCCTGGCAGAGAGAAAAGGAATGAGTGCCTCCCTGCTTTCGGATATACAACAGTGCGGTGGTTTTGTCCGCATAGACTACCACTGTCTTGTTGTAGATCATGGTCAAGAAGCACTGAAGGCCTAGATGAATGGCCTTTAACTCCCTGACATTGAAATGAAGGTTTCATTCTTCCGGGGACCATGTCCTGGAAACTTCCTGACTTCCCATAAGGGCTCCCCAGCCAAGATTCAAGGCATCTGAGTTAAAAATCTAGGTTGGAGCTCAGAGGAAGAACTTTCCCTGCAAAAGTCTTCCTTTGGACGTCTACCACTGGAGGTCCAATTTGATTTCCTGAGAGATGAGAAACATGACAGAGTCCGGTTGGGTTTTCCTGTCCCAGTTGGCTCTTAGGTAGAATTGGAGGACTCTCATGTGGAGTCAGCACAGCTTGATGAAACGTCTCTTTGGATGCTAGAGCCCCTATTAGGCTCATCCACTGATGGGCCAAACAAATCGAGAGGGCAAGGAAGCTGCAGATCATCTTGAGGCAGTTGGCGATTTTCTTGGGGGGTGGAAAAGCCTGCAAAGTCTGAGAATTGAGAATCATCCCCAAATAGAGGATCTCTTTGTGTCATGGCTAACTGGGACTTTTGGAGATTTACAAGTATTCCTAGTTCCTGAGTAAGGTGAAGAATGGTCTGCAAGTCCTTTGTGCACTTCTCCTTCGAAGGGGATTGAAGAAGCCAGTCATCCAGGTAAAGGTTGATGTTGATGCCAATCAGATGAAGCCATTTTGTGAGAGGGGCAAATACTCTCGTAAACACTTGAGGTGTCGTGGAGAGGCCGAAGCAGAGAGCCCGAAACTGAAATTCTTTGCCCTGGAAGATGAACCTGATATACTTCGTGGAGTCCGGATGGATGGGGATGTGGAAGTATGTGTCTTGTATATCCAACATTATCATCCAATTGCCCGGGTGAATGGATGATATGACAGACTGATTCATCTCCATCTTGAACTTCGTCTTCCTTACAAAGAGACTGAGGGCGCTTACGCTGAGGACTGGTCTCCAACCACCCGATGCGTTGGGAACTACAAACAGATGATTGTAGAAGCCCTCTGTGCATGTGCTCTTGACTTCTTCTATGGCTCTCTTTAGAAGGAGAAAAAAGACTTCCTTCAAAAGGGCCGAATGCTTCTCTGAGCCTTTTGAGTAGGCCATCAAGACGATGGGAGAAGTGACCAAAGGAGGGTTCTTCATGAAGGGGATGGAGTAGCCCTCCTTCAGAATCTTGACGATCCACTGGCCTGCCCCTCTGTGACTCCATTTCTCCCAAAAATGGAGAAGTCTGGCTCCTACTGGGGCACAAAGTACTTCTTGTTCATTTCTTAGGCACAGCCTTGGAAGAGCTCCTTCCCTTGATGGCTCTGGCTGGGAACCAGACATTGGAGTGAGGCCTGAGTTGCAACTTGGGCATGCTTCCACAAAAGGGATGTTGTTGAAACGGAGAGACCATCTTAGGCACAAACTATGACGACGAAACCTTGGGGCGCTTGGAAGACTGTGCTAAGAGGTCTTGAGTTTATTTCTTCTGAAGGTCCAAAGTGGTTTCTTCCACTACTGACTGGGGGAAAAGGTGAAGAGAATCCAAAGGCAAATATAATAACGCCAACCTCTGTGACTGTGCGACTCCTCTGGTGGTGAAGGAGCACTACAGTTCTCTTTTCTTCAGAACCCCGAAAGAGAAAAGGGCCGCAAGTTCCACAGAGCCATCCCTGATGGCTTTGTCTGCTCATGACTTAACTCCAAACAAATCTGTTGCAAAGTGCTAATCCATGTCCTTGTGGTCTTCGATCTTCTTGGCAAGGGTGCCTACTGTCCAGTCAAGAAGCCAAAAACCTCGAAAAACTTGAAGAGGTTCTTGGCTAGGTGGTCCAGCTCTGTCGAAGACAGCATAATCTTTGCCAAAGCGAAGGCCGACCGACGGGAAGAGTCAACGAGGCCGGAGAAGTCCCCTTGGGAGGAGGCAGCGACTCCCAAAGAGGGAGCTTCCCCGGTGGCGTACGACAGGTATCCCCTCTTAAGCAGACGAGAGGAAGGATGGGCGAAAGTAGGTTTACCTTACTCCCTCTCAGCAGACACCCAGTCTCCAATTTCCTTGATTGTCTTTTTAGACAATGCGAATAGAACCATCTTGGGAACCCTGGAGCTATCTTCTGGGAGGTTCCTCAACAGGAAGAAAGAAGCAGGCGAGACCGGGGCAGCTGGACAGGGAAAAAAGACAGAACACTCGCCAACAGGTAGTGAAGGAAAGCTGCATATGCCAAAGGAGGAGCAGGGTCTTGGTTGAACTCATCTTCTTCTTCAAAAGTGATCAGAGACGGGGATAAGTCATGAGCAGGCTTGGAAGATGGAGCTTTCTTGAGGAAGTTCATGATTTCAAACAACTGTTGCTTGATGGGTGCCAAAGAAGGCTCATCTTGTTCCAAGGTGGGCACTTGGCGCTCAGGAGAAGTAGACAGGTGACGAAGGGTTGGCGCCGGACGCTTAGGAGCTGGTGGTGGGTGTTCGGGAGGAAACAGGCACTTAGACGACAGGCGCCTGAAGTGGTCCTTTGGGCGCCTGAGAACCAAAGGAGGGCGCTTAGCGGAAGGGCATTCCTGAGAGAATACTTCTGGCAAATCCCATGGGTGAGAAGGAAGTCGTGCCGGAGCAAAGGTGGAGGGATCCACAGTGTAGCTGCAGGAAGGCTGTGGACTGCAAAGTGTCTCCTTGTACTGCTAAACAGGCAGCGGAGAAGAGCAGCCGATGTTGTCCGCATGCCTCTTCAATGGCTGGAACGAATCGAGAAAGCGCCTGTGGTAACTGGAATTGGAATCCAAACTTGACAACAAACGACGCACAGCCAGAGACAGGCCTTTCCAACAGCCGCCTGTCAACACCTGGGTTCATACAACAGGCTTGAATGAGGGGGCAACTACCCACGGGAAAACCCCACCAGCCTCCCTTGGACCTCCGGTATGTCTTCTCCCAAGTTTAGGGGAGCGGGACAGTGACCTTCGTCTAGAAGAGCCAACGGGACAAGTAGCCACCTCCTCCACTTGCACTTCACTAGATACTTTATCACAGAACACTTTGTCCATCAGGACTTTCAGGGACACCCCTATCTCAGACACAGTATGCACTACTAGATTCAACTTCTTATCAAACCTGGATTCAAGGTTGGCAATGGCATCGGGATTGGAAGCATGGGAGCCAGGCACAGGAGTAAGTGGACTGATAGTAGGAGGGCTGGGAATAGGGGAAGAAGGAATAGCAGGACTAAGATCTGACTTAGGCTTAGGGGTAGAATCTAAGCTAACGGAAGCCTTACATTCAACCCTTTCTCCTCCAATCCCTTTCAAGCTTACTAAGGTGAGATTCAAGAACCTTCCACTTTCTCTCATTTCACTCCTTGCACTCACCACAAGTATTCTCCTTAGAACATACTTACCCTCTACAATTACTGCACCTAGTGCGCGAATCATAACATACCTTAATCAATCTAGTTCTACATCCTTCGCTACAACAGCGAACTCTAAAAGCACTCGAATCACACATATCTGATTTCAAAAAGCTAACAAATGCAAACAAAAGCTTGAAGGCTATACAAAAGCGACAATACTTCACCGAAATCCAGCAAGAAACAACCAAAAATCGGTGAAAAAAGCTACAGCAGACACTACGATGTTGACCATGTGGCAGCAAAACAGAATGACACTACTGGCTTCATCGTTCAAACACTACCCATTAAGTGGGTGGGGCTTGTCACCTACTACCTACAGTAACTATCAAAGTGCTACCGCAATTTTAAAATAAAAGGCTGTCGCACGAGGTTAAAACTATAGCTATGTAATTACTCTGTAAGTTACTTATATGTAAACAAGTTTCGTTATAGCAACTCTGATTTCTACAGCAATAAGCTACTAACCTGTAAAGCAGGGCAATGACTCATAAGAAGGGTAAGGTCTTTCTGAGTGAGCCAAGCACCACAACCTTCAAGGATCACTTCCTCCAACACAGGCAAGTGTTTCTCCAGCCGGAAAAATGGTGAAGTGACAACAACCATACGGTTCTGAAATATTTTGAAAGAATAGGTAAAAAATTTTACAATAAATTTTGTTTCCAAAGTACATATATCTCACTTCTTATGCATAATGCCTGATATTAAACAAACTAATTATTAGAGGATATTGCTCTATAAAAAAAACTTGCCTCACTACTAGGAAAAAGTCCTTTTACTCATCAAAAAGTCTTTAAAAAATGTCATTCCACAGCCTAAGTGAGCGAAAGCTTCAGGATGGCATATTCAATCATAATCAAACTGCATTTACCAATACTAAGCTAATTTCTTACTTTGTAAGCCAAGTTTTTTTTTTTATTTCTCCCACCTAATTTTATGTTCATAAACAGACAACATCACAACCAGCAGTTTAACTAACAATTTACTTTTGTAATAAAACCATGACCTCAAGTGGAAGATTTTTCAAGCTTTCCCAGGGTCCCTTACCAGGACCCAAGTACCTCCACAAAAAATCATATAAAGCTCTCACAGCATATAAGAGCTCTGAATAGATATTTGCAGATGTTTTGTTGCATTTTGTGTTGCTCAATTCATTCACGCTTAGAAGGTTATTTTCTTCTACATTCTACTGTAATGCTAGGGTCGTAAGACGTGTTTCCTCTTATATTCCAAGGCTATGGTACATATTAAATTTGCTCATATTTCTTCTTTTCTAACTTTTACCTGGACAAATTCAATTTTTTTCACTGTACAGGCAGTCCCCGGTTAACGGCGGGCTCAGTTAACAGTGATCTGGTTTTATGGGGCTTGTCTAGTGACGAAAATCGTCAATTTTCGGCGCCGAAAATTACCGATTTCTGCTTATCGGCGCTGATAATTGGGTATTGGCGCCCATAATCGAAAATTGGCGCTTTTTGGCGCCGATAACCCCCGAAAATCGTTGAAATTGCCAGATTTTCGGTTATCTTCACACCCTCAGAAACGGAACCCCGCCGATAACCAGGGACTGCCTTTATTGGATATTTGACAGACTAAAGCTTTTAATTTTTTAATCTAACATAAAACTGGTAGCTGGTAACTTTGCCACACTGTTATGTTACCTAGTATCAAAAGTTTTTCATTTCTTTTCCTGTGAGGCTGAGGAATGGACTTACCAATACAGTAGTAATGATGATGATAATGCTCAAAATCACCCATTTTAAAGGACATGTAATATTAATTCAAAGTGCCAAGTGCCATTTCTGACCTGGGCTGCTGTTTGTATTTATATAGTCTTTATTTATTTATTGTTTTTCTATATTTTTCTTTTTGACATGGAAATTTTATTCCAAATAAGCTTTGTTGGCAAATCTGTAGCATTTTAGGCATAATTCATATAAATATTTGCTAATTACAATAATATTATTAAACTGTATCATCAAAATCCAGTTTATGATGTTTGAAATATTTTTATTCTTCAAATGAATTCCTTCTTTGTGGTACTAAACTCATGAATCATCCATAATTCTCATTAATTTAAAGTTATGGACATGGCAAAAAATGGTTTTCACGTTATTGCAAAAACTCAATAATGCAAGCACTTATTACAGACAAATTATTTGTTAACATTTCATTTCCCCTACCTAATATGCCACAGTCTCAATGGGATATGCTACAGACAGGACTGTGATCAGGTTCATGGTTTATGTAATAAAGGAGGGATGGGGGTGGATGGGCAAGAAAGCGATCATGGTTTTATGCCAATGGTTACATTAATTGTGCCAGGTGATCACGGTAGATTGACTGGCATCTGATCCACGTAAGCCAGGGAACTGATTAGATGATCAAAGGTATTTTGCTATGCTGAACAATCATCCTAGAGGGACATAATCTAAATCTGGAGCATTTCAAGGAAGTGTAACTGACAGATATCCCAGGAACTGCTGATAGCATTTATGGCAGAAATCAGGTCCTATCAAGTTGATACAGTCCTATGTGCAGCTCTAAATGTTTTCTCAGGGCAGCTTCTAAATGTTGCATGAAATCCTTTTAGAAAACACCCTAATGTATGTGCCTCAGCATTTAAAGATGGGACATAGGAAGTAACAGACCACAACTATTCCTAGCGATATCATGCTATTCAAGGAGGAATAGCTTTTCATCAGAATGCTCAAAGCTTTTTGTTCTTGCAATACACAGTGTAATATATTATCCCAGGTTCAAATAAACGTTGGGGTATATTTTAAGCGTAGTTTATTCCCAGACAAGGATCCATGGTGATACTAACAATTCAGTTACAGAAACTAGACTCGGCTGTTATACAGAAGGCACCAGAAAACGTTAACAGTACAAACCATAAATACATAATAAAACCTTAACAGCAGTTCTCCATAATAACAATAAACAACCATTACCATTGAACGGACATACATAATTATACAACAAACGACTCAAGTATACAACAACTTTTTTTTTTTTTTTTTTTTTTAACATTAAACGAGTCATCGTACATATACATAAATAATGATTTACAATACAAAGCGTACAGTGTTCTTTCCTCAGTCTGTTACTTCTTCTTGGGCCTTCACTTTGAGTTCGTCTACAGATGTATATGTTTCCTCTTTAATATCGCCATGATATTTTTCGAAGGTATATCTACGATTACGCCAACAAAGTTTTCCACTTGATGAAAGCCTGATGAAATAGCATCTGTTTCTCGGTCCGACCTTGACGATTTCACCGATCCTATCCCATTCTTTCGTTGCAGCGTCTTGTATTCGGACTTTATCTCCTCGATAAACACTTTAAGATCTGTTGCGATGCATTGTAACGTGTAGTATTAATCCTCTCTTTCTCTCTCCTCCTCATCTCTGCTGCTTCGATATCCTGGCGACTATCAGACATGAGAGCGCTATGGTGAGATGGAACCAAAGATCTGAGATTATGTCCAAACACCACTTGATTTGGGCTCACGTCCATCTGCATTAGGGTGTTCCTTAATTCCAACAAAGCCTCATGAAATCGCTCATCCATCGTTGCATTTTCAAGTTTGGTCAACAGATTCTTCACTTTCTTTACAATAACCGGCGTGTCCATTGCTACTGGGAAAATGAGGTGAACTTGGACTCCATTTGATTCCTCTTCCTTCAAGAATCTCTGAAATTCGCAGCGCTGAACTGAGGTCCCCATCTGTACGTATCCGTTGAGGGTAGCCTGTAAGGGACATCATTTTGATCATTGCATTACAAACTTGTTTTGCCGATGGGCTGTCCTTCCATTGTTGAACCATAGGATATCCACTTAGACGATCGGCGTAAGTCAAAAATGTTGGCCCTTGAGGTAGAACAAATCTGCAGACACACTTTCAAAGGGACGTGTTGGCAAAGGGTCTGTTTTCAGAGTTTCTTTCCCCAGGCTTGGCAAATGGCGTTGACAAACTTCACATTTCTCAATCATTTGTGTTATGTCATTGGTGATACCTGGCCAATATACGCACAATCGGGCTCGCTGCTTTGTTCTGGTTATTCCTTGATGGGCTGCATGTAGTCGTTCCAAAACCCCTTTCCTCTTTTGTTTCGAATAACTAACCTTTTCCCAAACAGGACAAGATCACCATCTATAGATAATTCATGCTTTATACTTTTATACTGCTTGACACATGGTGGTGAATCCTCATGTTCAACGGTGTCCTCCATTATAGCATGAACCAGCTTTACATAATCTAGATCATTTCGTGCTGTTTCCTGAAGTTCGTCGACAATAAGGTCAACAACTCTTCCGTCATCGTAAATTCTCTGTCATCACAAAAGAGAAAAGTGGTAGAAGTGGGCGGTGATCAGTGATGACTGTAAAATGAGGGAGACCATGCAAGTATAATTTACATTTCAGTATGGCGTATTTGATAGCTAAGGCTTCAAGTTCTATCATGGAATATCTTGTTTCCACGTCCGACAAAAACCTACTTCCACAGGTGATGAGCTTCCATCCTTCTTCGTGTTTCTGAAGTAAGCTGAATCCAAATCCTTTCAGTCTACTTGCATCCGTCTCCAAACGTGTCATCCTACTGGGATCGAACTGCGCAAGAATCGGTGTTTCAGTTAACAACCCTTTAACTTTCTCAAACGCTTCACAATGTGCTGGTAACCACTGAAACTGATTTTTACTCTTAAGAAGATCTCTCAGCGGTGTGCAAGTAGCACTAATGCGAGCAAAATGAGCCAGTTGATTAACCATCCCCATAAAACTTCGCAGTTCAGTGATGTTTGTAGGAGTTGCAAACTCTGTAATGGCTCTCACTTTATCTGGGTCTGCTTCTCTCCCTTCTGCGGACAAAAGAAATCCAGCAAAACGAACGGATGATCGAGCAAATTTGAATTTAGCTAGGTTCAAAGTTATACCATGCTCTACGCAACGATCAAGAAAAGCACGAACATCCAGTATGTGTTCCTCAAGTGTGCGACTAGCAATAAGAATGTCATCCACAACTTTATGTGTTCGCTCCAAACCGTCTATAGCAAGATCCCCTTTGAAGTTGTAGCTATCACCAGTGCTGATAAAACCCATTGGTGCTCTCTTGTATCTAAACCTACCCCATGGCGTCAGAAATGTTGTCAGATCTCTAGAATCTTCATGCAGTTCCAACTGCCAGTATCCTTTAACAGCATCCAAAACTGTAAAGTACTTTGCATCCAATACAACTTCATTTATGACATCATGTGGGATTTTAGCATTATGTACAATTCTGTGGACTTGGGAGTTTAGCAGTAAGGTCAACCGTCATTCTAATTCCACCTGCAGGCTTTGGAAACAACAACAATAGGATGACACCATTCAGTTGGCCGATCTCCAACTCGTTCAATAATACCCTGTTTCATCATGTCTTCCAGTTCTTTCTTCACTGCTTCATGTAGTGGGTAACTCACTGGCCTTGCAGCATATATTGCAAAAGGTTTTGCATCTTCCTTGAGTTGGATTTTCATTGGTGGTGTTTTCATAGTTTGCAATTTGCCCTTTGGTATTGAAAACTTCTTTGTAAGTGTGCAATATCTGCTTTTCCATAACTTCAATGTCTCGGTCAGTGGACTTTATACAATGACCTAGAGCAGTAACAGATTTATCAATAGCTTCAACCAACTTCTTTGCAGGTAAAGGGAAGTCTTCATGAACAATACCAAGGTTCCTGCATGCACGAAGGGATAGATACATATCATCAAACTTCACATCTCTGCAAAATATTATATTTTCCATGCAATGCATATCACCAATCTTCAGCAACAAGTCAATTCCGGCCAATAATTCTCAGTCTCTTCCCATTAACACTCACAAGGTGTTCCTCGTAATTCTGCAGATCCTTCCTCCGTAGTCAAGAGAATGCAACATCCCCATACCAGCAACAGTCATCTGGGCACCTGTATCAGCAATCACATTCATCTTAGCAAGATAACCTGTCTTGGGTGATGAAATTCAATGGGGAGTACTGGCCGTTCCTGGCCACGAAACGAAATTTCTGCCATATGTTTTACCTTTCCAAATTTTGGTGACAGTGCAGCTTCTTTTCCCTTCTTTTGTTTTTTCGCAAACTTTACTAAAATGTCCAGAGAATCCACAAGTAGTGGCAGGTTTTCCCTACTGCAGGACACAATCTGCCAGTCTGGTGAGGTGGAAAACCGCACTTCCGACATTTCAGTCGCTCCTCTTTAGGTGATCCACGGTGAATCCTTCCGGTTAGTACTCCTGCTTCTACCACGCTGCTTGAATCTGGCTGCATTAATGGCACTTTCTGTACTGAGACGCTTGTCTTCTCTCTCTGCTAACTTCGCGGTTACTGCAAAGAGAAATAGTGTCAGCAAGGCTAAGAGTGGGTTTTTACTTAAAAGCTCTTGTCTCGCTTTCCTCGCCTCTGCACACCACCAGATACAATGAGGGTAGTGATCCACTCATCAGAAGTCATATCTGCAAGGTTGGCGTCCTCTGCTCGCTCACGAAGATCAACTAAAAAGTCATCAAAAGACTCACCAGCATCTTGCTTCTTCTGACTAATTTGTATCTGTCCACTGTAACATTCCGCTGGTCCTTGAGATGCTTTTTAATTTGCTCAATTACCTCATTCAGCGACAAAGCCGTGTCTAAAGGAATCTCAACCGCATGATGAACCCGTTATGAAATCAGGCTTGCAAAACGACCAAAAGGTGGCTATTTGATCCTCCCTAGGTTTCTCACTCAGCTTTGCAACTTGAGCATAGTTCTTCCAACTGGCTTCCCACCTTTTAAATGATTTTAAGGTAACACCATCCTCAAGCAACTCTGAGGCCGTATAGAAATTTTCGCAGGAATATTTCGACGGGTTCCCCAAGAGTATCTTCTGCCCAACTAGGGTAGTAGATCCAAATCGGTTAAGAAGAGCAGTAAGTTCACGATCACGACGTTCCTGTTCACGATCCCGGGCGTTCCTGTTCACGATCCCGACGTTCCTGCTCAGCGCAAAAATCGATCCTCCTGAAGTTTCATCTGCTGTTGCAGCATTTGCACCATGATCATCATTGAATCACTTGAACCTGTATTTGCGTCCTCGTGTTTCATGCTTCCGTCATCCGTTTCAGTCCTTTTAGCATTTCTAATAGCACCTTGGAGGAGGCTGTTCAGTCTCACTGTACTGTCCTTGGGGCTGAAAGGCACATTCAAAACACGGAGATAATTCACAATCTCGTCACGAGTAAGCTGCTGAATGTCCTCTTTCGTTAAAAGGAGTGCCTCTTCACCGAGTTCCAATGCAGTAGCCATTGCAAGTCTTCCTTTCCAATGGTGTATTTCGCCACGTGAGACCTCGAGACTCACTGCGCCATGTAATATATTATCCCAGGTTCAAATAAACGTTGGGGTATATTTTAAGCGTAATTTATTCCCAGACAAGGATCCCATGGTGATACTAACAATTCAGTTACAGAAACTAGACTCGCTGTTATACAGAAGGCACCAGAAAACGTTAACAGTACAAACCATAAATACATAATAAAACCTTAACAGCAGTTCTCCATAATAACAATAAACAACCATTACCATTGAACGGACATACATAATTATACAACAAACGACTCAAGTATACAACACACAGTAAAATTATTTGTCTGTTTGGGTTAAAGGGTGTGACAAACTGCATAATGATTTCTCTTTGAATCTATTCATCCTCTTGGGACCTGGAACTTGTACATGCATGGAAGAATAGCTTCACAGGAGAATGCCTTTTCCTAGAGGGGAACAGGGGGGAGGTCACCAGGCACTGTTTCTCTAGAACATTTGTCAATACTACTCTTTAATGAATACTGTACAGGTAATATGAATACTGGACAATAAATTCAAGATCTTATGACCACAGAAAAGGGAATCATTTGGTCAAAAACAATTTTATAAACTAAACTATACTAATGTCATTATTTTTAATACCTCCGTGTATAAGGCTTGGCAAGTACCATCATCACCATAATAATAATAATAATAATAATAATAATAATAATAATTATAATAATAATAATAATAATAAAAATTAACAAACCTGAGGCAAATTGAAGAGTGCTGAACCACACAAGGATAACTTCTTCAGTGATGCAGGAAGGGCAGAAAACTTAGTCGTGGATGCATCTATATAACATCGGTGAAGATTCAATTCTTGTAGGTGAGGACATCGGCGTTTCAAGCTTGTAAGAAAGGCTTCTGAAATACACTGCGAGCCTGCAATAAAAAAGCTCTTCTTACTGACCTGATATTATAATATTCAAGACAAGTCATTTTTTCATAATAAAAAATACAAAATTTTTATGAAAAAATAAAAAATCTTTAAATTTAAAACCAAAGATTCAGTGTGCCTTGTTGCACAAGTTAGGGATTTGGCCACTTTTAGGATTGGTTCTTTATGATATATATACATCTTTACTTATAGATTACAGTCCCCTACAAGATGTAAGAAAAGCTTCTGAAATACTCAAGAGAATCTTTTGCTCTACAAGAAAAATCCAAGTTACATTGATAAAAAAATTTCATAGATTAAAAAAAACTCATAGTGGAAAATACATTTTTACAAAAAATCTTTAAATTTCAAAGTAAAATGAGACCTTGTTACCTCAAATTCATAGTAGTTAATACCCTATATTCCTGGAGGAGCATTGCTATAAATGCTATGAAAGAGGAAAAATCCTCACTGTGGTTATGGCCAAGAAAGTGGGACAGCTCTATACTTCAAGGACCCATATGCTAACCAAATTTTATGGAATTAAAAAACTTGCCCTCCCAGGATACCTGTAATCTGCCAATATGGGATATATTTTCACAGCCTTCACTGAACATAACACAGGATCTTCAATATTCCTTGCTTCAATGTCAAACAAGGTAATGTGCCTCAAGAATGACTATGTATATCACAAGGCTTAAAAACTCTTTCCATTACCTTTCGGGTGTAGTCGAATGCTGGCTCTAACAAAACCAGTAACAGTGATTGTGCGGGTGTGAGGTCCAAGGAATCTTATAAATTTATGGAGAAACTGCAGACTCAGAGGTGTTCGTCCAAAATTCACATGGCGCCACAAAGACAAGTCACCTACTAATCGGGCAAACCGGGGATGAATGCTGAAAATAAAAATTTTAGTTATGCATTATTAAAAGTTCAATAAAAATATGTCAGGACAGTAATTCATAACTCTTAAAATAATAAAACTGCTTATCAAAATTTTGAACTCTCATATGTCTGTTGAACATTAACGAAGAAAACATAATGCCATGGCTCCCTGTCCAGCAAAAACAAGATTACAGCTACTAAATATCTGTAGTACTGAACAGGCAGTCCCAGGTTATCGGCGATCCGGTTTTACGGTGCTTGTCTAGCGATGACAATAACTGGATTTTTGGCGATGATAACTGATTTTAGGCACCAGTATGCACCAATACCCGCTTATCGGCGCTGATAACCAAAAATCGGCACCGATACCCACCTAACAGAGGTGCTGATCCCAGTTTATTGGCGCCAATAAGCGCCGATATTCATTGATTTCCAGTTATTGGTGATTTTCGGTTATCGTCACACCGCCAGGATCAGAACCCCCGCCAATAACTGGGGACTGCCTGTATTCACTGAAAAAAACAATTAAAATGGCATCAATATCACAGACTTTCTAAGCAATTTGTATTTTTTGTAAGTATACAAGCCAGACCATTTTATGTAGGAGTGTTCCTCATCCTGAGCTGGAATTGGTCACAAACTTGGGAATAAACTGGTTAGCTTGAAGTAGTCACATGAGTGGGGGAAGGGGGTTAAGGGGACCCTCCACTACCCTGCTAAAAGCAAGCACTTTTTCCTTTATCATCAGGGCTACATAGAGTGGTTGAGGTAGGATTATGATAAAACATTTTGGTTTGTATACCTCAGAAATTGTTTTATTTGTTCCTACAAGAATACAAACCATCACCTTTTAGGTAAGAGCTTATCTCCATAGGTAGGAGGGTCTCTCAATTAACTGGCAAGTTGAATCTTAACCCAGAAATGCCAATTCCTGGTCATGATTGTCAACAGGGGAATTATGACTCCTGTAACCTCCTACACAATCTAGAGTGTAAGACTGATAGGGTCCTGAGCCAAAGTGAGATGTGCCTGGACTCTCAATCTAGGGAATCATTGGAGTACCAAATGTTGCCCTACAAATTGGGCAGCTAATAACTGATGGGTCCAGTTGATAACCCTACTGGAACTACCTTCCCTTTGTTAAAGGGGAGAGATAGCTGTAGTTCCTCAGTGTAAAAAGAACTTTTTTGACTGACTTCCTTGGCACCAGGCCAAACTGAAAATTGTTAAAGAATTTGTACTTAACTTTTCCTCCAGGCTTTCTCCTAAAGGTCTGTACCATGCTTCAATAACCTTATCGAATACTTTACATTTTATACTTTTTACACTCTAGATATTCCATTGTAATAGATTTTCCCACTTTTGGTCCAATCTCATCATTTATAATTTTCTCATGTATTTCACTTACTTGTTCAGATGACTGGTTCTCTGGCTGCTTTCATCAAAGGGTTATTCTTTGCTCATAGTACTAGGTTTGTAAGGTATGTTTTCTTTCCCAATGTTAATGAAAGCCCAGCCAGATATACCATACTCAAGATAGCCTAAGCAATAAACAATGAAGGGAAACCAGGAAAATCCCACCTTCCCTACAGTCAGGTTAGGTTAGTTAGTAGAATTATGCATCCCTGAATACCACTCTATGGCACTCGAAAGTGGTCTGCACCAACAAGAATCAAAAAGTGCATCACACACATTAGAATAATACATTATGTATTTAGTGTGAAATTATTACTATACTATATGCATATAACTTAGGCTAATTACCCAACTGTTCAGTCTGAATCAAGACAATCCAATCTTTGACAACACTAGGATGGCTTAAGTACACAAGCCTAAGTTAAGATTATTTACCACTGATTAACCATGAGACTAAGCCTACCCTTGACCTAAACTACTCAAACTTGACCTGGCAAACGCATACAAGATATTGTAAAATTGTGTACACAGGTTAAAAATACATGGTGAGTAATCTAATAGTGTTAAAATAAGCTGTGCCAAAGGATAAAAGAGTATGAAAAAGGGAGGATAATATTTCTACCCTCAAAACTTCTTCAACATCAACTGACAAGCTAACACTTTGCTGCCTGCTGAGTTATGTGTTTCTCCTTTGACCCTCCTGAATGTACTTTGGTGCAAATGTACACAGATGTGTGTCGACCTAGGTTCCGTCTCAGCAATCATAAAATTATCCTTAGAGCCATATTTCAACAGAGATGCACAGCCTAACCTTAACCTGTGGGCCATTCCCTGACCTGATAGGGCATCCCTGACCTGATAGGTCATAAGACCTGTGACAAACTAACATTGGTGTTTGTTTACCATTAAATAAACCATCACATTTTGTCAGACGTCACTGTTACTGACAAGCAGAGAAATCTTATTTTAGTTCAAAAGAAGGGGGCACTACTTTGCAGTTAACACTGTGTCCACTATGGCTACCACTGGACCAATGCCACAAAACCATATTCCAACTCTAATAAGTATGTGGACGCTATTCTGTGTGGTATGTAATCTTTTACTTTTCATACTGGATAATTAGGCAAACTAGTGTTGTGCTATTAAAACCATATTCAATTTTGAAAGGAAAAAATTCCCACTAGTAATAACCAAGTCTGTGGCCATATTTAAGTACAAAACCATTTAAGTGTGATAAGAACTACTGTATATTCCATCCAGTTGCTGAAGAAAATAGGACAGATTCTACGCTTCTATTTTTAAAGGTAGCTGGTTTAGAAAAACTGCATTAGGATCCTGAGACTAGACCTTTAAGTTTGTGGTGCTGTTGTATTTTAAAGGTAGCTTGTTTAGAAAAATTGCATTAGTATACTGAGACTGAATCTTTAAGTTTGTGGTGCTGTTATATGTATAAGACTGGTTTTCTGAACTTCACCTTAATTGACTGGTGTTCCTTTGCTTGTGAGATAATAATCAACTTGGTGTGTGGTCAAACCTGTAAAATGTGTCCAAGGTAAAACCAACAAAAATGATAAACCTAAATTTGCCAAAAGCAATTAGTTTAATGTAAGATGAGTTGCCGAAGGCAAATATTTTTGGTGGCATCTTTACAAAAAGCAAAGTGTTCTCAAGTTTCTGTTTATGATCACAGTGCAGAAACATTAACTGGCATCATTTGCAAGCATACTGAGCCTAGGCTTGCTGTAATTTCAGGTTGCTGACAGGCTTATGATTGCTTATGGACATTAACTCTTGAAATTCAATCACTGCTTTGGCTTTGTAGATCCTGACCCTAGAGGGATAGCAAAACCTTGTGCCAAAATATGGTTGCAGAAAAATGACATTTTTATAATAAAATAAAGTTTATATATACTTACCCAGTAATTACATAGCTATTAGTTTCTTTAACCGGCAGCTCAAAATTTTGAAATCGCAGGTCAGCTAGTTTATGGTTATGGTGACATGCCCCGCCCACTTTCAGGGTGTAAGAGAAGGTACAGCATAGAGAAGAGCTTCAATTTGTTTATGCCCTTATGTCCAAGTGAGGGGAGGCAGGTGAGCTCCGATTATGTAATTACTGGGTAAGTATATATAAAACTTTATTATAAAAATTTCATTTTTATATAAGTAACTTACCCAGTAATTACATAGCCAATTCCCACATTGAATGGAGGTGGGAATGTTGGACATATCTACCCCAAAAATATTATTAATAGTAATCAGTTTGAGAATATAAATTTGCTACCACTGAATTAATGTTGTTGAACCTTTCCTGATAACAGAGCTGCTACAGTAAGAGACTGCTTCTGGTTGGCGCTCATCTTTTTCAGTAGAGGCGAGGTGGTAAAGCCTTGGGGGCCTACTACTACAGTGGGTACTTTGTAGCGATGGACTAAATTCTGATGGCTAGCAAAGTACAAGATGCCCCTGCCCAGGGCGCAGTACCACACGAAATAACCAGAGTAAATAATCAGCATAACCACCAAAAATCAAATTAAAAACACCAATACCCAACCATAAAACCAAAAGAATGGAGGGTAAGCCAAGTACATAGTACTCCCAAGCTCCCCAAAACTCAACACCCTAGGCAAGGTGAAGAGACTGAAGAAAGGACATTGCTCTCTATGTTTCCTTCCCCAACACCACTCCAGCTGCGTAAAACGGACCCGAGGTACTGCATTAATTGTAAGTTGTCTCGATATCCCTTAAATAATGCGATGCAAACACCGACTTGCACTTCCAAAACGTCGCTTGTACAACCGACGTAAGGGATAGATTGCGCTTAAACACCAAAAACGGACCCAAGGTACTGCATTAATTGTAAGTCGTCTCAATATCCCTTGAATAATGCGATGCAAACACCGACTTGCACTTCCAAAACGTCGCTTGTACAACTGATGTAAGGGATAGATTGCGCTTAAACACAAAAGACTTAGCAACTGCTCTTATCTCGTGGGTTTTATCTTTAAAGATGAGAGAGAGTCTTCGTTCACCATGGAGTGCGCTTCAGAAATCAGATTCCTCAGAAAAATGCCAGGGCATTCTTAGACAGGGGTCTAGAGGAATATTCACAGAACACCAAAGGTTTCTCCAAGTACCAAAAATGTCCTTCGTTCTGTGAAGATAAAACTTAAGGGCCCTTACTGGACAGAGTTCTTTCTTCTTCAGACAGACCCACTATCTCGGACAAGTTCTTGATCATAAAAGAACAAGGCCATGGATTCGATGGCGATTCGTTCTTAGCCAGAAAGTCTAGGGAAAAGGAGCAACTGCCCTTCCCTGAGAAAATCCTATATTTCTGCCTAAAGCATGGATTTCACTGGACCTCTTAGCGGTGGCCAAGGCAACCAGAAAAATTTTGACAAATTATTTAGTCATAGAGAATAGGATATTTACTGATGAATGTGGGGAACTGAAATGTCTCAAGTCCAGGGATATGTAGCCTAAGTCCATCGACATGTATTTATTTTTGGATACCTGCACCTTATAAAATGTATCATATGCTTTGTATGAGCTATTTGTTATTATAATCTCATTCCCTGTGCCACATCTTGTAAATAATCTCTTATATTACAGTTTGATAAATTCTACATTAATTTAATAAACAGCTCATAAAAGTGGAGGACAGACAATAGATAACTGCAAATGAACCCATGAATCATTTGTTCTTCAGTTAATTGACAGTTTTCTTGAATAAATTGTTTTTCCATGTCATAGCCTAGAACTAACTGATTTTGAATAAATAGCCTAGGTCAGCTCATACTTAAATGTAGTACAGTTTTCACATCCTTTTAGGATAGGACCAGTTCCTTGCACAATAAATAATCTGGGAGTCACATATTCAAATGTTAGTTATCCAGCTTATCTTTATTGTAGGTTGGTTATAATAATTAAAAGAATGCTACTGCACGCTTTAACAAATTGGTCTAGCCTACAAAGGCATACGCCTAGCCTAAGTAATATATACTTATTTGTTTCCTATAATATCAGAAAAACTAAAGACCTAAATGTAAAGGAGGAGGCCACATGAAGACATCAACTATAATTCCTTGACTGAGGAACATAAAAAGGGATGTACAAAATAGAGTACAGGTAAGATGGTAAAACTTGAAACTACCACCGAGGACTGGTTCCTGCCATTCAACGACAGGAATATTTACAGCCTCTTGTCCATGTTTTTGTTTATGGCATTTACTGCCATTGTTTTATGTTTTACATTCATTCCCAAGGAGCTAGTACTAAACACGGTGCCCATTTTACATGTATACTGGAAGCTGTTGAATTAGAAGGGTGCATAGGCCACAGCAGTAGTTTCAAGTTTTACCAGGGCTGGTTCTGAACACGGCATCCTAAGGAACTTTCACCACGTCTAGTACGAGGCCCTTGGGGATGCACATATAAGCATAAACCAAAGACAGAAAATCTCTCATTGTCTCGCCTCTGCTGCATTATAGGCTATACACCCATTTCTCTACTGTTTGGTCAAATAATTTTTTTTAATACACGATATCTTTGTGTAGCAGTCTCCGTTACATTTACCAAACTAAATATGGCCTAAGATAAACAGAGGCTGACATACCTTCGCCTATTTAGGGGGTTTAGGGGTGCCCTATCATTCTGCATTCCGCCCAGGGTTTGGGCCTATTGGCCATGGCCAAGCCTTAGTTACTACTAAATGTAGAAATAAAGTGCTAACGCAATTCACTATGATGACCTGGTGTTTCATTTGTTCATACGAAGACATCCTACGAAAAAGGCATCCGCGATTATGGCAGGTCTGTCCTAAGACAAACTGTTGTTGAGGCAAAGCACCACACACTTACCTACTAAGTTTATGCAGATCAACTGCATATAACAGCGAAAATATCTTCAGTAGTATACACTCAGGGAGATCTAATAAGCCGACATTGGACATCGTACTACACAAACACACATATTTCCCATAAAAGCCGTTATTTTCTTTCAACTGTGCCGAAAACGTTCAGGGAACAATTGTCACAGACGACCGCCTTGGCTGAGTTGGTCCACTCGGGTCTGGGGCGATATTTTGTAAACATTGGCGAGCTAGGAATGGGGTACGGGCGTATCTACAATTATTAACAATTGCACAAACTAACGTAATTTTGTTTGTTTATATATATATATGTAATATATATATATATATATATATATATATATATATATATATATATATATATATATATATATATATATATACTGGATTTCTGAAGGTTTTGCTGTTGCTATCGACAGACGTATCCACAATTCGCTGTTGAGTTAATTAACAATTACACAGTACACACATTAACACTATTTTGTATATATATATATATATATATATATATATATATATATATATATATATATATATATATATATATATATATACAAAGACTTTTTGAATTTTAAAGGTTTTGCTGTTGTTACTGAGAAGTCATACACAATCAAAAAATTAAAAGTTATAGTTCCACCACAGAAATCATTATGACTCATCACGAGAGACCTTTGATTGTTCACTATATCCTTTGACAATAATCATACAAATAAGAGAAAACTGAAGTTAATAATTTTAAAAAGCGAAATTCAGAAATAAGATAAAAGGGTACGACATAAATGAACACGCATTCAAGGAAAATAGCCCGAAACCAGAGCGGACAGGAGTGGTAATTTCACCAGCCTAAACACCATCCGTAAACAGATAACAGATTATATTGCAAAATCAATAGTTTCATTAACAAAACATGGGAAACGCTCTCTCTCGTGCGCGCGCGCAAGGGCGCGCCTTCCAAATAAATTTGAAAGCGTCTAACCGCGCAAAATGAAAAAGATATCCATATTACGTGTTAAAGGAAAATACACACACACACACACACACACACACACACACACACACACACACACACACACACACACATATATATATATATATATATATATATATATATATATATATATATAGAGAGAGAGAGAGAGAGAGAGAGAGAGAGAGAGAGAGAGAGAGAGAGAGAGAGAGGGTTGATGGAAAACAGACCCGGGCTAACATTTAAATTTCGCCATTGTGTGCAGGTAATAAACATTGTCTCCAGGATATTTCTTCGGGTATAGTCATTAACTTGGATTACGGTGTCGGCCTTAACCCAGTTAATAAGGTGACCATATTTAAGTCAAGGGATGGCCAGAAAGTTATTTGTGTACCCTTTTAAGACTGCAGTATTTTAATGCTGTTTTTGTTCTTATAAAAATACCTTTAGATGTTCGCCCAAATAAACTCCAGTGCATTCTGAATATGGGATACCGTATATTATTTTATTATCGGCTGTAGAGCTATTTTAATAAACATATTTTAATTTTCCAATTATATTTTAAAAAATAATCCTTATTTCTAGTTTCTTAACAATGGATGGACATCTAAATTATGTTCATGGAAAGTAAGCAAGGTATGTTTTTTTACTGACTTTTTTATCGTGATTGGCTGTTTTCTAGAAATTTTAAAGTTGCCCTAAAATTCTTAAAGATGTTTTAATTTTCCCTCTTTGATTTACTCACATACACACACACACACACACACACACACACACATATATATATATATATATATATATATATATATATATATATATATATATATATATATATATATATATATATAATGTGTGTGCGTGTGAGAATGTGTGTTTGTGTGTAAATCGAAGGAGGAAAAATGAAAACTTTTAACGATTTTAAGGCCACTATAACGTTTTGGAAAACGGCCAGCCACAGTAAAAGGAGTCAGTAAAGAACCTACTTCGCTTACCTCTCATAAATATTGTTAATCCAGTATTGAGAAAACTAAATAACTAAACATAAGGGTTATTTTTAGATGTAATTGCACACTGAAAAATTCGTTAACTAGAAATAGCACTACGAACGATAAAAATACACAGTATCCCATGTTCAAAATGTAATTAATTTTATATGGGCCAAACATTTTTTTTGTCATATTTATAATAAAAAAAAGTATAAAAACCTTATTTGCCGTTTTATTTGAATCAGACTTATCTGAGATCATTTAAAATTAAAAACGTTTTATTTGAATCAGACTTATCTGAGATCATAAAAAAACAAGTAAAAAATGCGCCAAAGTTTCTTTGGCGCAATCGAGTTTTCTGTGGTCTCGGTATAATGCTATGTGAGCCGCGGTTCATAAAACTTTAACCACGGCCCGGTGGTGTCCTATCCTATATCGTTGCCAGAAGCACGGTTATGGCTAACTTAACCTTAGATAAAATAAAAACTAATGAGGCTAGATG
The DNA here is from genome assembly GCF_040412425.1 of Macrobrachium rosenbergii. Classification (NCBI taxonomy): domain Eukaryota; kingdom Metazoa; phylum Arthropoda; class Malacostraca; order Decapoda; family Palaemonidae; genus Macrobrachium; species Macrobrachium rosenbergii. The sequence continues at coordinate 64,102,000 of NC_089743.1, forward strand.
GCTGCAATTTGGTATGTTTGATGATTGGAGGGTGGATGATCAACAAACCAATTTGCGGCCCTCTAGCCTCTGTAGTTTTTAAGATCTGAGGGCGGACAGAAAAAGTGCAGGCAAAAAAAAGTGCCGATAGAAAAAAGTGCGGACGGACAGACAAAGCTGGCACAATAATTTTCTTTTACAGAAAACTAAAAAACTGACCTCTTAGGAAGCTATGATCTGTATTAATACTATGTATCTGTCCTTTTTATTTTACGAGCTGCCGAGGAGCAAGAGCCCGTGCCAGCACAAGGCTGGCTTAATCTAAATAAATTGACATCCCTTTTTATTTCATTGTGAGTCTGACGATATCAAAAAAGACGAAAGTGCTTCAATCCGACGGATTTAGGAGGAGAATCTGACCCAGGGATTTCCTTGGTCAGTAAGTTGTTGCTACTTCTTCTTCGTCCCCTAAATCCTTCCCCTATCAAGAGAAACCTTTTCCCTTTGGGAATATTCAAATCTGCTCTTAGACTGACCTTGCAAATCAGGTTTAACCGTCCGACTCGCGTTTTCATTGTGTTTACGCTTGTTGCTGGGCAGTTTAGCAAAGATCGCTCATAATAAATGTCGTTTCCTTTTATGTAGCTACGTGAATTTCAGTATTTGAAATCACTAAAAGTACTGTGGACTCTGTCAGTTTCAATTAGAGGTGCCTTTTATTTCTAATACTGCATGTTATTCATTTGGATGGCGTTTCTCTACAAACGCTTTTGTTATGTTATCTTTTTTACATTTCTCTTATTAATCTTCGTTTTCTATGTTTAGTACAACCAATTGATTTTTAAAACCCTTATAAAATGATTCTTTGCTTCACCAATGCTTCTTTGCTTCACGTAAATCCTATATTTTCCATAATTATAATTAAATCTTTTAAGCAAATGATTTTTCTTTCTAAACAGAGTTAATATACATATACACTATATATATATATATATATATATATATATATATATATATATATATATATATATATATATATATTCTTTGAGAATTGCTGTAGTGGCATCAATGAGTTTCTTGCAGGAATCTTCAAAACGGCGGAGTCTTTTTCGATCATCAAGTATAAGTTTCTGGTGGAAAATACGCAAACTTCTTTCTCCCATTTATTATTTTTGTCACAACAGCTGTTTCATCACTCTGTGGCATTGTCAAGCGACTACTGAATTAAATTCTGTTGCTGTTGTTCTTTAAGATTATGCCAGCCTGGCACGGGTTCTTGCACGGAATTACAACCTATTTATATCATCGTGTGGAGAGAAAGTTTGTCAATGACCTTTAGACCTGAGTACTGATTGGTCAAGGGATTACAAGCTTAACTAAAATCAAAGCTTTGGCTACAAAGAGCATGTATGACAAGAAAATGCATTATAAACAATTTAGTATTTCCTTAGATTTGTATTTATAATCCAACATGTTACAAGTCTGTTTGCAAGTGCAAAAGTAAAATGCAAAAATAAATAAAAATTCTGATACTGCATGCAAAAGATACATTTATAATCATGCATGTTTTGATGATGGTACAGATATAAAAATGTCTGCGTATACATGGCTGTGTATACAGTAATATTAAATCTGAGTGCATATGTACGTGCAAATCCATCTTCCTGGGCGCTCTCGTGTCACCAGACAGGCGCGGTGTGTCCGGGTGTTGGGGGGTACGCTCTCTTGCCCCTGTTTGCTTGCATATTCCTCCTGCTGCTGGAGGGGAGTATATGATCCAACTCTCTTTGGATATTTAGGGTCGGCTTCTGGATGGCGATGCTTACCGCTTCGAATATTAAGAGGCGGCCATAATTGGCCTCTCTGTGTATGACCTGGGTGCCTTCGATCACCTCTTGTAGGATGGCTTCCTATCGTGGGCATCTATATAATGATGATGAATGGATGGCCCTTGATGATGAGCCAGCATACGTCTCCGAAGGGTCGTTGTAGTGTGCCCGATGTAGTTTTGGCCGTGAGATTTACACATCTCCTCTGGACAAGTGAATTTGTAAACTGCTTTCGTGTACAACTCCTTCGGTCCTCCCGGAGCGGTGCTGTTCTTCATTATTAGGCCGGCTACCAAGTTTGGTGTACTGTAGACTCTGAGGCTTATTTTTTGGTACAGGGCTTTTGGGGTTACACCTCTTCTTATAGTGCGCGGCATTCTTCCTTGTATGCAGACCCATAATGTAGGCGATGGTAAATAATCAAACTCTCCTCCTTTTTCGTCGTCGTGTTGGGTTAATAAATTCGTCAATTTTCTATTTTTTTTTTTTTTGTTTCAATAATTTGGTCTGCATTCCCGTTATTTGTAAGCAACTGACAAATTCGGTCAAGTTCGGTATGTGTGTCTCTCCATGATGTGCAGTGTGTGAAGGTTCTATCTACATAGGCGCTTGCTGCGGACTTGAATATGCGTCCGGGGAGCAAATTCCTGAGATGTAAGCTAGTGTTGCACCAGCTCCGGTTTTTTTGCCATGCCCCTAGGTTAGGTTAAGTTAGGTTAGATAAGATTAGGTTAGAGTGGTAGTTTTGAGGTAATTTGGGTGTGGGTAACATAATGAGATTATTTTCAAGAAAATTCTATGGTTAGTTTTTAAGATATGGCGTCCCCCTTTTTTCAGGGAAAGGTCTCAGTACTCGGTTATGTCTCGGGAAAATGCGTCCGGGCATTCTCCCCGTGCGTTCAAGCAACAGCCAGTATTCGTTGCTTTTTATATATATATATATATATATATATATATATATATATATATATATATATATATATATATATATATATATATATATATATATAGATAGCTCTTCAGACTTTTCAGCTTCCTTGCAGTTGCGATGAATAAATGAATTACTACATGGCTTCAATAGTGCGTAGGACTACTTTCGAGAAGTCGTATATCGGACCGTTGTCCCTTTTTTCTCATTGATGAAATACCTGTAAACGTTGTATGCCATTTTGAATGTCGGGTTGGATCAAACGGTGACCTTTTAAAGATGTTAGCCTAAAGAATACGTAATCTTCAATCTTTTTTTTTTTTTGTGTGTGTGTGTGTGTTTGGCTTAAGCAGCTTAACCGTCTCAAAAATGACTTGTCTCAAGTTGATAGGAAAATTTGCAGCATTCGTCGAAACTTGTGGCATATTTCCAGGTTTATGACTTCCATTTCAACGGAAATTAATAATGATAATGATTTATAATAAAAAAAATATCTTTTAGCAAGAGAATATATACGACAGGAACTACCAATTTCTTGATTTAACTGGTAAAAATTATGAATCTGATACTTGTTAATTTGGCAGAAGCGCACTGAGCTGAAACCTTGAGTTTATGGTCATCACGTTTTAACTGACGTGGCATTTACTCATGCACACACACACACACACACACACACATAAACACACACACACATACACAGACACTCATATATATATATATATATATATATATATATATATATATATATATATATATATATATATATATATATATATATATGTATATATATATATGATATATACTTAAAGAGTATATAAAAGGATAATTAAATATATATATATATATATATATAAATAGTAATATATATATTTATATATATATATATATATATATATATATATATATATATATATATATATATATATATATATATATATATATATATATATATATATATATATATTTATATATATATAATATATGTATATATACATATATATATAATATATACATACATACATACAAACATGTATATACATACATATATAATTTATATAAATACATATATGTCCATATGTGTGCGTATGCTTGATAAGGGTAATAAAGGATCTAATATAACCGGCAATTGCACACACGAATTAAAAAAAAAAAGAACACAAGAGACGAGTATTGTATTTTTCATAAATAAAAGAAAAGGAGAACAGAAGATCGTTATATTTTGGGTAATATCGGTAATGAATAAGTACAATGCTCTCTATGTTTTCCCTTTGTTATATTTATATGGACTTTTTCCTCTAATAGATTTTCACTTCCTCAGATTCCTCTTCCTTATCTTCTTTCAGTTTCTTTCCTTCTTCCTGATTCTCCTTTCTTTTCCCTCCGTTGTTCTTTTTTATATTTCTCCTCAGTTCTTTCTTCATTATCTCGTCCTTATCAAATTTCTTCTCTTAAACTTCTCTTCACTGTACTTTTCTTCCTTTCTCTTTCCTCTCCTTCTCCCCGCGTACTTCCTCCTATCGTTGCCTTCTCCCTTTCATTCCTCTTCTTTTCCTTTTCCCTCCTTCCGCTCCAACCACTTCCTGTTCTTCCTCCTTCCTTCTCCCTCACACGGTCTATGGACCATGCTCCCTCCTTTCTTGTCTGGCCTTTTCATAGCTCCTAATCCCATTATATCTCTCTACTTCTCTTTTCCTCTTCCTTGTCTCTTCCCATCTCTCTTTCTTCCCTTTTTGACATTTTGCCTCATCTCCTATCGTTGTGTTTTCCTGAGTCAGCCTCATTAATGTCATCTGATTCCTGAGTAGCTTCTTATGTAACTTTACAGCTCACACTTAGACCTAGTGCCGTCAGTGCACCTCATGCGGTGTACTGTAGGCATTGCTTAGGGTGCGTTCACACCAAATGCGTTGCGTCGAGTCGAGTCACGTCAATTCATTTGATGCAAATCATTTTGACTAAACCCTGTTCACCCCAAATGCGTCAACTTAAGTCAGTTCTGTACTCATTTGCATCTTATTTCTGCGACAGTGGCACAGTAGCTCTTTATGAGAATGGATGCATATTCTCTTGGTGAAATTAATGCTTTGGTGTGGCTTTGGCGTCGCAAACGTAAAAAAAAGTAAGCCTAGAATCTGGGTGCATCATTTGAACACCAATTTGGCAGTTTCAACCATTTATTCCCTGACCTTGTAAATCATCCAGAAAAATTCTGCAACTTTTCTAGGATGACAAATGAAAATTTCAAGAAGCTGGTCGAGCTAAGAGGACATTCCATTAAGAAAAGCAAAGCAATACTAGATACAGGCGGCCAATTGGAACTGAGGAAAAAATGGCCATTTTTCTAAGGTAAGTTTTATTTTTATTGAATTGTACAAGATAACTGAAAGATACAATTCTAAATGAATTAGCCAAGACATCAAGAGAAATAATAGAAATAATGTATATATATTATATAATTATATATATATATATATATATATATATATATATATATATATATATATATATATATATATATATATATATATATATATATATATATATATATATATATATATATATATATATATATATATATATATATATATATATATATATATATATATATATATATATATATATATATATATATATATATATATATATATATATATATATATATATATATATATATATATATATATATACTTGTTTCATGTTGAAATACACTAGGTGTACGAGAGAGAGAGAGAGAGAGAGAGAGAGAGAGAGAGAGAGAGAGAGAGAGAGAGAGAGAGAGATCAACGAAGTTATTTTTCCAAGGTTAAAAGAAAACATTGAAATTTCGAGTATTTCATTACCAGGTAATTTTGGGAAGAGCTCCACATTTATTTTTGAGGTTTAAACCGTGTAAAAAAACTTTAATATCAGATTTTTAGACTACATGAAAAGTGGAAAACCTACCTAACATAACAGATTACATGATTATCATAAATGATAGGCTTATGGAAAGAAAAGGGATATTGATAATTTAGGCTATTTTGAGTGGCTAATTTAGGTTAGCCTATAGTCCATAGTAATATACAATCAAAATGTATTGCTCAAATCATAATAAATGGTTTAAAGTGAATAAAATTTTTGACTTTTACCTGTGCATGTCATTGCAGCAATAACTTTACATAAAGTGGCAATGAAGTCACGATCATGATGTTTGGGGTCACTTTTTAGCATCACAAACAGCAGGCCGCTCCCGAACCAAAAGTTTATCAGTAGTTCGACCAGCATAGTTCCTGATCGGCACGTGAGACTCACTGTGACTGGCGTCAAAAATAGTTCCAGCTCTGTTTGTGACCTGACACGACGCGACGTGACGTCACTCGATGTATTCGGTGTGAACGGTTTCTTTCAAAGGCCCATAGAAAGCAGCGTTAAACTGTGATGGCGATACACGGTGAGTCATGAACTAGCGTGACTCGACGCGACGCGACGCATTTGGTGTGAACGCACCCATAATGTTCGTTGCAGCGTGCCTTCGGCCACTGACTGCTTCAACTTCTTTCGTTTCCTTTACTGTACCTCCTTTCATATTCTCTTTCTTCCATCTTACTTTCCACCCTTTCCTAACAATTGTTTCATTGTGCAACTGCGAGGTTTTCCTCCTGTTTACACCTGTCAGACCTTTTAACTGTCAATCTCTGTTTCAGCGCTGAATGACCTCATAGATCCCAGTGCTTGGCCTTTGGCCTAAGTTCTATATTCAGTTCAGTTCAGTTCAATTCAATTCACACTTAGACCGATAAAAAATTATGTACAGTACAGTAATTCGATTGATTCCGCTGCATTATAATGTTGTGTAAAATGTTTTTATATATATAAAATGCCTTTATTTATTTGTATGGGATTTGTATATAGTATGATACTTCTGATTTAGCCATTGCCTGTTCATAGAACCTGAACCTTAGAGGGTTGAGGTCTAGATAGACCGATGATTTTTAACAGAGACTATTGGTACTTTTTGAATAGCCGTAACAGAAGATATAGTAATTCACATCCTGGCTCGGATACATTAACATTAGAAGGCAGGGACCATTATAATACTCAATAACTAGAAAATAACTAGAAAAAACACCACTGGAATATTTTCACACCTAATAGGCCGAATTACCCGGACACAATTTTTTTGGTTAATCCTAAAATGGATGGGAAAGGAGACCGAAATTATATGTAAAAAAATTTCACCAAGAAGAAAGGGTATATCTGAGTTCATTCGTAAAATTAACTACCTTTTGAGGAAATTGCTTGCGTACGCTTTCGTACAGTTTAGCTCAAAAACACGCCAATCATCTCGCTTTATTGCAAAACTGTTAGGTAATCTGACGCATTTAACTGCTGCAGTTGTTTATTTAACCTGAGAATTTCTTTATATTTTAAGCAATTGTAAACGTTATCATTCTGTCACGCTTGTCGCTCAAAACTCATGGCAGCAAAATAAAATGAGTAACCACTCCAATTACGAAACAAAATTACCTCTCTCTCTCTCTCTCTCCAGGAGTATCATGGAAAGAGATGCAAAACTACACAGGATCTTCCGGGGTACAATTGATCTTTTTCACTTGCTTTCTTGACTTGATAGAATTATTTGGAATACAACCCCAGTATTAAACTGTCATTCAGTAACAAGTTCGCAGTGAAATTGTACCCTCAACACACTCAGCGAGGCATCCACTATTATGTGTTTATTAATGTATATAGAGATTTCACACATGCACACGCACATGCAGACAGACAGACACACATACACATATACATACATAGACACATATGTACATATACATACACATATATACACACACACACACACACACACACACACACACACACACACACACATATATATATATATATATATATATATATATATATATATATATATATATATATATATATATATATATATATAAGGCTACTTCCAATGCATTGCATTTATGCCGTTGAGGGTCAATAATTTTAGAGTTGCTGTCTGCATACTTGTGCTGTGTAGTTTGGTGTTCTGCCACAAGGGCGGCGCAGAGCCTTGCGGCCATCTTGGAAAACCCTGAAACCGCTAAAATTAAATAGAAACTTAGTGTCCAGCAATTTTTTTTTTATGCTGGTACGTTGTGTAGCTTATTTTTCTTATAGAGAAAACAGAGTAACATTTCATTTCACAGGTAGGCAAGGCATAGTGAAATTTATTTACCCATAATCTTGTGCTAGTTAGACAAATGTCCTTGTTAGCAATGGATATACGCTTTCTATGTTAACATGTCATATATTTTCAGCATATTATTGTGGCGCGTAAGTGCAATGGCGACTTCAGTTTTGAAATCGCACCATCATTAATCTTATACATGTCACATAATTTAAAGGAAAAACGATATCGTTAGTTATTAAAGATGTTACCGAGACTATTCCATTACTGTATTCAAAGTGAAAAATAGTTGTATTTTTATGTCACAAATCCATTTACGAAACAAAATTACCCTCTCTCTTTCTCTTTCTCTCTGCAGAAGTGTTATGGAAAGGGATGCAAAACTACACAGGGTCGTCCGAGTTACTTGCTTTCTTGTCTTTATAGAATTCTTCGAAATAATTAACCCCGGTATGACATTGCCATTGAGTAACAAGTTCGCAGTGAAATTATACCCTGAAATTATATCCTCTACACACTCAACGAAGCATCCACTATTATGTGTGTTTATTAATGCATATAGAGATTCATACATGAACACGCACATACAGACAGACACATACACTTATCTATATATATGTGTGTTTGTGCGTGCGCGCATGTATGCTTATGTTTGTGAACGTGTTCATATAAACTGTAACCTTGCAAAATAATGCTGCGACCCAAGCGGCGGGCTTATGCACCAGTCATCTGACTCTTAATCCAGTCGGTGGGAAATTCAGAGGAAACCTCAGATGTTCGTCCGTTCGTAACAAATGCAAAAGCACCGGAAGACAGTCTTTTCGATATCAAAGATTAAGAACGTGGAGTCATGCAAACAGGTTTCATTTTGAGAGTTGCCATATATCCGCATCGTATAATCTCTGTTGCCATGTGTCTTATAAACCCTTTTGTTGCCTTCACACTCAGAAGGGGTACCGAGTGAACTCTGAAAACTTTTTTATTTTTTATTCTTTTCATAAACCAATAAGAACAGAATGGTGGTGTGAGTTCAACACGAAATTCTATTTCCTATGCTGAAAATTATTTTGATTTGTCAGGGTTATTGTAAGCTATCTCTCTCCTCTTTTATATATATATATATATATATATATATATATATATATATATATATATATATATAGGTTTTTGTATGTACATATATACATTTACATGTATATATATGTGTGTATGTGTATATAGGTATATGTGTATATTTATATATATATATATATATATATATATATATATATATATATATATATATATATATATGTGTGGTGAGTGCATTGTAGAACTTTGTAGACTAGCGGTCAGAGCGCTTGTCTCTAACTAGAGGGCAGAAGTTCAGATCTCCGTCGATGACGAAGCTATATAACCTATAACTACCTAGGCAGTGAATCATGAACCTGGTAATTACTAGGCTGTAGTGGGATGCCATTGGGGGAAGAAGAGTATTGGTCTGGCAACCTCAAAATAAAATATATGCTGGGAATCGGAACTTAGAAAAAATAAACTTCAAAAGGAGCGCTGTTCTAGCAACATCAAACTACAATAATTGCTGAGCATAGGAATCGGAAAAAGTTAACTTAAAAAAAAGCATTGGTCTAACAATCTCAAACTATAATGCTTGTTGAGAATCGGACTCTGCAAAAATAACCTTGAAAAAGTACATTGGTCTAGCAATCTCAAACTGTAGTGCGTACTGAGAATCGGAATCTGAAAAAAAAACTTAGAAGAGCATTGGTCTAACAGTCTCAAACTCTAATACTTGCTGAGAATCGCAATCTGAAAAATATAAACTTGAAAAAGAGCATTGGTCTAACAGTCTCAACTGCAATAATTGCTGAGAATCGGAATCTTAAGAATGATCTTGAAAAAGAGTATTGGTCTAGCAATCTCTAATTATAACACTTGCTGAGAATCAGAATCTGAAAAAAATAACCTTGAAAAAGAGCATTGGTCTAACAATCTCATACTGTAATACTGGCTGAGAATCGGAATCTGAATAATATAACTTGAAAAAGAGTGTTAGTCTAGCAATCTCAAACTACAATAATTGCTGAGAAACGGAATTTGAAAAGCTTGAACTTGATAATTCACGTCCGTTACACCACTCGTTTCCTTATCACCAAAGAGTACTTGGCATGTAGATATATGCAGATAAACTCTTTTAAATGACCATGCAAATACAAACGGAAAAATAATCATGCTGTGAGAACGAACGTGCCTTTCGGTAGCAGGAGCGATTCTCTGGTGGTACTATCTAAACTTCCCAATCGTTTACTCAAGACAAGTCCCGCTAGTTCTCTTTTGAGTTTCACGTGGCGTGACGAACTACTCAGGATATCGCCCAGAAGTTCCAGCTCGCCGTTCTCCAACAAGCTCTGGCAAGAGAGAGAAGCCGTCTGCTTCAACCTTGGACTGCTTTATCGGTGTCAGTTTGGACTGCGCCGTGCTCCAGGAGGTTATCACTACGGAGAGGCTGTCTGTCTGTTCCATGTATGGACATTGTTAAAGGTCTTCTTTCCGCTTGTGTATCGTAGATCGAGTGTGTTCTTGATTTTTTTTTGATAAGTTCTGGTAAAGCGGTTCCAGACAAGTGGTTGGTTAATTCATGCACATACAACGGTGAAGACTTGATGTTTGAATTTGTGAGACATGCAGTGAATTTTGCTACGATTTATTAAGATATTTTACAGTACCTTCCTGGATGCTTGTTTTCGTCGAACTAATACAGTAGAACTTGGGATTTCTCGATCAAATCTCGTGGTTATCAAATATGAAAACGTTAGAGAATGTTTGTTTTTTTTCTGATGTTCCATAATTTTTTTCTAAGCCTGAACTTTTTCTGGTGAAGAGGATTAGGTAATTTTACATGCATTTCTGAATACCCATTGTATATATTGCGTCATAGTACCATTACAAAGGTTTGTGAAATGTTTTCAAAAGATTTCAAAGCCTTTTATCTGAAAGAATTAGTTATCTACTATTGAAGGATCTTGCTTCGCAAATCTGGTATTTTAGATACTTAAGTCATGCGAATTTGAAATGATGTCTGCATATAATTCATGAAGTGCCAACTGTCACCAAGACAGTTCTGACTACTGGGAAGACGTTTAGCATCGTATCTTAGGTGGATTATATTTTATTTATTTATTTACTAATTTAGATCTATTTATTAATTTATTTAAGTTGCAAGTTATTACATTCTACTCACTGAAAATGAAACCAGCCTGCTCCATCATGCTGTACATGAAAAAATTACTCTTCAGTTCACAGTCAGTCTACCAATATTTATAATGTTTTTATCATAACAGGGCAAAATATTCTAAACTGGCTATTAGACTCCTTGATAAAATGAGAATTCTAACAGTAAAATTATTAATGATACTAAACAAATTCTACAGTTTGTGTTGTTTAGTTATAGCTTCCGCATTTTTAGTTTTCTGTAAAAGAAAACTCTTGAGATGGCTTTGTCTGTCCGTCCTCACTTTTCCGCCCTCAGATCTTAAAAACTACTGAGGCTAGAGGCTGCAAATTGGTATGTTGTTCATCCACCCTTCAATCATCGAACATACCAAATTGCAGCCCTCTAGCCTCAGTAATTTTGATTTTATTTAAGGTTAAATTTAGCCATAATCGTACTTCTGGCACCGCTATAGGTACTAACAGGCAGCACAGGCCACTACCGGACCGTGGCTGAGTTTCATGGGCCGTGGCTGAAAGTTTCATACAGCATTATACGCTGTACATAAAACTCGATTGTGCCAAAGAAACTTCGGCGCATTTTTTACTTGTTTTCAGTGTTGACGAAAAACTAGCCTATAATTTTGAGTTCAAAAATATGTCGATTTCATTTTGTCTTAAAGAAAGAAAAACTCGATGGTGCTATGATACTATGGCAGTGAGATAATATATATATATATATATATATATATATATATATATATATATATATATATATATATATATATATATATATATATATATATATATATATATATATATATATATATATATATATATATATATGTGTGTGTGTGTGTGTGTGTGTGTGTGTGTGCGTGAACGCACATTATCTTTAGTCCGTGTGAACTTGAAACTGGGAAAGTTCTTAATTCCAGGTTATACAATTATCTTCTCTAATTGCAATTACTTCAGAGGTATTTGTACCGTAGATATTTCACTGGCAATCATAGCCAGACTTTCAGCTGGCTTACAATGTTCTTCAGTTGCACAATTTTGGGAACAGTTATTTAACGCACATGTGGAGCGCGAGAACAAAGATGAGCAAATTGCTTTTTTTTTCTACTCGATGCGTCCGGCTGCGATATAACTGTAAAAAAAAAACCAGGTAAATGAACAAACCGTAAACACAAATTTTAAATAAACTAATTAAATGGTTTGATAGATTGATAGATAGTTTATTGCTTGGTCAACATCAGGCAGTTTTGAGTGCCAAAATACTTTAGAAATTTAAACTATTTTCAAGTTTCTTAAACAATTGACGTGATAACTGACTTTAGTGAGCTCAGAAAAAAAAAAAAAAAAGATTTTGACTTACCAAACGCGCATGCCTCAATTTCCTAATTCTGTTGTGGGAGCGGTGTACTGGAATTACATTCTTCATGCAGCGAGAGTTATGATATTACACTTCCCGCATTCAATAGCAGGAAAGTACCAGTATGAATCTCATTTGATGATACGTAACCGATATTCTGGGAGAATATAGGTCTAGTTTCCCGGCAATTCATCTAAGAATCATGCAGTTTCATGTTAGATTATTTGAAAACGCAGATGTCATGTTCAGTAATGACTACGGGACTTCGCAGTTTAAGACAAATTCTGTTCATAGTGTATTTATTAAGACGAAGGTTTTTTTCCACGAGATTATTTCCTGAGGGTGAAATTACACGAACCATTAGTACCCAGACCTCGAGGAGGTATAGGTCTGTCCATACATGGTAAAGACGTATAGGTCTAAAGGTGGTGTTAAGACGCAGCCTCGAACTGAGTAAGGCTGCACAATTTGCAGTCAGGTGTGAGAGAATAGAAACAGTTGCCTAATTTAGAAAACATGATGTTAGTAAGAGGTGAGGGAGGTGAAGACAAAACAAATGAAATGCAAAGAAAACAGAACAGGGCAGAATCATTTACTAAATTGCCGTCAGTAAATCAAATAAAATCTTAACTACTCAAAGAGTAATAACTAGACTATAATATATTAGTATATATAATATATATATATATATATATATATATATATATATATATATATATATATATATATATATATATATATATATATATAGATAGAGAGAGAGAGAGAGAGAGAGAGAGAGAGAGAGAGAGAGAGAGAGAGAGAGAGAGAGAGATTTCTGGATGAAGTTCCAGTATCCATGGTCTGAACTATATAACTGATAAACAGTAACCATTAATGTCAAAATATTTCTGAGAGCGTATAACATCTGCCGTAATTCATTTTTTTTTTTTATGGAGTGATCAAACTGCAAAAGCTCAAGATTGTGAGTTTCCGCCAGAAGGTAACGGGTATCTTGAGCAGCAAGACTTACTCTGAAAAAAAGAACCTTTCTTTTTATATCTAATTTGGGAAGAGATGAAACAGCAAGTATTCTTGGGTTTATTTTATCTGAATCATTTGGTGCAAAATTATTAGGTTAAATAAATCGCTCAATTTTAGGCCAATATCTCATGACGAACCAAAACTCCTAAGCCAGAAACGATATTGAATTCAGGCATTGACAATTTTAATGATAAAAGCTACTCACGATGTTTTAAAATGAATGAAATACTGTAAAAATATGAAGGTGCTACAGCTTGGTACTAAGTCGTGATTTTAAAATGCTTCTTTTTTCTTCCTGTCTGGTTTTAGGCTCGTTATCCTCATTCCTCTAAACACCTCACAATTTAGCGGAACGCCTACTGATTATCATTCAGCTCCGGAGATGGGAGATTATAGTAGAGTATAATTTTCTCATCACGCGCGAGTCAGAATAACAGTAGTAGTACTAGTCCGGACCTGCCTTTGAAACGGCTACCTATTCTGCCATCGGTTGTGTTTGTTTATAATGTACATACTATAATGCACACGTTCTTTTTTACATTACAACTGAGAAGAAGAGTACAACCTTCCAGTTTCTAAGCAGGTCTTTAGGGATGAGGTTACTTGCCCCAGGCTCCTTTTCGGCTTAGCGTACGTGAGTCGAGTGGCGCACCTAATCTTCTACTTCGCCCGCTTGGTCTGATGTGTGGGTGGCGGGGTCACAACAGCCCAACCACACATACAAACAAAACACACACATTTTAGAACATATACATATATATATATATATATATATATATATATATATATATATATATATACATACATATATATATATGAGTATATAATTCAAAAAAAAGCTCGGTATGAATATTCACCGTGCTGTTTATGTTATGGTTTTGCATTAAAGATAAAAAACGCTTTGCACAAATAATATATTGGAGCAAAGGCCATTGGAACATAGCTTTGAAACAATGTCAAAATTTTAAAAGTTTTCTGTTGCTAATCTTTGAATCATAAATGGCACAGGCATTTCTTACCTGATATATATATATATATATATATATATATATATATATATATATATATATATATATATATATATAAATTGAATTTCAATAAATATATTTCTTATATATATATATATATATATATATATATATATATATATATATATATAATATTGAAATTATGAAGAAATATATTTACGTTCTTGATTTTTGTGCATAATTCTTCCATAATTATATTATGAAGATTTTAGCATTTTTTCGCTTGTTTCTTGAGGAAAGACTTTTGGATACATCAAAGACAGATTCGGCAACCTCTCTTGACCTTGTAAATTTCCTAAGCAAGTTTTTATCCTTTTTAGTGCCGAAGCGTTGGCATGTTAGAACTATACTTTACAAGTGGATGTACCTCTGGAAACACGCCATTTAATAATATATACGAGATGCTTCTGGACAAACATTGGGTACAAAAAAAAAATTATCCGAAAACACAAAAGCTCACTCTGATTTGATATAACAAAATAATAAAAAAGTAGTTATTTTTCAAGGAAAACCCTTGGTCTGGGAAAGATTCTTCACACTACTTTGATTTCTTTAAATCCATCTCTGGACACTCCAGGCTTTTTTAAAGACATAAATCAAATCTTGAATTGTTCCAGGATGTTGTCAAAAAGTTCATAAACTAATTTTTGGATGCTTTTGTCCACTGAGATGTCACCTCTTGTTCATGAGGAAGGTAAAGTAATTTCTTTCTCTAATATCCCGAAGTTTAACTGAACTAAACTGAATATAGAATTTAGTCCAAAGGCCAAGCACTTGGACCTAGGAGGTCATTCAGCGCTGAAACGGAAATTGACAGTAAAAGTTTGAAAGGTGTAACAGGAGGAAACCCTCGCAGTTACACTATGAATCAATTGTTGGGAGACGGTGGAAAGTAAGATGGAAGAAAGAGAATATGAAAGGAGGTACAGTAAAAGGAACGAAAGAGGCTGCAGCTAGGGGCCGAAGGGACGCTGCAAAGAATCTTAAGTAATGCCTACAGTGCACCGCATGAGGTATACTGACGACGCTAGCACCCTACGGGGATCTTGAAGTTTAGACAGTGTGATTTCAACAGCAGTTGTACAAAAAACTTAGACCCATAGTTTTTTATTTCAACAAATAATCTGTTACTGAAAAATACTACTAGCAAAAAAAAAAAAAAAAAAATCAATCAGAGTTCAAATATACAGAAAAACCTTTTGCTTTATCCTTCGTTCTACCCTCAAACTTGTCTGCCTTTTCCTGAATACTGTCAAACAGAGTTTTAGGATTTTCCATATCTCTTTGACTTTCTAGCTGATCTAGACTAGTAATTCCACCTTGCTGTAACAAGTTTTTGAAAACTAATATCATCAAAAACTGAAGTTCTTTTTGTGGAGCCAAAAAAAAAAAAAAATCTGGCGTTATCTCTCAAATCGTATTTTGTACCCCATTAAATGCACTTACGATAACAACGGCGCCATTATGCGACTGAACGACCGCCTTTATCGCGCATCCTGGTTAATCTAAATGCTTTGTAACCACCTTTGATGTACCTTTAGCATCAGTAAATCTGAGGACTTTCACGCACTTCCTCACTCCTATCAATGGAGCCTAAAACGGTACTTTTCTGACAAAAATTCACATAAGATGTTTCATGAAGCTGGATAGCCATACTCCAGTAATGTTCAAGCTAATTTTCGACAGCATTTGAAAACAAGTAAAAATTGTGCCGAAGTTTCTTCGGCGCAGTCGAGTTTTCTGTACAGCGAAAATAGATCTGTCTTTGAAAACAAGGCCCAAAATCTCAGCCAACAGTGGTGGCCTGTTTCTTTGCCAGAAGTACGATTATGGCTAACTTTTTTAAAAGCTGTACAGAGGCCTGCAATTTGGTATGTTTGATGGTTAATGACCAACATAAGAATTTGCAGCCAGCCTCAGTAGGTTTTAAGATCTGAGGGCGGACAGAAAATAAACTGTCTTTCGGTATTTCTGAGTGAAATATATCATTCTGGACCTGACCCTTAATAAACGGTCGCAGTTACTTTCTGTTGTTATGCCAGTTTCAGTAGCTATAATCAATCAATCAATCAATGATTTTCCAGCAATTAGTCGAACCTTGGACTCAGCATGAACCAGTGTTTAGATGATTCACTCCATCAAAACTTCTTGCATTTAGTGGGCGAGTTATTCATTGTCTCTTCGGGTTTTTCAAACTTATGTTTTTGCAACTTATTTTTGCTTATCAAGTTGTACATTTACTTTTCAAGATTAAAATAAGCCTGTATATGGCTCAAAGACTTTAGCACGTGCAATTGCAGGATGTATATTATTTAAATATTAGTGTCTTTTAATTACTTCACTCCATACTGAATGACATTTTGAAATTAGTATACACTGGGCAACAGTGGTACTTGTTGAATTATTGCCATACAGCCAAGAAAAACTGCTATAAAGTTCCAAGTTAAACATTTTTGGTAATGTTTTGTTTACCTGAATCAAATTTATTTTTGCTTTGGCCATTCCATCGCCTATCAACAGCTTTTTTTTAATGGAAAGTGGAACTGTCGAAGGGTTTTATAATTAGCTTAGTGACGACATCAATACCGGGTTGGTGAGCCATTTCCAAAGGGATATTTGGTAAAGATGTAAATGACATTTACACTGTGACAGAAGAATGCAAGTGTACGGTATACACCCCAGTGACCCCAAGTTTTAAACATCATTTGTAGAGCTTACAAGAACTGCGGTTAAACAGCGATAACGTGAGAACAGAACAGATATTTGACGCGTTTTAATATCTGATTCTTTCCCTAATGCTGGATATAGAAATATTCAGAATTGAATAATGCTTTTAAAAATGACCAGCTTGGAAACATGTTACAGTTTCGTTGTTCGGTAACTGAATCGCTCCATCATGCTGGTGGTCAGAAGCGTGCAAGACTTATAGTACTATCTCCCCTACCATCCCGATCCCCTACCTACCCCGCCCCCCAACCCTGGACAGTTAAAAAGGTTTGCAGGAGGAGGGTGGATGTCTCTCCCACCCTCCTGTTCCCCTACCTAACTAGCCCCACCCGGCGCGGAAAAACCGGTTTGCAGGGTTGAGTTGCTGTGTCAAGTCTCCCTAACTGTCACCCGAGGGAGGACAAACAAGATCCACTCTGATGTTATTATAGATAGATAGACTGTTGTCCATAGAATTATAGATCTTTCGACTGGTGCTACAAGGATCTTTTGTTTTCATCAAGCACCCCAAAAGGAGTTTCTCTGATTCTTATTTTGGCTAAAAAATAGTAGAGAGAGAGATCCAGTATCCTAAAAAATAAGGCTTTTTGTAATTATTTTTAAATTTAATGTTTATGATTGGGGCGATTAGTGGATGCACGTTTTAAGTAACGAAGCAAAGGAAATATATACATATTTTCCTTATATCGTTTTACATGCTTGTTAGCAAAGGTTACGACTTTGTTCAATTATTTAATATTACAGTATATATCTAGTATTTGTCACGAAATAATATGATCTGAATTGCCTTTTTATAAGGAGTTACATAGGCACACAATGAGCGCCTAGCGTTCAATGAAAAATCACCCCTGATTATATATATGGATATTTAAATTAATATATAAATATATATGTATATATATATATATATATATATATATATATATATATATTTATATATATATATATATATATATATATATATATATATATATATTTAGATATAAATATATATATATATATATATATTTATATATATACATATATAAATTCATGAATATGAATTTTATTCACCGTGCAAATATTTTCAGGAAAAATCGCGCTACAAATTCTTGAAATAAAGAAAGCAGAAGGAATCTAAAGGCAGATACCTCACGCAGGAGGAGAAAATGGAGAACAATGACCAATAAGACCACAAGGAATTTGATGCTTCGAGAAAATGAAAAGAAAATTGTTTTTGAGTGTTCTTGGGTGTTGCTCCGCATTGCTTTGGTAAGTGGTTCAGTTATCTGAAATGCCCTCTGCAGCCATTCCGTAGAATTATGTTGATTTTTGTCTTGCAGTTCTTCATTATATATATATATATATATATATATATATATATATATATATATATATATATATATATATATATATATATATATATATGTGTGTGTGTGTGTGTGTGTGTGTGTGTGTGTGTTGTTAGAGGGCTGCAATTTGGTATATTTTGTGATTGGAGAGTGGATGATTAACATACCAATTTCCAGCCCTCTAGCCACAGCAGTTTTTTAAGACCTGAGGGCGGACGGACAGATAAAGCCATCTCAATAGTTGTCTTTTACAGAAAGCTCAAACAGTGATACATCTGTTGAAATTTCAGAAAACCGTCTGACTACTGTATCTTCAAGCAACGGATCTCACGCGCAAGGGAGCGGAAATCCATTGTACGATAATCTTTTAATGATGACCCAGAGCGTAAGACCAGCTGAAATGGTGGCCACCTGGCGATGGCAGCAGCGGCATTACTCAGTTGTCACATAAATAGCAGGACAAAATTACTGGCGATCATGCACAGCTGTTACTGAAAGGCGGGAATGCTCGGTGTCGATGGATAACCACAGTTACATAAACAACGGGTGTCAATCAAGTATTATCACTGTTACTATTACCATTATTTACATTTAGCCAGCCTTGTGCTGGCACGAATATGCACTTTTAGCAGCCTGTAACAATATCACTGTTATAAATAATTAATACAAATGTGAACAAATGCACACACATATGTAAGAATGTAATATATATATATATATATATATATATATATATATATATATATATATATATATATATATATATATAATTACACAAAATTACACACACACGTATATACATATGTGTGTGTGTGTGTGTAATTTTGTGTAATTATATATATATATATATATATATATATATATATATATATATATATATATATATATATATATATATATATATATATATATATATATTATTATATATATTACATATGTGCGTGCATATGTTCACATTTGTATTAATTATATATAACAGTGATATTGTTACGGGCTGCTAAAGTGCAAGAGCCCGTGCCAGCACAAGGCTGGCTAAATGTAAGTAATGGTAATAGTAACGGTGATAATACTTGATTGACACCCGTTGTTTATGTAACTGGTTATCCATCGACACCGAGCATTCCCGCCTTTCAGTAACAGCTGTGCATGATCGTCAGTACTTTTGTCCTGCTATTTATGTGACAACTGAGTAAAGCCGCTGCTGCCATCGCCAGGTGGCTATCATTTCATCTGGTCTTACGCTCTGGGTCGTCAGTAAAAGATTATCGTACAATGGATTTCCGCTCCCTTGCGCGTGAGATCCGTTGCTTGAAGATACAGTAGTCAGACGCATTTCTGAAATTTCAACAGATGTATCATTGTTTGAGCTTTCTGTAAAAGACAACTATTGAGATGGCTTTGTCTGTCCGTCCGCCCTCAGGTCTTAAAAACTGCTGTGGCTAGAGGGCTACAAATTGGTATGTTAATCATCCACCCTCCAATCACTAAATAATCCAAATTGCAGCCCTCTAGCCTCAGTAGTTTTTATTTTATTAAAGGTTAAGGTTAACCATAGACCGTGCATCTGGTACTGCTGAGTACAATTACGGAGGCATCGCCGACGCACCTTCGCTTCACCGAATCTGGGGAGCAACCAAGCACTGCCGGTCGTAGCTGAGAGTTTCATGCAGCATTATACGCCGCACAGAAAACTTGATAGCTTTCTGTAAAAGACAACTATTGAGATGGCTTTGTCTGTCCGTCCACCCTCAGATCTTAAAAACTACTGTGGCTAGAGGGCTGCAAATTGGTATGTTAATCATCCACCCTCCAATCACCAAATATACCAAATTGCAGCCCTCTAGCCTCAGTGGTTTTTATTTTATTAAAGGTTAAGGTTAACCATGGATCATGCATCTGGTACTGCTGAGTCCAATTCCGGAGGCATCGCCGACTCACCTTCACTTTACCGAATCTGGGGAGCAACCAAGCGCTGCCCGGTCGTAGCTCAGAGTTTCATGCAGCATTATACGCTGTACAGAAAACTCGATTGCACCGGAGAAATTTCGATGCATTTTTTACTTGATTGATGTTGATGCTATTTCTGCTGGGTTTAAAGTTCTTTTTTCCTTTGTTCATATTTTAAATTGTCTGATAATTTTGTTTTGTGAAGATTTTCAAATTTTGATCTCTGGCAATAATGAATTGATTCCCACAGTGCATCTTATTCTAATCAAAAGAAATGTAAATTTTAACAAAAGTTTGGGATCTTAGCTCTGTCTCTTTTAGAGCTTGTGTCTTGCTTCCAAAGTACATTAGCAGCATTGCTCATGTGTAGAATCACTAATGTTTATTGTAGAGAAGGGCTTCCTACACATCATCAGAATAATTCTGAAATGGCAATGAAAGCCATGAAATCTGATGGTATAAACTATGTAGCAAACATTACGGTGCAAATGTATTTGAAGTCTTTCATTACCCAAAAGAGATGACTTTATTTCTTATTGCATGTTAAATAAAATTGCTTGCTTAAGCCTTTTTGACCTAAGGAATCTTTTATTGCCTGTGGTGTCTCAGATTAATCCTGAGTCCTACTAGCTGGTATGGGAGACTCGTGTTTCTGAATCTGGTGTATGTATGTTCTGATTTTTCAGAAAAGTGAGGAGATTTTATTTTCTCTTCTGATTATTGCTTCGTAGTTATAAACAGCTTAGTATATCAGCACATTTCAAGAAACACACTAGGAAAAGCAGTTCAGCTAAAATTTCGTGCCTCTTTGGAAATATTATAACGTCTCTGTATTGTCATACAGGAGTCTAAAACTAACGGCCATCCTTGTGGCATCAACAGACTAAACAAGGGATTGCTGCCCTTGAAAATGGTATGGTGCAGCCTGTAGATGATGTAACTCTTGTTGCATATCATTTGGTTCCCTTTAACGTGAAATGAGATGGCTGCTAGCTTCAATAGCAACCTGGAGAGGATCTCATGCTGAGATAGTCACTATGGTATGAGACTGAACTGCGGGGATAATTTAAACTTGTATCAAGGCTCTTAGCCTCGGATTGAATATTTAACAATACTTGGTGCTGTTTTCGACTTTCTAAGCATTATCTCAAGTCACATATCTTCTGTAGTGACGCTAGTAAACGATGCATTTTTTGTTGTGAAGTTTCCTATATTTCTAGAGAGGATGCACTGACACTCATACTTCAGCTCTCGCAAAATATTGGTTTGTGTGGATGTCAGCAGCATCCCAAGATCTTTATCCTTGAAAAATTGTGAATTAGACCGTTATCTAATAATATAGTGCATAGCCCTCATCTTCATTATTTCATCAATAAAGATCCTTTGCTATTGGTTCTAATGCTTATTCTAATACGTGCTTGTTGGCGCGCGCTACGAGCTGAAACTCAGCCCTGCTGTCTCTCCTAACCTCCCAATCCCCTACCTACCCGCCTTAACCCGAGCCGGACAAACAGGTTTGCAGGAGGAGGGTGGATGTATCCTCTACCCTCGCTTTCCCCTACTACCCCGCCCCCACCCGGGGAGGACAAACCAGTTTGCAGGGGGTGGGTGGCTGCGTCATGATTCCCCTACTGTCAACTGGGGGAGGACAAACAAGATCCACTTGGATATTATTATCTATTGCTTACACCCAGTTACTGTCAAATTGTACGATCTCGCAATACTCTGTGTCAGAGGTTTTTGTATCTGAAGTGTTAAAAACTTGTTAAGTGTTCTTGGCAGAAGTGTTTTGGAACTTGAGGCTGTTATCCCAATCTACAGCTCTTTGGCACTTGGCCTGAACTTTCCTGGTTTATCTTTCAACAACTGTTTATTATGTATATGCTTCTGCCAGTTGCTTCATATTCTGTTACTGTG
Organism: Macrobrachium rosenbergii; assembly: GCF_040412425.1. Taxonomy (NCBI): domain Eukaryota; kingdom Metazoa; phylum Arthropoda; class Malacostraca; order Decapoda; family Palaemonidae; genus Macrobrachium; species Macrobrachium rosenbergii. The sequence continues at coordinate 64,124,461 of NC_089743.1, forward strand.
CATTGGCACCAATTTTATTATACTTCTCTTGGCTTTTGTATTTTTACTTTTTGTCATAAGGTATTTTAACCCGTGTGCACTTGCTAAGCTAGTCAGTGCCCATTCTGTCTAGCTTAGTATATATAACGTGCTCATTCTGAATAACAATGAAGGTAATAGATTCATAAACCAAATTATTATTCATAAGCACTTCTCTAGTGATAGACCAACGTTGCGATTATGAAATCAATTGCCAGAAAATCTTATTTATATTCTAAATTTTTTATGGATTTCTGTCATATTTTCTTACTTGCACAGATATGATTTTTGTTTTCAGCGTCGTCTATCAGAGAGACATAATTCTCAGAGAAGGCTCTTCATATAACTCAGGTATATTTCTTTCTGTCTTTGGAAACTTAACGAAGGTAAAACTTCACCAGACATTGAATTGTTGATTTCACCGAAAAATATTGTTAAAATCTCAGATTTTATCTCTAAGGATTTATGATTTTGCAAAGGAGCAAGGGTTCAGACTGAGCAAATTACGAACTAATTGGAAAAGAAAAAAAAAAAGATAAAATTTATCGATGTTTTACCTTTTAGAAGCTTCAGAGATGTGTTTGTGAATCAAAGTGAGAATTGTAATGAGTTTGTTGCCTTTGCTGGAAATACCATAATATATCGAAGTTTAAATGAAAGGATATACACTCGTAAATGGTGCAGAAAAATACCAAGCACAATATGTCTACATTCATTTCAATGTGAATCTAATGTTCTTTGATTCACATTGAAAACAACCCTTTCCTAATGTTTCTTGTTTTCCAAAAAGGTGGTTTGATGAGGCTGTTTGCCGACAGAAACCAAAGCTCTGCGAACCACACAGACTTGGTGGCGAACAACTCCCCGTGGGAAGATGGATGGCAGCCCTGGTTTCGAGAACAGGAAAAGCGCAAAAATGCTGTCAGGAGTGCTTGCGACAGCTTAGGCCTACCGAAACAAGAATTGCTGGACCTGCTGATGCTTTCCCAAGATGAGCGGTTTAGCCATCTGCTCGTCGATGATTCCAGGAAGGCGATCTATTGTTATATTCCCAAGGTGAGGGAGAGAGAAAGCTGAAACAAACAAGCACATATAGACTCACGGAGAGATACGTAGGTCTATTGACAGTTGTCGTGACACAGATGAGCACAAAGGTTCACTCTCTGGGAGAAAAATCTTTGAAAAGGTAATATACAAGCAGTAAAGATGCACTATCCTGAAGATGTCCCGCCCTAAATCTGTTTCGTATTCTGCCAGGTTGCTTGCACCAACTGGAAAAGAGTCTGGATGTACCTCACAAACCTTACGACGAAGAGGAACTTGTCCGCAATCCCTCTGCTGACACCTCACGAATACGGATACAAGATGCAGCTGGTGAAAAAGACTGGAGTATATAGATGATTATTTCTGCATTTTCATTTAGCCTATCATATTTTCTTGTGGTCGTTTTGTCGTGATAACTTGCTTAAAACAATCATTATACGGAGACCTGAAAGTTTTTTTTTTTTTTACATTTTGTCCAAGTAGATGCATTTCATTACGTTATATATATACTGTATATATATAAATATATATATCTATATATATATATATATATATATATATATATATTATATATATACAGTATATATGTATGTATGTATATACATGTATATATAGTTATATATATAACTATCTATACATGTATACCACACACACATATGTATACATATATATCCATAAGCCTTTTAGACAATTAATGTAAACAATTGAAGAAAATGATAATTAGGTGTCTTGTGATAATCACCAACATTTAAGTAGTTGCCCCCATGCGATAATTAATTTTCTTTTTCATAACAGTTTTATACCCTACGATGAACCTTGCCTTCAACAATTTTCAATAGTCACTTATCGTTTTTGCAGGAATCGCCTCTGGAGCTCAAACTAAAAACCTACACGAAGCTCATCGCGGTGAGACACCCGTTCCATAGACTGGCATCGGCCTACCGGGACAAGATCGTCCCCGAAGGGGACGCGTATTTCCAAAAGAAAGTGCTCCCTTTCGTAGCGAAGCAGAGGCCTGGCGCCCAGCTAGGCGACATCCAGTGGCCAGAATTCGTCGATTACCTCACTTTAGGGAAAGGGAAGAAGAGCGACAGTCACTGGAACTCCTATATGTTCCTGTGTCACCCGTGCGCTCTCGAATATGACGTCATAGCCAAGATGGAGACTCTTCAAGAAGATTCTGAAAGGTTTTTGCGACTCATTGGTGCTCAAGTCGAACTCCATTTTCCAAACGTTACCAGAACATCCAGGAGAATTGACAACATTTTGTGGAAGAAATATGAAGAACAGTTACGTCCTGATCAGTTGGTTGCTCTGCGTAAAGTCTATGCAAGGGACTTCAAGTTATTTGAATACGATTAATAAATTATCGCCTTCCCTCATACCGTATTCATATTTATTTCTCTTCTCATCAGAGGCTTTAGTTAACATGCATTTCAAAATAAACAGTTAAGAAAATATTGTATTTTTCACTTACAGGAAAAATAAACCGAAAATATTAGTAAGCAAACATTTATCTACATTTAATATAATCTTATTAACAGATCAACATATTACTGATCATTGAACAACGAAATGGCAAAGGAAAACAGAAATATTAAAAATTCTTTGGTCTTAAAACATACATAACTATTATCAGAAGGCTGTTAAGTATACACATTTTTTATCCATAAGCAATCTTTCATTATCAATAAGCTAAACAAATACCCAAGAGATCACAGTTTTTGCCACAACAACTGAACAAACAAGAATATGAATGCTGATGTAAAATGAGCACTACACAATAATCACAGACGTTTTTAAAAGCATTCAAGATATGACGATGCAGAAATTTCCTTTTGAAATTATAACAACTACTGAGTAATTAAGCAAAGCACAATTTGTGTACTCTTTTTTAGAATAAATAAAGGTTCTGGGACACTTCCTTTAATAATGGTAGCATAAAAGATTTATATCAGTGGATATTGTATCATCGTCTTTGTAGGCACAGGAAGTTTTCACAAACAATGCATGCCTTCCTAAAAGTACTAGACTAAACGGTTTTTAGAACTCTACAGATAATAAACTTGGATTAAAAGTTAATCTCAGTTAACCTTGAATATCCAATACGTCAGAGTAGTGCTTTTATTGCACAGAAACTCATGGATTAGATTAGTTATATATATATATATATCAGAAGATTAGTTATATTTATATATATATATATATATATATATATATATATATATATATATATATATATATATATATATATATATATATATATTACTAACAGGACCTCATTCAAACTGGATGGTATCTAATGGAGTATTTGTTCAGAAAAAGTTACAAGCTTTCTTGGACAAATAGTCCTCATTATCAAGTATCCGTACAATGACCAGACGCGTAGTCCAGCTGTATTTATACGAGTATCTGTGTGCTGGGTACTTTAATCCTATAATAGCCTTCCTCCTCCTGTGTGACCCCCCACTCGTGACCTTGGCCTTTCTCTGCCCGCATCTTCATCCAGGTGTTCGTTTCCCGTGCGTCCCCTTGCATTTTTCCTTTGTTTCCTTGCTACTTGGAGTGTACGATTTTTCTTGATATGCTGTCTTCAAGGCCGTTTCCGGTGTTCCCTGCCATTATGTTGTTAGCGCATGTTATGAAGGCGTTCTCTACAACCAGTCTGGCCGTTTTGTTGTTGCTCCTGTACAGAAAATTCATATTTTCCAGTCTATTTTATGGTCATTTTCCCAACAGTATTTGGCAACTGCCGACGTCTGGTTATAATGCCTTATGTTCTGTATGTGTTGTTTGCTTCGCCCTTTACAGGATTTGCCAGTTTCGCCATAGTACCCACCTTCACAGTCTAGACACGCTGCCATATCTCTCTCCCCCCTCTACTGACTTTTTGTTTCTAACTATTTTATTCCTAATGGTGTTTTTGTAGCTGCCCATCAATTTGAAATTATCTAGCTTCCTGTTGATGGGTATAATAGAGTTGTTGTCTGGGACTGTAATTATTTTCTTCCCTACCAAATGTTCTTTCCTAGCCTTTCCCTCTCCCCAAAATGGTTTTTTCTTGCCTTGATGTGTGCCCACTCCCACTAACACTTAGGGTATCCTAATCTCCTAAAACTCTCCATCAGGTATTCCAGCTCTTCAGCTAAGAATTCGGGACTGCAAATCCTATAAGCCCTAATGGCCAACTCTGTCATTACTCCTGTTTTTATTTCTCTCCCATGACTGGAGAACATATGTATGTATGAAATGGTGTGTGTCTTCTTCCTATAAGTATACCTTGAATTTTAAATTTTCCCCTTCCCTCTTTACCAGGACATCCAAGAAAGGAATTTCTCCCTCTCTTCTTCCATTGTGAACTTGATGTGTTCACTTAGTTTATTTATGTTTTCTAGGATCTTGTGTGGATCTTCCCTTTCTCCCTTATAAATAATCAAGATGTCATCCACGTATCTTACCCATTTACGATATTTAAGTTCCCTTTATTTACTTTGCCAACCTCTTCCGTTTCAAACCATTCCATAAAGATATTAGCTAGGATTGGTGAAAGACTCGAACCCATGGCCACGCCATTTTTTTGTATATAATGGTTTTCGCCCCACTTGAACTCATTAACGCTGAGGGCACCTGGTAACAGATTTATTAAAACGTCATGATCTAGGTCGCATGTATAAACCCCTTCCTCCATATTCTTTTTTATTACTTCCATCGTCGTCTTGACTGATACGTTGGTGAACAGGGAAGTTACATCCAAACTTGCGAATTTACAATCTTTTACGTTAATTTTAGATAAATCATCTATAAGGTTCATGTTATGTTTTAAATGCCCTTCAGATACTAAGCCCACTCATTTTCCCATTATGTTGGAAAGAAATTTCTCCAGCCTCCTCTGCGGTGATCTCGTCGATGCCTCGATCGGTCTTAGCGGGCACCCTTCCTTGTGGATCTTAGGACTACCATAAATATGTGGGATCTCTGGACTTTCCACTGATTTTACTCTATGTTCTAATTCATTTTTCTTAGTTTTGTCGTAGATTTTTGTCAACGCTTCCCTTACTTTTTTGTTAAAATTACATTGTAACCCCCTAATGTTTGTTTTCTTTTTTTTTGTTGAAAGCCCCGTATGTGTTTTCACCGTTTAGCAATTGTTCTAACTTGTTCTCGTAGTCTATGGCATCCATTACTACTACCGCCCCCCCCTCCCCTTTGTCTGCCTTAAAAATCTTTATGTCCTTGTATTTTCCTAATCTATAAAGGGCCTTACGTAACCTCTCCGGAAACACGAATCTGTTCAACCTAACCCTCGCCCACATGGCCCCCCTTACACAAAGGAATATGGCTTTAGATCATCATGAGCTAGCATACTAGCTACCTATGCCTACTATTCAAATTCTACTTTTTCCCCGTTTGTTGGCCTCTCCCACTAACCAACACTCACTGCTAACATACTTTTGTCCTCATCTGATGGGTACCTTAGGGTTCAAAGAGGTTGCAACCTTGCCTGTTAAATCTTTTCACTTCCAAATCACCCCCACCAAAATCACTTTCATGCATCATAATAAAGTTTTCATCTAACCTACCCACCTCACAGACTCATCAACATAGAGTTACGGGCTGCTCTAGGAGCAAGAGCCCGTGCTGGCACAAGGCCAGCTAAATCTGAAACAACAACAACAACAAGCGTCTGGTCATTGTACGGATACTTGATAATGAGGACTGTTTGTCCAAGAAAGCTTGTAACTTTTTCTGAAGAAATACTCCATTAGATACCATCCAGTTTGAATGAGGTCCTGTTAGTAATTCCTACTAATGCAAAGAACAAATGTGTATGTGATGAAGTTAACACACACACACACACACACACACACACATATATATATATATATATATATATATATATATATATATATATATATATATATATATATATATATGTATGTGTGTGTGTGTATTGTGAGTCGCAAGGATTTGAACAAGTCTGGCCTCGTAATCCCATTGTTATGGTGATGTATCTACTTCTGTCTCAAGGGCATTACAGTTACCTAATTGTTTCATATAAGCGCACTGCCGATTATGAAAACAGAAGGGCTACGTGTCACGCAGAGGTTAATAACCTAGAGTTACCACAGTGTTGCTATTCTAATTAGTTTTTAGTGAATGCCAACAGAAATTAAAAGAGTATGATTGGTTAACGTGTGTTAATTTATTTTTCCTTTTTTAATAAGTGATCTCTTCTTTCTGTATTCCCATTACCTTCAGTTACTTCTTTCTGATGAACACCTTATTCTTTAGAAGCTTGAATTTCAAGTCAATGGCCCTGTGGTAGGATTGTTCCATATGAATAGGGTTCATCAGCACACCCACACATACACACACACATATATACATAATATATATATATATATATATATATATATATATACATATACGTATTAGGAAATTGCAGCTGTATGAATTGTCTTTGAAATATAATATTTACACATTCAAATTACAGTTACCATGCAAGATAGGTATAATTAATGGAGTGCATTTTCCAGCTAGTTCCCCGAAAATAACCATAACAATTAAGCCAGATTTGGGTCTACAAACAATTCTTTCAAGAACGATATTACATTTTGTAGTGGACATAATCTGACAGGCCACATTGCAACAGTCATAACGATAGGCTAGTCATAGGCCTATTGGATGAGATTTGATGTGCATTGGGATTTCAGTTGCGCAGGAAGCCTTATCATCGTCAGGATCACTCACGTTATTAGAAGCAGGTTCCACGTATCCATTTTTATTTTAAAATAACAACTTAAAAACCTAAGAACCTCATGATTTCGTGGAAAGAATTGTCATTGCTTTGTCCAGAGGCATATTGATTTCTAGGGTTACGCCACCGCTGCTAAAGGAGAATGCAAACATTTCCTCTTACGTTGCAATACCTGCACTGACTCACATTACGTAATGAAGACTAACGCTGCTGCAAGTGCATTGAAAGAATCGTCACGAACTTCAAATCCTAATGAGAAAGATTGCAATCCAGATATGTAGGGATATTGATTCTTAAATCGTGCTGTCACTTGCATTATAGTGCCTCTGGACATGAAATGGCTCGTAAGTATTCTGCTCACTGATTTTAGTCTCCATTTTGAATGCTTCCCAGTTATTTTCTTCTGTTGTCTTCCCATGTTCTCTTTGTCCCATATATGCAACTTTTAACGCAAAGACATCAATATATGTGGGTATGTCAAACTCTTCAGTTCCTCATTGGGCGGGTTGGTATCGTTCTCGGTAGCACTCTGCTGGGCCCGCGTTCGATTCTCCAACTGGCCAATGAAGAATTAGAAGAATTTATTTCTGGTGATAGAAATTCATTCCCTGTTACAATGTGGTTCGCATTCCACAATAAGCTGCAGGTCCCGTTGCTAGGTAACCAACTGGTTCTTAGCCAAGTAAAATAAATCTAATCCTTCGGGCCAGCCCTAGGAGAGCTGTTAATCAGCTCAGTGGTCTGGTTAAACTAAGGTATACTTTTGAAGACTACAAACGCCTGGCATTCCTAGACGATCACCGTCCACGTGATGACCGAACAAAGCGTTGCTTAAGTTCACCGTTTGGATAAGCACCAATGTAACAGATATTCTAAGTATATATAAATGACGATAATAATTTTAGCATGATATTTGGATAAATGATTTCCCTGAACTAACAATGTATTTCGTGTTCACAGAATGTAGGGTTTGCGTGAAAACTGACTGCATTTCGTTAGCTAAAGTGGAACGGTAAGAGGCAGCACTATGGCTTTCATTTTTTTCTTACTGAATGAGAACATCATAATAAAAGCTGTTTTAAATCATGGTTATTCTTATGTCTGTGTTGAATTATAACAATGTCCTTATTAGTATTATTATCACTATTACAATGGCCATAATGATGCTTATCATTATCGCTACTCAGAATTATAATGATTATCAGAACTCCAGCTATCACAGTTGCAACTATTGTTATTGTTGTCACTGAACAAAACCGGTTAGTAACCTTCAAGAAAATGGAATCACTAGTCAAAAGTAAGACAAAGCTAGTATGTTCCGTTGCATGTACTGCAACAAAGCTCTATTGATTGACGTAACAGCGAAAACACATCAATTATTAAATGCACAATGATGCAATTTTGTGAATCTAGTGTTAGAGTAGTTTACCTCTCGACTGAATATGATTTTACTTTTCCTTTCAATGGAATTTGAGCCTTAAGGAAAAAAAGTTACTTTTCAACTGAAAGGGCAGTTTACATTTGAAGTCATTATCAAGTGAAAAGGCCACTATCAGTTAAGAAAGCCATCACTATCTCCACTATCAATAAAAAAACATTATCAACGAAAAACTTACTACTTGACTAAAAGCCAACAGAGTCAATAAAGAATGTCACTTTTAGTCTAGGATACCATAAGCAACGGAGAATGTTAAACCACTCAAGCACAACATTCACTTTACAATCCATCAAGCAGACTACTATCGATACACGACCACATTATCAATCAATCACTCCACTAATTTGAGAGACACTTATTTTAGTTCAGACGCCGCGCTATCGTACAAAAAAAAAAAAATGTTACAATCAGTTTATCTCAAAGCTATGACTAGAGAACCACATAGGGAACTGCTCTATTAATGAAACGTATCATTATTAAAGGAGAAAATTGCTATTATTCAAGCGCACCTCTATAATAACTTTGATGAACGTTGTTTTAAATCAAGCATCACTGCTCTCAGTAGACAATATCACATTGTTAATCAACCACATCACCATCAATATGGAACGAAGAGAACATCAGTATCAATCATGCAACTGTCATTAAAGAATGTGACTACCTATCAAATACGTAACCATCACGGTGGAGCTCTTAATTGACAGAGACTATCACAAGCATTCGAAACAGCAAGTGTCACTATCAATCGAAACATCACTACCAACTGAACGGTCACCATTAATCACACATTCCATCCTTTCTCTTTATCTTTTCCGTCTTTTTAAGTTAATGACATCTGGGTTTCTAATTCCGGCTGGAGTAAGGCTCTCCATTCGTTAACGTTCTTTTGTCACGCTTTCTCACATCGTATAAATTCCTCCTTAATTGCTGTCGCGCTAATCATGAACAATTATGACTTGAACACTGGAGAGAGGTAAGAAATTTCGTGTGTGTTGCTTCATATGCGTTTTTTCGTAATATTTATACGTAGCTTTCCCTAGTCCCATATAGGAATTTGCCCTGGATTGCTTCTTATTTTTTCTTAATTTTCAGCAGAATACTTGAGCTAAAACAAGATAAAATTGAACACTACTACGATAGCCAGGTTCCCGCCAGTCGGCCCGTAATATTTACCGTCTTTTGCTTATGTTTTTGTCTGTGTTTATGCTTTTGTTTGTGTTTATGATATTTTCCGTCTTTTGTTTGTGTTTTTACGTTCATCCCCAATGGGCTGGTACTAAACACAGCGCCCATTTTGCAGATAAACTGAAAGTTACAGGAGCAGAGGGGGGTCGGTAGTACATTCAGTTTTACCTAAAATAAATCTCAAATGAAATCAAGTTTTATTACCTTCACGTTCATTGTAAGAGTTATAATAATGTATCGAGATCGTTACGTTCTTGGGCAGTGCCGTGGACGCACCCAATGTCCATGCATATCAACCTTGGACGTACCATAACCATAGTCCCTCTCGGACGTGTTTTGCTTGCCTCAGTTCCCTCGCTCGGACGGACGGACATTAGTGGCACGCGTGGCTCCGACGGTAAAGGTTGTTACACGCTCAGGCCGTCCAGAGCGAACCTGACGTAACAAATTTTAGTGTACTGTTATTTGTTAAGCTGGGTGTGTTCGCCAGCATTATTTAAATTTGGTTCGATTCTACTTGCTTATGCGAAATGATTGTTTGGTAATACTGATTACGTTTTGGAGGAAAATAGGATTGACATGTTGATATCCTGGTATACTTTTGTTTGCCAATTTTAGAAAAAGTTCTCAAGTGGACGAAACGGAATTTTTTCATGATACTTCGAGTGACTGCATCAGACTGGTAAGATTCAAATCGATTTCTTTCTTAGTTTTATAGAAAATTTATGTTTTGAACACTTTTTTTCTGTATGAATATTTTTTTCTTTTAACCGAGAGTTTTCAAACAGATTTTGCTCAACCGGAGTAAAATAATCAGGAAAGCTGACCAAAGCTAAGAATTAGGGCGCGCAACAGAAAACGGACATTACACCGATCAATCTGGAATTTTTGTCTGCACGAGTTGTAATACGAGAAGTAAACGAGGTAATTGTATATTTTATATATATATATATATATATATATATATATATATATATATATATATATATATATATATATATATATAATGTATGTATGTATATAGGTAACACTAGTTCATGCATATATTTTGGAAAATGAAATAAGTAATTCTGAGCAGAAAATGTTCTATGAACATATGCATTTTAAGGCTTCGTTTGTCAGCGAGGTTAATTTTTAAAATAACTGTTATCATTAAACGAACAAGTAAGATGGCGCGTAAAAGGGATGTCAGAGTAGTCACGGATATGGGGAGGAGGACGGATCTTATTAGTTCACTTTTTACTCTAAACGTCTCACTTTTCCGCCAAGATAAGAGAGCGTGTCCAAGTTACAAGTGTCAAATTCCTGATTAATTTTGAGAGTAAGAAACTGGAGACACTGCCTTACCGATCCAGTAATTTGGAATATGCAGATATAAAGTTTATTTATGGGTTTTGCAACAGTTCCATTTTTAGATTACACGGTTGTGAACTCCGTTGTTATAAAAAAAAAAAAGGAAATCGGTGATTGGGCCGATGTGAAAAAAAATACCTCCAAATCAAATGTATTCTTTAGATACTGAACAAAGGGGATAAAATGCATGCATCATTCAAACCTCCCTCTCTGTCAATGGTATTTACTGGGCTCCGATAAAGAAAAGAAAAGCAAGCCTAATGGAATCTCCCCTCCATCAAAGATAGGCCTGTTCATTACACACCGATCAAAGATTTAAAACGTATTATCAAAAATCTCTCCTCCATCAAAAGTATTCATCATACACCAGTCAAAGGACAAAATCGTACCTATGAAAACGCTTTCATCTCTGTCAGATGAAAAATAATGGAAACATTATGGAAAATTCACTTTCTTCATTCTTTCCTGTCAAGGGTAGCCAATTTATAATGTAATCGAAAGAGGTAAAAAAAGTTGACATTGTTCAAAGTGCAGTATCCTCCCTACCTGCCTTCCCTTGTCATCATGATTACTGTCACTATCACTCATCCAGCACAGGCTTAGGCCTAGTCGTGATTCCTGATTCAACAATTCCGCCCGAGGCGGCAGGACAGAGTGCGCCAGAATTCACCGATCACAAATAAATGTTTGGCAACATTTGCACTACTTTCTTGATACATAAAGCTAGTCGTTAAAATTAATTACATGAAGTCTGTTCACAGGTGATTTACTAGTTGAAGGGACTGTAATGATACATTTTTCAATAACCCGGAAGAGAAAAATCATAATTAAAAGGATAGCAATCCAGTTGCGTAATGCGCTTCATCAACCCTTCCCCTAATATCCCTGGCTACTAACTCCGACAACCCATATGTGCCATCTTACTTGCCGGTTAATTATAACGGTTATTTTAAAAAATCACCTCACCGACAAACGAAGCATTGGAATGTATACGTTTATAGAACATTTTCTGCTCAGATTGACTTTTTCTTTCATTTCCAAAAATATTTGCATAAACTCGTGTTACACCCCTTATATATATTATATATATATGTTATATATATATATATATATATATATATATATATATATATATATATATATATATATATATATCTTACACACTTGTTCTGCCCAGTAAGAAAATTACTAACAGGACCTCATTTAAACTGGATTGAAATGTGCTTTATAGACTAGGCAAATACAAGGACATTTATTTGCAAGGCAGACAAGGGGGTTGGGGCGTTGGGTTAGTAATGATGGATGCCATAGATTACGAAAACGAGTTTGAACAGTTGTTAATTGATGAAAACACACACGAGGCTTGCAGTAAAAAGCCGGACATAAGGGGGTTACGGTGCAATTTTAATAAAAGAAAAAGTAAGGGAAGCTTTGATAAAAACCCAGGACATAACGAAAAGGAAAGAATTAGAACATAGAGTAACAAGCTTGTAACTTTTCTTGAATAAATATACCATCAGTTTAAATGAGGTCCTGTTAGTAATATATATATATATATATATATATATATATATATATATATATATATATATATATATATATATATATATATATATATGTGTGTGTGTGTGTGTGTGTGTGTGTATATATATATATATATATATATATATATATATATATATATATATATATATATATATATATATATATATATATATAATATCGCTCAAGGGCCGTTATTTAAAAGGCGTTGCAAAAATAATTAAAAAATAATAAAAACATCGTCTGTTGAAAGCAATACCTTCAAGATGTTTTAGTCTGAGATCGTGAATGTTAGATTCAATTTAACGTTTTCTGAAAAGTATATTTAGCTTTCTTGAATTCTTAACATACAAGTTCCACGACATTTCATTCACCACAAATGACCTAGAAAGTTGACGCCTTACCCCTAAAATGAAGTGAATTATTGAAGCTTTAGTTAAAACTGAAAACTACTACCGCGCCCCTCTGGTTTGGTAACCATCACTTTATATGCAATATGGGCGCCGTGTTTAGTACCAGCTCCTTGGTGATGAGTGTAAAAATATAAAAAAGAGTAAATATCGTAAACATAAACGAAAGACATAAATATAAACTAAAACATAAAGAATGGACAGTAAATATCCCGAGTCGCTTAGTCTCCATTTATAGATCCTTTGTATACCAGCTGGTCATGCAATGCTTCAGTTAGATCGAACCCCAATGAAAGACTTTTTTTTGTGAAGCTTGTGATTTGTTTTATATTGTAAAAAAGCGCTGTCTCCAAAAATACGCGCCTCAAGACAAGTCTTGGGTACACCTAATATATTTTAAGGCCTAATCTTTTTCAAAGAAAAACAGGAATGTCATTTGTATCAGTTTCTTCTAATCACGTGATATCACTTTGCTTTCGGCTGTCTTGTGTCGCAGTCTTAGACTGTATTGTATCATTTTTATTTTCTTGTGTATTTTATCATTTGTATGAAGTAATGACAGCGTTACGTTCATTAAGATGCGATTATCCAGCTTCCTTCCCAGGAATGCGCTAGAATTTTCTCCTTTATAATTTTGGTGCTACTTTGGCTTGTTATGCACGCGTCACCTACTCCGAGGTGCTAGTAATAAACATGACGGAAACTTTGGGACGCCGTGTTTAGTACTAGCCCCTCGAGGATCAAATATTATATACACCCATTTCTATATTACGTGGTCGACAAATTATATTAATCAACGATATCTTCGTGCGGCTGTCTACTTTACATTTGCCATACGGTCTGAATACTGTAGGGATGGATGAAAGTTCTAGAAACAATATGGAATTAAAACAGGAACAGGAAATCTACTAGAACAGTAGAATACGTTTACAATGAAACAGGTTGCCCCATATCGTATCAAGGGTAAGAGAAGTTTTGTTTTTTATTCTGTTTAGACTTCCATAGTATTTTCTGAGTCAGGTTCCTGGCGCAAACATTATTAGAAATAAACTATTTTTTCGGCCTTGAGATTACGGCTTGTCTGTGGTAAGCAGCGTCTTGCGGATATAAGATTGTTTCTGGGTTATATCCCAAAAATTTTCCGTAACGCTATAAGGACCACAATTAATCCTTGAGATCTTCGCGGATCGATTTTTCGAATTGCTTCTCAAGCACATTTCTGTGACATTTTTTCTTAATTTCGGTATATTACATCGTTTATTTGGATTCTTTTAATCCATTTGAGTGTTAGTTGTTGTAGTACTATGACAGTTCCCTGCGAATGCGGATGCGGCATTAAATGACTATTCTGCATCTTATCAGAGCTCGCTAAAGGTTACCAAATTTCTAGTATTGTAAACGCAAAATATACAGTGAATATCCTTGTATACGAACAGTAATTGCCTCGTGACAACAAACAGACTTACACTAGATAATTTAGGTACTTGAAGAATTCAAGACAACGTAACGATAATTTTGGTACATACAAATTCAGAATGATTATAGCGCTTACACTGATCTAAAAAAAAAATAACTTTAATAGCAGAGTCCGTTGTGGAATTACAATGGACTTCATTCAAGGAAGGCGAGTTTAGTCTAGAAGTCTGGTTAGCGGTTGAGTCATGCTTGTTTGTACGTCTCTCTCTCTCTCTCTCTCTCTCTCTCTCTCTCTCTCTCTCTCTCTCTCTCTCTCTATATATAGCACAGGAATAACGTGAGTGGTTGAATTTCAGTCATACGGCGCTGGAGGCAGCGATGATAATAGTAGGCTATGTGTTATATATGTTTGCATAGCCTCGTGTTTGAGCATTTGCACACATGTATGTGGTTTATGTACATATTATGCACATGTACGTTTAAGTACAAACGCCTACACAAATGCATAACGTGCGAGTGTTTGTTTATAGGACGTATGTATGCATCATTATCTGTAGCCGTGTGTTCATATACATGTATGTATGAGCTTATACATGTTCATTTTAAATACGTAGCTTATATACGTACGTACATGAATACATGCCTGTGCGTATGTGTGTATGTATCATTAAATTGTTTACAGGTTGAAGAGGCCTGATGTGGACTACTGGCATACCTGGAGGACTTAATAATTCTTTCACTGAAACATGAGAGCTAATATTAATGATGGTTTTTAAGAAGTTGATTTTGATTTAAGAGATTAGTTTTGATTTGTGTAGTTTAGGCTTAACAGCCTAAATTACGTGGCAATTTTGGATGTATGGCAATTTTGGCCATACAGGGGTTAAAACAGTGAAAAGGACTGGAAGGCAACAATATAAAGAGATCCAGAAAATAAAGAAGATGAAGTACAAGGATCTAAAGGTGGAACTGGAACTGAGAGAAAACCCACAGTTGACTGAGCAGTTATAATGAGAGAGATTGGACAGTAAGGGTGAAGGAAGGAAGAGGGAATGGAGGTAAAGTAAAAGCCTAAATAGTTGGTGCAGCTAGGGGCCGAAGTGACGCTGCAAACACCCTGTCCACTGACGGCACTGGTCTACCCTGCCACGGTGGGTTTAAAGGAACCTAGTTGTATCATATCTGGTGTTGCGCATAAATGCCTTTTTGGACTTGTTTTGTGTTTAGTCTATGCTAGATGCAATTGGAACTTCAATTATTGGCTCCGGAAATAATGAATTGCTTAATTACCCAAACAGCCGGTAGCTGATCAAAGGTAATGTAAAGCTTCATATATCTATAGAAATTGCATTATTAATGTTAGTGGCTTCAGTTTTTTTTTCTTGCTTTTATTAGAGTATTGTTTAACCAAATATTGTTCTTAGATTTTCCACCTCATCCTCCCTTTCAGGTGGATGGGACTGCTGAATGAGTGTGTAGCTTTAAGTATACCTGATGTAAGTTTTGACGCACATCTTTTGAGAAACATATGATGAAAGTGTCGGCAAATGCCGCACGGAAGTTAGGTATTGTACGTAAGGCCTCATAGATTTATAATAGTGTTAGAATCAATGCAACCTGTTTTTGGACCATTTGCCCTTCCTGTAATAGAATACTTTTCTCCGGTGTGGATGACCGCTTCTTCCAAAGATTGATCTCTTTTAGATAGAGTGGTTCGTGATGGTAGGTTTCTGCTTCCTAGCATTGGTAGTTATGACTTGGACCATCCATAGATGGTGTCTTGTTTGTCAGTTTTTCGGAAGTTGTATTTTAACAGAGATCTTTAACATTCACAATTGATCCCTGATCCCCTTTAAATGCCGAGAGCAACCAGATGTACTGAACAGTAGCATCTGTATGCAGTAAATTTGCCTCTCTGTCGAATTTCTCAGTTCTAGAGGGTCCTTTATTCCTTACACCGTTGGACTGTGGAACATGACTGTTGTGCAATTGGAACTTCCAAGATCCAAGCGCAGATGCAGCGCATTACTACCCCAAAACAATTCTCCTTGTATTTTGATAATTAACTTACATTTCTATCTGTTTAGATTAATGGTAATTTATTTTTTGGTCTCTAATAGCCGATATCTTCTTTCTGTATTTCCTATTACCTCCTGTTACTTCTTTCAAACGAACACCATATTCGTTGGAAGCTTGAATTTCAAGTCAATGGCCCCTGTGAGCTTGTTTCATATGAACAGGTTCATGTTCTGAATAATAATGATAATATCTTAATCTCTTTGACAAAATCACTTCAAGTGGTGGTCTCTAATTTTCTAATTGTGTTTCAGAACATGAACTTCAGTGTGACATTTCCACCTTTTTATCTTCAACATTTTTTTTTTTTATAATTCCTGTGCCTCAGGAATTCGCATGACAGCTTTCATGTTTTGTGAAATTGCTTTCGTAGCTGGGCTACTGATGTTGACGCCCTTTAGTTAAGGGAGTAATGCAAGTTCCACTGACTTGTTGGCTGTATGCTATTATGTGGTAAGAAGTAATCGACAATGGTACACGCGATGTTATTATAGTGGTGTTTTAGGTTCATCGATCCTATTAGATGAGTTTGCGTCTTTTAAAAAATGCAGGTGAACATCTTCGCGAGAACTGGTACAGGCACAGTTCGAAGTAAAGCAAATTCAGGTTGTCTTCTGATAAGCATATGATGACAAGCATTTTTTGTGAATTGTAAAAATGCACAGGACCAGTTTCTATCTTTTACCAGTTCAATGTTAATTGCACTTAAAACAACCAGATATAAGGTTATGGAATGGAGTGGAATATAAAATTTAGGCAAAAGACCAAGCGCTGGAACCTGTGAGGTCCTTCAGCGTTGAAGGGAAATTGCAAGTAAAGAAGTTTTCAATGCGTAAAAGGGGTGAAAACCTCGCAGTTGCACTATGAAACAGTTGTTAGGAAAGGGTGGAAAGTAAGATGGAAGAAAGACAATATGAACTGAGATACAGTAAAAGTAATGAAAGGGGTTGCAGTAGGGGCAGATGGGACGTTGCAAAGAATCTTTAGCAATGCCTAAATGCACCGCGTGAGATGCACTGATGGCACCATCTCCCGACGGGGGACAAAAGGTCATGAAAAAAAAAAATAAAATACAGAATATGGACTCAAAACGTATAAAAACTATGGCGACGAAAGAATTAATCACAAAGTCAGAGTCTGATGTACTGCGTTTTTTTAAGTCAAAATTATTATTAATAATAATAAATTAAAGTTTCGTTAACAAAGACTTTTCGTTAATATGAGTCAAAGACCATATCAATGATGATGGCAACCATCATACCGGAAGCAATTGGCGGAAATATTTTTTACTGTATAATGATTCTCGCTTTTAGTACCATGGCTGAATCTCGGCTCTAGTCTCAGGGCTGATTCTAGACATATTCAGCAAGAATATAGAAGTGGTTAACAAGAATCCCAGCATATTAAGAGAAGGCATCACATTTAAACGCATTCCGTCAAGATGTATGGTTTATGTCGTAAATATTTATTGTCGTATTTTGATTATTTCGTTTGCATTCATAGGTCTAGTTATGCATAAGTTATAAAGCGAAGCCCATTATCTGTGTTAGTATGCCTAGCTGATGGCAAATATTAATAATAACAATAATATTAGCGACTGGATCCCACTTCCTTTCAGATAACAACGAGAGTCACTGATGGATACAAATATTAGTCAAAACATTCATGCAAGTTGCAGAAATGGCAGTAAGAAAATAAACAAAGAATTCCTGCAACATGATTCATATCATGCAGTATGCTTTTGACTTGAAACAAACGCTGAAGACTAGACTTTGCATTTGTGAACAATCCTCCCGTCGTCAGAGTTTTTATACGTTTTTGTGTCTATATTCTGTGTTGTTTTACGAGCAATTAATGTGGTCTGCATTTGAATTATAGGTAACAGATAAAGAAACAGGCCCTGTACATGTTTTGATTTCTGTTAATTCTTGTCGACGCTAATGTTTCCGATAGTGGCGTTGGCGACAAAATACATATTGGATAGGCTGACTTTCAGAATAACTTGGATTTCTGATATTTCTCATTCATGTTGATTCATGAAACTATCGCTGATGACTAGCGGATCCAGAAAATTTTCATGGGGTGGCACCAATTTTCGTATTATACATATACACACATAAATACATATGTATATATTTTTTATTTTTTTCCATTTTTATATTTATGTTCTTATCCAAATCTTCGATATTATTATTTTATCATTATTTTTCATGGGGAGGGCACGTGCCCAGGTCACCCACCTCCCCACCCGGATCCGCCAGTTTTGCTGATTAAACGGTGTTTTGACACTGGAATTTCAGACCTCCATCCAATCTTTTTGGTTAGTCTAACACTCCTTATGTACTGTATAACGTTCCCTCGCAAGGGGGTGGGTTAGTGTCGTCAGTTCACCTCACGCAGTGCACTGTAGACATCACTTAATGTTCTTTGCAGCGTCCTTTTGGCCCCTACCTACAACCCCTTTCATTCCTTTAACTGTCCCTCCGTTTACATTCTCTTTCTCTCATCTTACTTTCCATCCTCTCCTCACAATTGTTTCCTAGCGCAATTGCGAGGTTTTTCTCCTGTTGCACCTTTTCTACTCTCAATTTCCCTTTCAGCGCTGAATGACCTCTTAGGTCCCAGCGCTCGACTTTTGGCCTAAACTTTAAATTCCATCTCCATATAACGTTTAAGAATTTTAAGCGCAGCTCATGCAAATCTACCAGGTATTACATACAGTGCTAGCGTATTTAGAGGTTATCATACGATGTGCTCCGCCAAGCCAGCCACAAAACTGCGTTAAAAGCCGTTAAATGAACCCCAGTTAGCTTTTGATCGGAAAAAGTACTCTATTCCTGCAAAATCTCGTGTCAGTAATTCTTTGTGCTGTCTGGGTTCTTTGCTCTTAGCGGTTTAACTAAGTCTGTCTGTCTCTCTCTCTCTCTCTCCGTGTGTGTGTGTGTGTATCATGACTTGGTGTTTCTGCTTTCTTTTGCTAGTAAACATTTGATTTTCAGTTTTCATACAATGCTTCCTAAAAAAATACAATAAATGAATTTGTGCCTTTAAGTCGTAGTAAGAACTTTTTATCATTTTATAGACACTCATGTACCTTGCACGAACTTGTCAGAAACTAATACACAAATATAAGTCATGAAATGTCATATATATATATATATATATATATATATATATATATATATATATATATATATATATATATATATATATATATATATATATATATATATATATATATATATATATATATTGTTGATCAGTTCCTCCCTCAGCAAAAATGTAGCTGCTTAGGTAAAACTCTAGAAAATATATAGAAGTAGATAACCTTAGTTGCTATTAAGCAGATAGTGTTGAATTGAATATAGAAATGAACATAGAAATAGATTTTTTTTATCCAAACAGAGTGATTCGACTGATAAGTACAACCGCTGTTCCCTACTTCTGCCTTTGTGTGTTCAGTGATCTTCAGACGAAAGGTACTCGTAAATCTACGAATGATTGTGCGATGACGTGTTCTATGCAGATGATAAACATAAGAGACAATTGTAAATATATCTCTGATCTAGAAGATTTGTTGTTAGACGCTGACAGACTCGCCAGTGAGAATAAGAGCCCAGGACTCTTAGACTAAAGAAGAGAGCCAGCTGTAGGACTAAACGTTTCCTTTTATATCAGTGAAGAATAAAGTCAAACATGGCGTTTCAGTAATTCGTAAAAATAACAAAGACGGGAAAGACAGCAAGAGGACGCCTTTTGTCAAATCAGGACTGATTCAAAGCTTGGAAACATAGGCAGAGCTACGTCTAAGGTTGGAGACCTATTTGTGCGTAAACAATAAGGATAAAAGAGACAGGGTGACACTACTTCACACACGAAATTATAAGTTCCTCGTGCAAGTGAGGAAGCTGCTTGGAGGAACAGTAACAGTACTTTCTTTGTCTGTAAGTAACGTACCAAATTTCGAAGAGTCGACCTAAAAATACTTGTAACACGGTTTTTCGAAAAAAACTGATGTTATATACTCTACGCCTTAAGCATTGATAGCTGCAAAGAGTCATTTTCGATATACTCAAATGATAAAAGAAACTGTTCACCGAAAATGCGAGGTTAATATTCCTTGGTGTGATACACTATGCGTCTTTTTTTTTTCCTATCCCAGTTAGGAATATTTTTCACGTTCCAGTATTTTTCCAAGAGCGAACAGAGAGAGATATTATCATCGACCGAGGAAAAACGTATGATGAACAATTATTTATCATACGAAAGGGAGGAATAAAGAGTATGATGAAGGCCAGCCATTGGAAGGAGAATTAAAATTTACTGTAGAGATGTCAGTATAATATATATATATATATATATATATATATATATATATATATATATATATATATATATATATATATATATATATATATATATATAATATAAATATTAGTCTGTATATGGGTTTGTGTGTGCGTGTCATACAAAACAGGATGCCGAAACAAATAACGTTCAGTGCTGCAAATTAGAAACAATATGTGAAATACATTACTTTCATATTAATTGTTACTTTTTATGAATAACTTTTTTTCAGGCCAACTACGTCGAGGGCAGCAGTGAATGTGAAGGTCACCAGAATAAGTTCCTGCTGAAATTGGTTATTTTTGCCCTCTCTCGTAGTGGTCGCCCCTTCCCGTAGGGATGACGCTTCAGGAAAATGCTCGGGTGTCAGTCAGACTGAGGCATGCCATCAAAGTAGCAGTGTGTTATGAGTCTGCTGTTGCCTACCAGCAAAGCAGTAGTGTAGTATGAGTTAAGTGTGGCATACCAGCCAGGAAATCAGTGGTGTCATGTGAGCCGACTAAGGCACACCAGCAAAGCAGTAGTGCCTTATGAGCCAGCTGAGGAACATCAGCAAAGCAGTAGTGTCATATGAGTCAGCTGAGGCATAACAGCAAAGCAGTAGTGTCATATGTGTCAGCTGAGGCATATCAGCAAAGCATTAGTGTCATATGAGTCAGCTGAGGCACATCGGCAAAGCAGGATTGTCATATGAATCCAGTGGGGCATATTAGCAAAGCAGAATTATTGTATGAGCTGGCTGAGGTATACCAGCAAAGCAGCTGTGTCATAAGAGCTGATCGAAGTGCACCAGTGAAACAGTGGCATCTTATGAGCCAACTGAAGTGTGCCAGCACAGCTGAAGTGTCATATGAACTAACTGAGGCATACTAGCAATGCAGCATTGACATATGAACTAATTGAGGCATACCTGCAAAGCAAGTGTCTTATGAGCCAGCTGTGAGCATACCATCACGGTAGTAATGTTATATGAGCCAGCTGTGCCATATCAGCAAAGCTTCAGTGTCATATGAGCCATATGTGGCATACCAGCAGAACGGTAGTGCCGTATAACTTAACTAAGGCATTTTAACAAAGCAGTAGTGACGTTTGAGCCAATTAGGCCGCTTGGTGGCATACAGGCAAAACAGCAGGCATATGGGCCAACTGAGACAGGCATATCAGCAAAGCAGTAGTGTTGTATGTGGCAACTGAGGCATACCAGCAAAGCAATAGTGTTGTATGTGGCAACTGAGGCATACCAGCAAAGCAATAGTGTCGTATGAGCCAACTGAGGCATACCAGCGAAGCAGTAGCGTCATATGAGCCAAGTGAGGCATACCAGCAAAGCAGTAGTGTTATATGAGCCATCTGGCATACCATCAAAGCAGCAGTGTGAGATGAGCCAAGCCGACATTTCAGTGGCCGTCGCCATATTCAGATGGATCAGAAGATACGGTCAGTTGTCCTATCTTCTTTAGTAAAGTTGTTTCATTTAATCATCTTTTGTGTGTGTTTGTGCGAGTGTGCATGTGTGTTTAGTGTAGCTTCTGTTTGTGTGTGTGTGTGTGTGTATGTATTTTATGTGGATTTGATGTGTTAATATTTCGGGCTTTTAACGGTGACTTCTAGGTTTAGGCTTATGACGTCAAAAGCCAACACTGTTTGCGAAAGTTTGAATTTTCCATTTTTAAACTTCTTCAGATATTATTTCCATATCAATCTTTTAAGTAAAAGAGCAGGTTAGTCAATGTCCTTTTGATTTAATAACTATCAAACGGCCATCAACTTCACGAGTGTATATTTAACCTTCTAATTCATTAATATCTTCAAGTAAGCGGGCGAGGAATTTCAGATAATTTTTCAAAACGATTAATGATTGGCTTATATTAGCCGTCTTGAAATTAGCGTAGTTTGTTTTATTTGGCTGACGTCACAAACACACAAACGCTTATATTGACAGGCACAGATAAAAAGATCAAATATTCAGGAATATAAGATGTTGAATTTAGGAATGTAGATAATAGTGCGTTATATTTTATTTTAACCGTCAGGTCGCGCGCGAAAACGAGAATCCGACGGCCACAGGCAGATGCAATAGTTAAGTGTTGCATGACATACGACTATGCGAGCTTAAACCTTGTAGTACGTGTTATCGCAATTCAAAACAATTATGAGTTTTTTGTAAGTTTTAACATGCAAATGTAGACATTTTATGAGTGAGGTTAGTAGTTCATCGTGGACGGGGCTGACTAAAATATGAAATAGGCCTAGAATGAAATGAAAGTTATGGCGAGGTTATTCAGTGAGTGAATGAATGAATGAATGAATGAAGTTGGATTGAAAGTCCTATTCATGCAACCCGTGATGAGCACTATATTTCCTAACTTCCGTTCCTCCATAACAAAAAGAGCGCTGGAAGGTAACACAATACTTTATGCAAATGAAGAGGGTTATTACATAAAAATTAAAAAATTGAAATTAGACATTTTTGCGCGGGTGTGTGTATATAAATGCGTGTGTTTCTGTTCTGCAGTAGTGCATTACATTTTAATATTGTGGTTATTACTAAGTCAAAAGTGACCAATAGGTTCTCTCTCTCTCTCTCTCTCTCTCTCTCTCTCTCTCTCTCTCTCTCTCTCTCTCTCTCTCTCTATATATATATATATATATATATATATATATATATATATATATATATATATATATATATATATATATATATTATACATGTGTGTGTGTTTATTCCTACACTCGATAATTGAGTATGATATATATATATATATATATATATATATATATATATATATATATATATATATTTATATATATACTGTATATATATGTGTGTGCGTGTGTATGTGTGTGGTGTGTGTGCGTGTTACGTTTGTGTGTGTAGTTGGGTGAAAATACGATAATCAATACATACATCACAAACAACTATCATATGAAAAAACATCTCATTGATAATCCGTACTGATCCTCTATATGAGTGCTGCCATATTGCGACAAGAGTCTCCCGCCTTTTGCCAGACACAGTGTCCCACAGTCAAGGCCTTTCGGAGGGAAGAGCGGCGCGTACCATCGATCTCCTATATGGGCGCATGTACGAGAAAACTCATTGTTGCAAATGGTGTATTTTTCTTCCTTGTTTTGTTTTTTAATTTGTTTTAAAAGGTAGTTTTAATATATATATATATATATATATATATATATATATATATATATATATATATATATATATATATATATATATATAGAAGCTTAGACTGAATGTAGTAACAGTGACTGAAATTGTAGCGAATATAGACTTTTGAAACGTTCCAGTGAGACTAAATCTAGTTTTTGTTCAAGACGTACAAAAGACAAGTCAAAGCTTGCAGTGTAAGACTTCCATGACGAAAAGAAGGAGAAGAAGGAGAGGAGGAGGAGGAGAGGAAAGATTTGTCATGAATGTAAATCGTAAATATCATTGGTTTTTCCTTTCATGGTAGTTTTCTAATCACGCGATTTGAGGACTGAAAGCGAGACGAACATATACAGTATATGAATATTTTTAGCTGCATCGACATAGCGATAAGTTTACTCAAGAAGTCATTTTAGTTCTCACTTTCCTTTCCTTTTTGTGTAGAATAAAGTTAAATTGTTTAATGCTCAACGAGCGAAGCTTCTTTGTCAACAATGTAAGATAGACTCATGAAGAATGAAAGAAGTTATGTTGAGGATCTCTCTCTCTCTCTCTCTCTCTCTCTCTCTCTCTCTCTCTCTCTCTCTCTCTCTCTCTCTCCAAATTTATTGAACTAAACTAATTTTTTTGTTAACAACACGTCGTCTCCTTTCTTTCCATGTGACCAGATTATATAAAAATTCTCACGTCAATTACTTGCGGT
Source organism: Macrobrachium rosenbergii (assembly GCF_040412425.1). Taxonomy (NCBI): domain Eukaryota; kingdom Metazoa; phylum Arthropoda; class Malacostraca; order Decapoda; family Palaemonidae; genus Macrobrachium; species Macrobrachium rosenbergii. The sequence continues at coordinate 64,148,917 of NC_089743.1, forward strand.
TACTAACGATTTTGTCTTTTCATAAAACATTTCAAATCTCTCTCTCTCTCTCTCTCTCTCTCTCTCTCTCTCTCTCTCTCTCTCTCTCTCTCTCTCTCTCATTTGCATTCAACATCCGTACTTCACTTTGATAATCAGAAGTTTACAAAACAATACTTTCTTGCTACGCAGCCTTTTGCTTTTTACAAGTAAAGTTATAGTGCCCAGTAATTCTTATGGTCTCGTCGGTTACCTTTACCCATATACAAAGAGCAATTACTCTTCATACATATACATACATACATACATTTGCATTTACACACGTATACATAAATATGTATATATAATATAAATATAATTATACTGTATATGTATACACACACACACACACACACACACACACACACACACACATATATATATATATATATATATATATATATATATATATATATATATATATATATATATATATATATATATATATATATATATATCGAAAGTGGTTTCAAATCCCAAACGAAAAACAGTGCGTCTTCATTTGTTTCTCATCTGGATTTAAAACTTGCCATGATAATCATATACAGAAAAAAAAATGCAAGGAAATCACAAAGTTGAGAGGCTATTTTGAATATTTAGAATACAAACACACACATATATATATATATATATATATATATATATATATATATATATATATATATATATATATATATATATATATATATATATATATATATATAATTTAGCAAAATAGATGAGAATAAAAGGTATACCTATCCCTACATAAAGGTAATGCCGGTATATAATTCCCATTTTGCATATTCACTACGTAATTACAGTACCTCAATCAATGCCTAGTCTTTGACATTTTCTGTGCCACCGGCTCATGCGCCTTATCTATTCACGTAAAGTTGATTTTAGGTCATAGTTTATGCTTTTGTCATTTGGAAGGATATTCTCTTACATTTGTTAATGGTTGGTTTTATTTTATCTGGAGAGAGAGAGAGAGAGAGAGAGAGAGAGAGAGATATGAAACTGTCGTGCTGTTACATTTTTCACTGTCAATGAATTCTGTGAGAAGACATGAAAGCATAAACGCAGGAGAATATTATTTAGTACCAACGTAGATTATATATATATATATATATATATATATATATATATATATATATATATATATATATATATATATATATATATATATAATTCTATTCAACATTAAGCTGTTCCCTTAGGAGAGATTGTCTCCCGAGGAAAGAACAAAACAATGTGCGTTGTAACATTCATTTTTTCACACCATAAAAACTGAAACATTGTCAATTTTCTCTGCAGAGAGCATCCCCAGTATACACACACACATATATATATTCTATATTTATTTATTATTTATAAATATATACCATTTTCATTATTCAACACCATTTTAGAATAATACCAGAATTTGTAAACATATAATTAAATCCAAGCGATCATCTACAAAGAAACGCTCATATTTCCTCGTTTTTCAAATTATTATTATTATTGTTTTTTCAACAGATGAACCCTATTAGTATGGAACAGGCCTGCAGGGCCACAGACTTTAATTCAGTCTTCCAAAGACTGTGGTGTTCGTTTGAAAGAGATTACAGACGATAATACGAAATACAGGTAGACGAGATTAGTTATTAGAAAACAAAGATAAATGGATGAATTAATAGATAAATAGATGAAAATGTAAGTAAATTATCAAAAGTACAAGGAGAATTGTTTTAGGGAGGTCATGTATTGCACTTTCCCGCAATTTTGGGGGTCCTAATTGTATAAATACGAAATATATATATAAGAAAATTCTCCAAACTCTTTCAGGATCTCCGAAAATGGTCCTGAAGTTGAAATGGAGGAAGTTCCCGGCCCTGTTATTCACAGTCCTCGTCAGCTGCACATTGATCCACACAGCTGGTCGAATCTGGCACCCGTCTGCATACCTGTGGACTTCCTTCCAGCCGTACCTGGTGCAGGTGACCTCCACGGCAGATCAGGCCCACAACAAGCTGAAGGATTCGTCATCCGACGTGGAATACGATTATTCGGATGGGTCCTCAAATAAGGGTAAGCATGTTCGCTCATTTTGGGTACACGCGCAGTTGAAAATAATTCTAGGACAGTACACACATACGCGCACACATATGTATGTACTAAAGTACTTTCGTAAATTCATAGATACATTTGTAGTGGTAATGCATTGATTCGTGTCTTATTCTTGAACGGTTCACACACACATACAACATATATATATATATATATATATATATATATATATATATATATATATATATATATATATATATATATATATATATCTTCTTTCTTCTTCTTTTAACGTGCTTTTATTCCCATTTTTGTATGGGGTAAGCACGATGCCTTCTTTTGAAGGACTTTTTGATTTGGCTTTGGGGTAGACCTGTGGTCTCGATCGGCTGCCCTGCCTGACATCGCTTAGACCCCGGTACGTATGTTTCATGTATCATACCCGACCCAACGCCCTTTCTTTATATATATATATATATATATATATATATATATATATATATATATATATATATATATATATATATATAAGCTCATATTTAAGAACCCAAGAACTATTGGCGGTATGTTTCTTCACAAAGAAAAGCTGCCCCTTTAATGCAGTCCGGTGTTTATTTATTTACTTGCTGTCAATGCCATTGTCAGACATACGTGGGGAACACGCCGACTGCTTAAGTCAGATGTGACGCCCATATTGGCGTTAGCTTTCGCGCTGGGTGCAAGTTGTCCAATCCTGAAACATCAAATATTAGAAACCATATAAAACTATGCAAAAGTAAAATAAACTATAATGATTTTAAGATTATAATAACCAGCCAACACGAACACCACCTCCCTCTTCTTGAATCGTTAGCGATCTAGAAGCTGGTTCCCGTTTTGAACAATTATTCCTCGTCCACGCCCCTGTGTATAGCCTAAACCACCCTACCTTATATATGTTCACTGCTTTTTCATGAAGCATCTGAACTTCGAGGAATAAGTATTCTAGTTTTTCCTCTTTTTTGAACAGTTTTATTTTAGGTTTACCTTTTGTATTGATGTTTTACTTTATCATAATTTATTTGTACGTACATACTAACATTTCCTGCTGCATTTGTATACTTTACTTCGTATTTTTAGCCTTGAGGATGAGACAAGGATCTCTCGAAACGTAGGCCATGATGAGTAAAGGAAAACCATGTACCAAGCTGTCTGCTTTAGTACCTTCTTGCGTATATATATATATATATATATATATATATATATATATATATATATATATATATATATATATATATATATATATATATATATGTATATATATATATATGTATTTACGAAAGTCATGAAAACATCAATTACAACTATATTGTATCGATTCATGTCTTTTTCATCATATGTGTGTATTTCATTCGACACTTTTGACCACATAACAATATCTGTTTGCAAGCCGAAATTAAAGCAAAGGGAATATCTTCCGTTAGCTGAAGCTCAAGTAACATAATAAGTAAAAAATTTTCCCGTTTGAAAATGATAAGATACTAAACATTACTGTGAATAAAGCGTAGAAGCCTATTAGTTACAGATACACTAACAAATAAATAATTATAGAATAAAACATATTGACGTAATAGGAGTTTGCCAGAAAAAAAAATGAGCACAACAGGCATATCAGCAACAGACTATGACTGTTCGATTTAGACAAAGAAAAAAAAAAAAGTCGGAATATACGAGCTATAGCTGACCCCCTTTAGCTGAACCGTTAAAAGCTATTGGTAAAGTCGATTAAGCCGTGCTCTACTACATCGACCGCAACAATTTAAATTTTTGGTCTTGTAAGGTCCCGAAGACCGATGAAGTTAGCCTTTGTGAACTTGTCGAGGATTGATTTAAGTTCGTCAGTAACTGAACTTTTTAGTTTAGAATCATTACTGCTAAATAGAAACTCACAGACACTAATGAGACGCCCGTTGGCGCTTGAATTCGATTACCCTGTTAGTACTAAAATATTATATTTATAAACCAGTCGCGTTCCTTCCTGATTCCCTGCTATCCAGTTTCTCTCTCTCTCTCTCTCTCTCTCTCTCTCTCTCTCTCTCTCTCTCTCTCATCGATCTTTCACATAATAGCCCGTCCAAAGGAGGCAAAGCACGCGATTTTCTTGGTGAAACGCGTTCGTGCGCAAAGCTTCGTTTTACTGATCTGGAAACTGAGTTTCAAGCACGAAGAGACTTGGTCACTAATTATAATGCAGGGAAACTTTAAATACACACACACACACATACATATATACATAAATTTCACTGGGCGTGATAGAGCATTAATATTTACTTGTCTGCTACACATACGTGACTAAGCAATTTCTTGGAATTTCAGTTTGAGTCACTTTGCATGCAAAGAGAGAGAGAGAGAGAGAGAGAGAGAGAGAGAGAGAGAGAGAGAGAGAGTGAGAGAGAGAGCAATAATCATTCAGGTAACATGGTACCACTGCAGGTTATAAAAAAAAAACAGGTATTCTTGAAGTGTTGCCTAGTTCTGTATCTAATTATAATGCGGGGCAGCTTGAAATACATACACACGCACGCACGCACACACATATATATGTATATATACAGTATATATATATATATATATATATATATATATATATATATATATATATATATATATATATATATATATATATATATATGACTTTTATCACATCACCGTGATTCATATATACAATCAGTAAAGCTACAAACGTCCTTTAATATCAATTCGCTCTACCTCGGAAATAATATATTTTTCATATATGTTACCGAAGGAATTTTTAGTTGATAACGACGAACTTATTATCAACTAAAATTCCTTCGGTAACATATATGAAAATATATTGTTTCGAGGTAGAGCGAATTGATATTAAAGGACGTTTGAAGCATTGATTATATATATATATATATATATATATATATATATATATAAATATATATATATATATATATATATATATATATATATATATATATATATATATATATATATATATCTTCAAACATAGTGCTATAGGGTTATGTTTACAAGTCTGCTGCACGAACGTGAGTAAACAGTAAACAGTTTCTGGGAAACTTCATTATGAGTCATTTTGCATGCAATTGAGAGAGAGAGAGAGAGAGAGAGCAATAATCATTCAGGTAACATGTTATGAACAAAAACTGGGATTCATGAAGTTGCCTACTAGTAGTGTATTTAAAAAAGACAGCGAAAATTACTCGTGACAGTATCTTTCATTTTCTGCTCTTCTTCCAGAAGTTATTCCGAGGGCCAAAAAATATTCAATGTACTGGCCATCCCAACGAAACAGCCATCATTGGTCTAGAAGATTCGTCGATGACTCTCCGATTGTGTACGTTCCCACTGAGAGACCTTTCCAGCCTTCCACCACCGAGGAGAGTTCTTTGTACGCGCCACTAGAGAAATTCAAGAGCTTTCTAGCCCTACCAAAATCATTTGGAAGCCTCTTTGATTCCTCTGTAAATAAAGAACAGACACCCAGCCCTTTTCCGGAGTTCTTGAAGGTCAATTATTCAAAGGAAGAGCTGAAGGCTTTCCCTCCCGTCAGCATCTCAATACAGGTTAGTGGCGATGACGAAGACTATACCTTCAGTAGTGTCAACGAAGAGGTCGACACCGTCGACATCAAACCGACTGCAAAGAACGTCACACCTTCAAATGCTCGACTTCTGATCTACAACCGAGTTCCTAAATGCGGGTCGACTACTTTCAATTCCATTTTAGACAGGTACGCTGACTTCTCAATCGTTTGTATAGTACTATCATAAGACCTGTTGGCTAATATTGTGGTTTGCATTGCTACGTGGCTGCTCACGAGGCCTTCTGATATGATATACATAAATTATTTACTGATCTGCATACATATGCGTTAATGTTTGTCTAGCACACACACACACACAGACACTCATATATACACGTGTTAAAATCACTAGTCTCACAATTAGATATCCCGAGTAAACTCGTACACAATATGCTCGTTAATAAACTTACTAGACAAGACTAGTTTAACGAGACTACTGTAACACAAGAAACAAGAAGTTAAACGAGTAACCAAAATTCTTTCAAGTAGGAGTTTTGATTTTCACAGTTTTTTGAGTTTTGACAATCGAAAAATTTAATTAGCTTCAAAAGCAAACAGGTTCAGCCACACGTATAACATGACAGTATATATGTTCATATTGTTCATACATGTAATACAGTATCCTATTGCCTTGCTTTAGCCGAACTCACTGTTTACTATGAAAAGCCCATCCGTAAAAAGTGTTTTATTTTAGTCTTTTTGTAATTAACTACTGTCAGGCGATTAATGTATATGTTAGATGTGCTTGCCAGAAATTAGAATTTCAACTAGAAACTGTAGCGTATGCATGTTGCTATTTAGTCTAATCATACAGTCGCTGCACACCTCTAGTATGGAGTTGATCTTTGAGTAAATATTTTGCCTTTAAAATTCGTGTGATACTGATGCCCCTTGATAATTAGCAACCTTTATTGATTCTTATGCATTTATTTGCTTTATCGGCTTGTTTACCTATCCAAATTCCCATTTCTTTCTCGAATGGCTTCGTATTATGATTTGTTATTGGAGACTTACTAGTATGAATATAAATAGTCTTTGGTAATTCGTAACTCACACTGTTTTCTTATTATTATCTTTATATACCCCATTGTAATCAGAATTCTTTCAGATTTTACAAATAAAGTGAATTCGTCTGAAATTTACGATAAAGACCTGATGACATGAGCGCAGATAGAATCTCACCATTTAAAGATAAACAAATATAAAGCGTGATCAAGATAGTGGGGTAGTACTGTCAGTGCAACTCATGCGGTGCGCTGTAGGTGTTATTTAGGGTTCTTTGTAGCGTCCCTTCGGCCCCTAGCTGCAACCCCTTTCATTTCTTTTACTGTACCTCCGTTCATATTCGCTTTCTTCCGTCTTACTTTACACCCTCTCTAAACAATTGCTTCATAGTGCAACTGCGAGGTTTTCCTCCTGTTACACCTTTCCAACCTTTCTAATCTCAATTTTCCTTTCAGCGCTGCATGAATGACCTCATAGGTCCCAGGGGTTGGTCTTTGGCCAAAATTTTATAATCCTTTCCTTCTCACTCGAACGGGCCTGTAAGTCAGTTGGAATTGACCCTAATATCTGATTTCAGACTGTGTAAGATGAACTTCTTGCGATGTGAACATTCCACCGTTTACGACAAGCACTGGATTGACACCGCAAGCAGGCGAAAGTTACTACATCGCGCTATGTACGGTCACAAGATGATTAGGTCTAAAATCTTCGAGCGACACATTTATTTTTTCAACGTCACAAGGTAATGCTCTGAAAAACAAATCATGATATAAAAGACATATTTTGAACTGACACAATCTCAGAACGAAAGTTTATATGTTGTTTATTTAAATTGATCACTGGCATTGATAATCAGATAAAAAATTAATGTTGCAGAGTGAATTGTACATTATGTTAATTTCATATTTAAAAACGTCACTATTGATACCCTACATTGTTACAGTTAAGAAATGCAGAACTTTTTAAAAGTTCATGTTGACAGGAAGACAAACCTTTACATAATTACAAAATATAGAGTAAATTTACAAGTATTTGATCCAGTCATACTTACGTCAACCCGTTGACCGCAATACACTAACCAGTGTCTTTTACAACATCCAACTATCCAGACTGGGTTTACCGAGGGCGGCTTGGATCAACTTGGTGAGAGAGCCCGTCTCTAGATACATAAGTAACTTCTATTACATAAGAAAAAGATCCAGATGGAATAGTACGAAGTAAGAATCGCCTCTTAAAAGCACCAAATTGGACCAGTCCAAGAATTTCCGAAAGTCTGCACACGTCTTGTCTTTTTCTATCGCTGCTTAAGAATTACAGGACTCTGCTAGCTAGCGCAGACCACACAATTTTTGCTTTTTGATTTCAGCTTAACAAATCTCAACTCGCTAAACGAACCATACACGTGCTTATTTTAAAAGTATGCGTGGGAAAAGCAAAGTCACAAGATGTCACTCCAGATGATTGTGAAATCTCATAATACCAGTGATGAGGCTTTTTTTCACAACCTGTTTTGCCAAAATAGTTTCACTATTCTCTCTAAGGAATGCTGGGAAAGATCGTATCCCTAATTTATTATACAGGGTTATGCATAAGTTTCACTGAAACATGAGTTTTGGACTTGATTTGAGCACCCAGTGCTTGTTGTAAGACTGCACGCTTTCCTATTTCACAAGTATATATCCTCTAAAGTTCTACTCAAAATTCTATTGTTTCTTTTCTTTCTTCTTCTTTTCGTCACTGACATTTATGCTAGCACTTACTTTTGTCTTTCATATATTGACAGTTTAACTGGTTCTACTTTACTCATCTATTTCTTCTTCATTTGCAACCTTTGCCAGTAGCCCAGTTCTTTTTTGTCATTTTATTCAACTTGATGTCATTCACATAGATCTGAATGACAAATTCAAGTTTTTTTAAATATAAGATTCTTGAAATTACAGAAATGCAAACATGCACATATGCCAGTAGGTTAAATGTGGAATCGAGCAAGTGCATAAGATAGAATTTTATTACCTTTTAATTACAGGATGCTTAAGAGCAGGACCCCGTGCTATCGTGCAAGTACATGCGATAGAATTTTATTACCTTTTAATTACAAGATACTTAAGAGCAGGACCCCATGCCAGCACAGGGCTGGCTTAATCTAATAGACACATTACCATTTGAGCCTGGCCAACTGTGAAATTCAGGGTGTGAATTTTAAAGGCTGTAGTTTCCTCTTTAGAAAAGGCCTTTCACCTCATGTTGGACTTGTTTTATCTTCATTTGGGAGGGAACCGGTCTATAATCCTTTAAGAGTCAGGAAAGGTTTCTTTCCAGACAAAAATAATAACGATAATAGATAATTTCTTGAGCTTATAATTCAGACAGTATTCCACATTTTACGAACGAACACTTTAGTCTTCAGTTTCTGCTATATCATTCTACTAGATTGTGATTCAAGTTAGGTTTTTTTTTCAACTACAGTCTCCTACCAGTCCCTCGAAATTATGGTGCAGTATTGTACAAAAACCGTTAAACTTTGTCTTTGAACACTAGAAGCCTCGTCTCTATTTCTAATTTTCGCCTTAATGGTATAACTTTTTTTTTTTTTTAACTCGGTGTGGTATTTCAAAGGCCAAGGTTTGATACACGCACACATACATATACATATATATATACACACATACATATACTGTATATATACATATATACAAATGTACTGTATATATATATATATATATATATATATATATATATATATATATATATATATATATATATATATATATATATATATATTTATATATATACAGTATATATATATTTGCACAGTGTAGTCAGGAGGAGGTGACAGCTACGGCAAATACCTTTATTTTGCGTGTTATTTCTTTTAATTCCCTAAAACCAATTTACACTGAACAGTTCTAAAAATGTAGGCAAAAGTATTAGGTCAATTCTAAGAGGCGTATGTGCGTTTCATTTCATTTATTCGTGCATTGCTCTCAACACTGATATGCAAACATCCACGCATGGTTTTAAAACACAAGCACCTAAATAAACGAGCGCCTTTGTATGCATTTAATGTGAAGTGAATAGATACATTGCTAGGTTGTATTTTACACGAAATGCGCTGAATTCAGTTTTTCCTCCTTTTACATGAGTTGTTTTTATTTTGTAAACCTTCCACGTTTTGACAGTTCTTTCAAGAACCCTTTACGAAGCAGATTTATTGTTCTATTGTTATTCAGTTGTCTTTCGCATGTTTTTAGGAAAATATTTGTCAATATTCTGATGCAGAGCCTTTTCCTTTTAATAACAGCGTAAAGTCTAAAGGCTTCGAGAATAAAATATTCGAATATCACGACCTCAGTTACCTTAACTGACCCTGTCAGAAATTTTTCATGAATTTTGTTATAAAACCTGCGTACACTTACCCCCATCCAAGTATAACATATTTCTTACCTATGAATGAATGAATGATTTTGAGCTGTCTGACATCGTGACAACTGTGTCATTGACGCCGATATCAATTAAATGAACAACATAGCTGCTATAAAAAACAATAAAAAGATAAAAGAAAAAGAATGAAATATATTTTTGGGAGAAGACCAGCGTCGATAATAAATCTAAAAATGCCACCGGCATCCTCTCCAAGGATCTTGGGAAGGATGAACCTGCCATCCCGACCCAGAGCCTCAGAGAGGTAACGGCTTCTAGTATCCCCAAGACTGGGACACTCAACCATCAAGTGTCTCACAGTAATTGCCTTCTTTAGGCCTAAGAGATATTAACAATTTTATCTCTTGACCAAAGACTGTCGACCGATCAGTTTGTTCATATACGTGAAGAGATAAATGGTCATTCGTCCTCATCCCAACGTAATATAAAATCTTGTAGTAACTCACCCTTAATCTCTAAACTGAAATTAAGATGCTCTTGACATTTAAAATCTTTGGTTTTCTTGTTCTGTATGAATTTTACGTCCAGCTTTGTATAGCGGTATGTCATTTGACACCTTTCAATAATACAATACTTGATGAAAACTTACCAATAGTTGCTGCTGTCAGTTTCATCTCTCTCTAGAACTTTATATATTTTTTATTCTATCCGTTCTTCTGTTGTAAATTATAACAAATGTGTTTGTACTACTTAGTTTTGAAATTAAAGTTGTAAATGTTGAGCTGGTACAGTTCTCCTAGGTACTCATGTATCATTGAATTAGCACCTTGAAGAAGAAGACCTTGATCATCCATGTACGTACATTCAGACATTTTATCCTCCATCTAATTTTCCCCATAGACTCGTACTAAGCATTCATGTCTTATTCAGAAAGTGCACAAAGGACAAAACAAAGAACAGGCGTGCACAAACACACTCAATGGGAGGTAAACTCTCTGTCTGTCTGTCTGTCTGTCTGTCTCTCTCCATATAATATATATATATATATATATATATATATATATATATATATATATATATATATATATATATATATATATATATATATATATATATATATATATATATATTCGCAGATTAATTCAAGAAAGGCATTTGCCCTCATTATCTTTCGTTTCTTCCGTAGACTACTCAAGAAACAAAAGTTTCCTCCACCATGGTGGTTCGATATGACTCTAGACGACTGCATCGAAGTGGGACGACCGGAATGCCACCCTTCGTCGCCACAGATGAATATGCAGTTGACATTCTTCTGCGGCCACCATCCCGAATGCAGGTATTACGACAGCCATCAGACTGAATGTGTATTCATTTGTGCTCAATGCCTTGACAGGTTTCTCTCATAGAACGGAAAAGAGTGAACGGGTGATTAAGTCCAAATGAATACTTTAGACCTAGCGCATGTTACAGCTTGTGCGTGATGCGTTATGCAAAGCGGGAGAAAATGCGCGCACACTAAAAGACTAAAAGAGAGAGAGAGAGAGAGAGAGAGAGAGAGAGTTTAAGCTTCTTATTTTGATATATGCACGTCTATAAAAGATACAAATTACATTTGTAAGAGTATGTGAAATTTGCCAATGTGACTTTTCAGCTGCTGCTTGTGAAACGGGCATGTCCCGTGCTTTTCCCCAAGTTCTGGCCAGAACTATGATCTTTATTAGATCTTTATTATTTTGCATTTTGTATTTTTAGTGAATGCTATATATTATATACAGCACTTATCACGGTGCAGTAATAACACAATTTTTTCTCCTTTTTACCAGAAAAGTAGGAAGTCGATGGGCCCTCTACAGAGCTAAAAGACATGCGGAGCAGTACTACAGTGTGGTGGGAATTCTCGAGGAATTTACGCTTTCTCTGTCTGTTCTCGAAGGATATCTCCCAAGATACTTTGGTAACGTCCACAATATACGACTCAGCTCAGGTATGTTTAATATGAAATAATTTTTCATACACTGAGAGAGAGAGAGAGAGAGAGAGACTTATTGGGACGCATTTCAAATGCTTCTGAATGCTTGATAAGGAAAGCTATCTACTAAATAATAACTAAATAACAATGACACTAGCGGGAAAAGATTTAGGGGGCGTAGGTCTACGTAAGCGCCCAAGAGTGCAAGTACGTCTCTAGTTGTCTGTTGACTCTCATCATTATGGCAGGTCTCGCTTGTGAATGCGTGCAAGCAGGTCTCGCTTGTGAATGCGTGCAAGCAGTCTCGCTTGTGAATGCGTGCAAGCAAATCCTGTCTTGGGCTTAATTGTGTGTTTAGTGTGCATGAGCCTTAACGGAGTACAGTGTCAAATTCGTACTCGTATATTATGCGGGAACTCTTGTGGGGAACCGATTCACTTTTTTAGATTTCAGCACAATTTACCAAGTAACTTTAATTCATCAGTTGGCTTGTTGAGTTCATGGGTCCATACCAGGCTTTCATACCCTTTAACACCTTGCCACACTTACAGACCACCCTTAGTTAAGAAAGAGCCCGTACTGACATTTGGCTGGATTAATATGAAGATGGATATATTTAAATATATCCACCTAGAACAAGAACTAGCAGATGTGTTCATCTGTGCGTGTGTGTGTGTGTATTCCTCATATCATTTATTTATGGTGAAAAATAAGCTATTTTATAAACTATACACATATGTAATATATATACATTATATATATATATATATATATATATATATATATATATATATATATATATATATATATATAAATATATATTTTTTTCATGATTTTGCCTTGTAATATGTATGTCTTTCTATAGTTTTGATATATTTACTCTTCTGTTTATCATGTGCTATGTGTAATAATAGTAGTTATTGAAATATTGTATGTAGTGTAATGTCAGATCTCAAAAGAGTTAGTGGTTTAGATAACCTAACAGCGTAATTTAGAATTAATAATATCTTTCTTGATAATAGCGTAGTAGCGGGAGAGAGAGATTCAAGTTTTAGACCAGATGTGCCATCTGTCATCAGTTCAGATAAGAGAGCTCTTTGTTTTGGGTTATGCGATGACAGGTCAGAATAACAATTGCTGATCTGCTCTGGAAACCAACTCGAGTTTTTTCATTTTCTTTTTAAAACATGCCAATCATATTTAGCCAGTTGCTGTCTGTTTTATCATGTAATGATTTCTGTAAAAGCTTTGTCTCATACGAGAAGATGGCGAGTGATTTCCCAGTGTTACATGTGTTCCACACGATTTTTTTTTGGTAAAAACGTGTACCTTTTGAGAGATATGAACAAGTAGTGCACTAAAGCACATGACAATTGCATCATGTTTAAGATTGCATTGCTCTGATCAAGTATTGTCCTGATTGCATTAAAAACATTTTGCTTCCTTCTTCTAGAACCTCTTGTATCTCGTTTCCAAAATGTCTTAATGATGTCTCTTGAGTGTTTCATGTGCTACTGGAATCCTCAGATTTATTCATTCTGATTTTCGAGACCAGTCAGATTAGTTCTCTCTCTCTCTCTCTTTCTTCAAAATAGAGAAGTTATTAACGTAGAATATTTGTGGTCACTAGTATTAAACTTAGCTTTTGAGATCTGAGCACATTAAAAGTGTAAAAATTTAGTAACGGTGCCCAAATAAAAAGTGTATTTTGTGAACCTAAAGCAGCTGCAAGTGATTTTACAAAGGTTTTCACAAGCTTGTTTAAGGTAAAGTGAATTTTACTTGTTATTACCATGGTATAATAAGATATATTAAGAGAATTTTCCCCTAAGTGAAATTATTATTGCTAAATCTTTTGTGTATTTTTGTGTGCTCTTGTGTTTGCAATCTCTTGATTTGTCACATTTTATATGTTGGTGATTTAACATTTATTAATTAGCATTTTAAATATTTCTTGATGATTTAAAATTGCATACTTAATTTAATTTTCATTTATTAAGATTTTCTTCTCAAATCTTGAGTAATATTTGATAGTTTAAATTTTGCTTGATTAATTTAATTTCTTGATAAGTTTAAGTTTTGTGATTTAGTTTTGTTGAATAATTTAACTCAAGAATTAATGAAATTTTTGTGTTGTTTTCAAGTAGTAGTATAATTTTCAGTTGTGAATTCTAATAAATTTTGAATAAAAAAAAATTAATTTTTGTATTTGTTTTTAAAAAACAGTGTTTCATTATTGACCACCAGTGGATAGGATTAACTGTGTGTGCATAAGGCAGAATGATAAGCATGTTTTGTTTCTTTAGTTTTGCTGAAGTGAATTAAGACCAGGGAAACAGTTAAAGTTGTGTGAGGGAGTGATGCCCTTTTACTATAGTATATTTCTTGTTTAATTGTTGATACTTCACACTAGTCTTGATAAACTTAGTTTGATTTTTCATGTGATTAATGAGCTTTTCAAGGGATCACTGTTACTTTTAGAGTAATCAGTCGTAATTGTGAATATATTATATATATATATATATATATATATATATATATATATATATATATATATATATATATATATATTTATATATATGTATAACTGAATCACGAAAATATGGAACGTGATGAATATATAAATAAAGATAAAATATGGAAGGAAACAGAAACACTGGAGTATAAACCCTTTCCAAAATGTATAGATCTCTCTGGCGTGGTTGTCTGGTCTTCGCAGGTAAGGCATATATGCCAAATGTATAACAACAACAGCGAGATAAAATCATTTCTCCCATTACAGATATCAAATAAAACCTTTTTCGTTACGCAGAATTCCAAGTCTATTACATAGGTTCACGATTGATAATGTTTTTTTAAGCAATTACAAGAAACGAAATCAGAGTTTCTATCAATATCCAGTACCTCACACACGGATCACGTGCGTTTAAATCCACAGGTTAGATTTTCTTAGGAGCACTTTGGTGGACTGTATTATTAAGGCATTTCTCGTTTCTACAATACCTTGATTTCTTAACATCGTAGGTAAAGAATAAATTTAAGGAACAAATGAAATAAAGCATAACAGTAAGTTTGGCAAGAGAAAATAAACATTCGTATACAGACAGATCTCTGTCTCTCTCTCTTTAAGAAGGTTGATGGGCGCAAATTTCTCTTGGGAAAGGCAAGATGTAACTGTAGCTCGGTCAAGATTTTTGAGAGAGATGAAGCGTCGCAAGGAGTCAGGGCAGAAATTCGTGTATCTCGACGAAACTTGGGTCAATCAAAATTACACTGGGCTCAAGTGAAGTCTTATATGGCGAAAAAGAATACGTTCAAACTATTTTAGTGCAGGAAATCGAACAATGTCAAAACTGGAAGAATGCAGCGAGCACGTAGAGAAAATTCAAAAAGGATGCCCGGCAAGATGTGGCTGTAGACAAGTTGGTTGACAGTTTTGTCATCAACATAGCTGATAGCTCTGATGACTAGGAATAAATTTTATAAAAAAAAGGATTTAGGAAACCTCTCTCGAAAAACAAAACGCACCTTGACTTTTACCCAGTGGTGGTGTGGAAAAAAAGTTTGATTGAAAAAAGTAGTCTTTTAAAACTTAAGATGATCGTTACTCCTCGTTATAGATAATATATAGGCGACAAAGAAGTTTATTTTAATTCGACGAAAAATGAACAAGACAATTTCTATAGCATTAATTAAATACTTTTAAGTATCTAATTGTGTAATAATGATAAATGTACATCTATCTACAAGTACTGACAAAATAGATAAGACCCCTTCTTATATAGATAATAATAAACATGATCATATGTAAAAAAAAAAAAAAAAAGCCGTAAGATTTAGAAAGTACAACACAAGGGCGGAGTAGGAAGGAGATTAAAGTACCTGGAAATCAAAAGCCCCAAAAATCTTATAAGTATAGCCTCAGGGTTTGTCTAAGACATTTAAAGGTCTGTCACACACGTGTAAGCCTGTTTTTCGTAAAACTGGCAACAGGGCAGATCTTTAAAAGCCTCCAGAGAGATCTATTCGTCGTGGCAGAGTATAGTCATTTTTTACAAATAAAAATAAATGACAGATGGGGATTTAAACATACAATTGAAGAATTATAGAATGCCAAAACAGGATTAAATATAGAGGTTTTCAAAGGATTATACTCTTGCCACGACGAATAGATCTCTCTGGCGAGGCTTTTAAAGATCTGCCCTGTTGCCAGTTTTTAATTAGAGTTTAAATGTCTTCAGTGATTTTATTTTTTAGGTCATTCCTTCCTTGAACATTTTTCTAATACAAACTTAAAAGTATTTAATTAATGCTATAGAAATAGTGTATTTCATTGTGCATTTTTCCAAATAAACTTCTTGTTCATTATATACATGCCAGGCTAACAGATTATTATTTCAAATATTTCGAGAGAGGTTTCAGTCTGCTAATTATAATGTTGATGACAAAACTAGTGTCTTTTTGAATTTTTCTACGTGCTCGCTGCATTCTTCCAAAAAGGCCTTGCTACAGTTACATCTTGCCTCCCAGCACTCCAGTGTTTCCGTTTTTCGATGGATTTTATCTATATATATATATATATATATACGCATGGATCCGTGTGTGTGAGGTACTGCAACACCACCAAATATCTTATATATATATATCAATAAATATGTATACTTATAGGTTTTATTTATATCTGTAAAATTACTGTTGTTGTTATACATTTGGCATATTGCTTTATACTGGCATTTTGGAAAGGGTCTAATCAACCGTTCAAGGGCAGGGACAGGACAATTAAAAGATTAACAGGTTCGTGACTGATAAAAATTTTTAGTACAACACAATAATTTTTTTTTTTAATAATAACTTTTTGCAAGAGATTTTTACAAATAAAAAAAAAAATATATTAAACATACGGATATACAGAAAAATATAATCAAGTAGCTACCTTGTAATTAAGTCAGTGATTTTATCTTTTAGGTCATTCTTGAACATTTTCTAATACAGGCGTCCAAATAATACATGCCAGGGCTAAGATTATTATTATATTTCTTCAGTCTGCTAAGTAAAGGACTAGTGTCGAAAGGCCTTGCAGCACTCCAGTGTTTCCGTTTCCTTCGTGGATTTTATCTATCTATATATATATATATATATATATATATATATATATATATATATATATATATATATATATATATATGAAATTACAGTCCTAACTGAATTTATGTACCAAGGATCCAAAGTGATATTCAGTTATTTAATAAAATTTAAGATAAAAAAAAAAAGAGCTTTCACCCACTCTAAATGCTATAACGATAATTTCCTTTATTTAACGTGAAAATCATTGCATATATATATATATATATATATATATATATATATATATATATATATATATATATATATATATATATATATATATATATATTATATATGTGTGTGGGTATTGAAGGTGTAAACATCTTTACTTTATTAGTTAGTAAGACTAACTCTGTTAATCTCAGGTGAGGTGAAGCTCAACACCAATAATTCTCCGTCCTCGAGGAAGCGCGTATCTCCAGCCACTCTAGAGACCCTCCAAAGTCTCCTGAAGGAAGATCTCGAGTTCTACGAATTCCTCCGGCAGCGCCTTCACCTCCAAGCCATGGCTCTCGGCATCTTGACCACCTGATCAGCTGCTGTGGTTTCATCTTTGTGTAAAAATTGCGCAGCATTTTTTGGCAAAGTGAAAAATTATTTTTTCATGGTAACTCCTTTGGTGATAATGTCTACCTCGTGATATCTTCAGCCTTCATCTGTTGTTATCATAAATGTTGTTTTAGGGAAGTGTTCACATTGCACTAAATCGTATTATAAACGCACGTCGGTAACTTATCGCATACAAATCACAAACAGGTTCAGTGCAAGGCAACAACTTATTGGTAATCGTAACCACTGCTTCTCTACCGCTTTCCAGCATCTGCCAGAATTTTTTTTTTTTCCGCATAAGGTCGTTGACTTCTTTTCAACTTGTTTGTGATAGTATGTGATACGTCTCCGACGTGCGTTGATGACATGCTTTACTGCTGTGTGACAGTGATGCGAAAGGGACCACCCATAGAATATGTAAGGAGGTTTTGGGAACGGTATTTTGGGAGTCTTTTTCTGTGATTTCTTAGACCATTGTCTGATATCGTTTTAAGTTTTGCCTCTCGA